>NC_056729.1:1464679990-1464995823 GCF_019279795.1 Protopterus annectens
TTCCACAGAGGACATTACACTAAGTGATTTGCAGCATTCTCCCATATTAGTGAGGACAAGATCTGGTGTGTTTGTGCCCCTGGTCGGCATGCCCCGGAGGTCATTTTTGACCTAGCCGTTTCAACCCAATGTAATACAGTAGAGGTACTAGTCATTACCCAAGATTGCATTTAGTTCATAGGTAGGTACTAGGCTAATTAGCCCTAGGGCCTATATAAGCCATATGAATGTAACTATATTATAATATATATATATATATATATATATATATATATATATATATATATGTAGACATACATATCTATAGATGTATGCATGTATGTGTGTGTGTGTGTGTGTGTGTGTGTGTGTGTGTATATATATATATATATATCTATATATTCCTTATATTATAAGCTATATAAGCCTAGCCAAAAAAAGGTACCCTGGCTTTCACCACCCAAGAAAATTATTTTCCTGTGCCCCTGTTGAGTAGAGCTCCCAGACGTGATCCCAGGGGTTAATTTCCTATTTCCCATCTCATGATCAAGATTTTTTTTGAAGAGTGCTAATGAGGAGCTTTGTTTGATATATATATATATATATATATATATATATATATATATATATATATATATATATATGTGTGTGTGTGTGTGTGTGTGTGTATATATATATATATATATATACTGCTCGACAGTGGCACAGGAAAATAACTTTCATGGGTGGTGTAAGTCAGGGAACCGAAAGTCTCTGGGACAGGAATCTATCCCTCCAGCATGTTCTGTTTATTGTAGTGACAAGGTTTAGGTCCCTGGAGCGTGTAGCTCACAGGGATTGGGATTTCCCTAAATGGAGCATGTCCAACAGCTCTGGGTTTGACATAGCTTTGTATGTTAGGCAGAGATCGTCTCTGAGTAGGCGATATGCGACGGAGTAAAGCTCGAGTTTTTTGAGACGGTCTACGTTGGGCATCTGTTTGAGGCCAACAATCCTCTTTGTGAGGTATTTCTGTGGACTTTCCAGTTGTTGTAGATGTCTTATGAGATGCACACCAAAAGGGGCATTGTACACTATAATGGGGTCTAATGAGTGACGAGTAGAGGAGAACAATAACCTCTTTTTTCATGGACGAGAAACCTTTTCTAAATTTATAATTGCAAAATTTAAAATACAACCCGCATTTATATGCCGTTGTTACACATTTTAGGCTTTGTTCAGATTTCTTGCACTAAGAGTTTAAGAATTACGACTTGTGGACTGATTTGAGGATAGAGGACCTTAAAGTTGGTGGGGTGCAAAACTGACCCGTAATGGTAATGACCAAATATCATTGCTCATTTCACTGTCTGGTTTCATTAACATTTTTTATTGTCATTGATGTGTATTTATTGATATGCCACGATGCCATTTTTTCCAGTGACATATTATCTCATAATTACATAATGATTATTATCCGGATGCAAAAGGCCACCCATGCCTACCTGAACAAGTACAATTTTCCTCTTCTACCTTGCACATTTTACTGATTACACTAATGGTTTGGTTCTTCCCAAAGGAAGCAGTAGACCCTCCATTTGAATAGGAACCACTTTGGATATTTGTCATAGCTGGTAAACAAACCCTATAGTAGAGAATATTGTACAGCACTAGTAAAACCTCCTGGGATGTTATTTGGGGCCTTGGAGAGACTGTTCTTCATTGTGCTCATCTAGTTCTTCATGAGGATATGATAATAAAAAGAAGTTATGTCTTACCATAATGTTCCATGTGAATTGTTCATCTCGCCTTTGTTCTTACGCATGGGTTCGGAGCCGATCCTCGGCTCCGAGACGGCCACTTCTACAGCTCTGCATCTTGAGAAAGCTCGAGGCACAGTCCTATCCCACAATCCCCTAGTGATAACCCTCAGATCTAGTTTGCTAACACCAGAAGATAACAATGCGCCCCAGGCGCTAGTAGTAATTTAAAGATAAGGGGCAGCAATGCCCAAAAAACAGCTAGATAATGAAAAAGAGTACCCTGACAACAGAAGCAGCCAGAGAGTAACAGAAGGTGTTGAACACAAGCTGAATTGGAATCCAAATCATCCCGTTCTCCGAAAAAAAAACATAGGTCGGGGGATGGAGGGTGGGTAGTAAGAACAAAGGCGAGATGAACAATTCACATGGAACGTTATGGTAAGACATAACTTCTTTATGTGAAATTGTTCAATCTCGCCGTTTGTTCTTACGCATGTGTAGCGTCCCTAGCTCCTTTACCCTGGGTGGCTCATGGGAGAACGTTCCTGAGAACCGTGGAACCAAAAGAGGCCCTATCTTTGGAGTTCTTGTCCAACTTATAATGGAGAATGAAGGTATGAGGCTTCACCCAGGTTTCTGCCACACAAATAGTATCCAACGGCAAATGGGCTGCATGGGCTAGAGATGTGGCCATAGCCCTGGTAGAATGAGCCTTGGGTTGAAAAGGTAATTGTTGTTTCTTCTGTGAATAGATAAATTTAATACAATCTGTCAGCCATTTAGACAAGGTAACTTTGGTAACCGCCATACCTTTTCTTTGGTCAGCAAAGGATATAAATAGTTGGTCTGATTTTCTGTCATTATTGTCCTTTGCAAATAAAATCTGAGTTGTCTGTGGACGTCTAACTTATGTAGCATATATTCTAACTTGTTAGTGTGATCTTTGAAGAAGGTGGGAAGTTCGATGGACTGGTTAATATTTGAGAGTGAACAAACTTTTGGGAGAAAAGACGGATTGGTGCGTAATGTCACTCTATCTGAGTGGAAAATCAAGTAGGGAGGTCGAACAGATAGCGCGTGTAATTCCGAAATTCTACGAGCAGAGGTTATAGCCACCAAGAATAATGTTTTCCATGACACGAACTTAAGAGAGGCTGTGGAGGCTGGTTCAAAAGGGAGTAACATTAACTGAGATAAAATTAAATTAAGATTCCAAGGAGCAACTGGGTTATGAATGGAAGGGCGGAGGTGAAAGGTGCCTTTCAAAAACGCCTTGCAAAGTCTGTGGGACATGATGGAAGAATTTTTGTAACCCACATGAAAGTTCGATATGACCGCCAGTTGGACTCTAACTGTGGACGATGATGCTCCTTCTTCAAAGATCTTAGACAGAAACTCCAAAATTTTGTGTACCGGCGCTTCTGTTGGATCTAATCCTTGTTGTAATGCCCAATAAGAAAAACGTGTCCACTTGTCTTTGTAGTGGATGGTTTAAGAGAGGAAACAATTATACGTTTAACCGCAGGGGACAAAAGGCAAGACCTGGCTAGGATGGGAAGAGGAGCAGCCAAGCTGTCAATTTTAGGGCCTGCAGGGATGGATGAGGGGCTCCTGACGCATGGGTCAAAAGGTCTGGAACTGGGTCCAGAATCCATGGCTCCTCGATTTGATGGGCCTGAAGAAAGGGGAACCAGATCTGTCGAGGCCAGAATGGGGCTATTAGAATTATGGTCCTTTCCAGATGCTTGGCTTTCTGTAGAAACCTGGGGATTAACGGAATGGGTGGAAAGGCATACAGGAGACCCGGGGGCCAATCGTGAACCAGTGAATCTCTGGGGACACTCCCTGGTGGAGGGAGAAGGGCAAAGTAGCTTCTGCATTTGGCATTAATCGGCGATGCAAAAAGGTCGCAGCAAGGCTGGCCCCACTTGCGGAATATCTCTTCCACCACTTGAGATTTCAGAGACCACTCGTGAGGTAAAAGGATGGCTCTGCTCAACCTGTCCGCAATTACATTGGACGTACTGGGAATGTGCGTTGCTATCAGAAAGCGTCCAGTGGAGACAGCCCATTGCCAGATCCTGAGGGCCTCTCTGCATAGTGGATAAGATCTTGTTCCTCCTTGTTTGTTGATGTACCAGACCACTGACATGTTGTCTGTCTGGACTGCCACTGTTCCTTGAGGTAAGATGCCGTGAAAGTTTTGCAACGCTAGAAACACCGCTCTTAGCTCTAGAATATTGATGTGCAGTTTGCATTCTGTTCTGGACCATTGACCTTGGACCGTCTTTCCCTGGAATAAGCCCCCCCACCCAATCAGGGAAGCGTCCGTGGTTATTGTCGCTATTGGGGTTGGCAGGGTAAATGGTCGACCTTGTATCAAGTCTTGAGATAGCTTCCACCATCGTAGATCCTGCTTGCAACAGGATGTGATCAGAATTTCGTGTGACAACGGCAGGTGCTGATAGGACCACTGGGCGAACAGTAGCCATTGTAGGATCCTCATGTGCATTCTTCCTAGAGGGACTGCAACCAGTGCAGCTGACATTAATCCCAGGACTCTTAAAACCTGTTTCGCTGTAGCTTTTGTCTTTTGAAGGAGTATTGCAATTTGCTCCCTCAGTTTTGAAACCCTTTCTGGAGGAAGTCTGACCGTGACCAAGGTAGTGTCCAGTTCTACCCCTATAAATGAGATACGCTGTGATGGCGATAAAGAAGATTTTTCTAAATTGATTGTAATGCCAAGACGGGAACAAAGACTGATTGTGTAATCTCTTGCTTGGAGCAGATGATACTCGGTGGTGGTGGAGAGGAGCCAGTCGTCTAGATACGGAAACACCCGGAATCCTTGTTGTCTCAAGTGAGACACTACTACTGCCATACACTTGGTGAACACCCTGGGGGCTGAGGTGAGGCCAAACGGCAGAGCCCGAAACTGAAAATGACTGGCTCCTAGCCGGAAGCGCAGGAATCTCCTGGACGGTCTGGCCATTTTTATATGGTAGTACGCGTCCTTGAGATCTATAGAGCACATCCAGTCTCCTTCCTGTAGAAAAGGGAGGATTGACTGTAGCGTGACCATCGAAACTTCTCCTTCACAACGAAGGTGTTTAATCTGCTGAGATCCAGAATTGGTCTCCAGTCCCTTCTCTTCTTTGGAACTAAAAAGAACCTTGAGTAAGTTCCGGATCCTATTTGGTCTGCCGGGACTGTTTGGATGGCTCTTTTCCTGAGCAGCTTCTGGATCTCTAAGGCTGCTTGATTCCGCAGATGGGGTGGAACGTCTGGGAATCTTTTGGTGGTAGGGGGAACGTTTATGAATTTTATGTCGTAACCTCTGGTAATTATATTTTGTACCCACGCATCTGAGGTTAAATTTCGCCAGGCCAGCGGGTACAAAGTTAAGCATCCCCCGACTGCCTCCAGAGCAGGACAGTCGGGCCTCCTCTCAGGAGTGCTGGAAAGGCTTGCCAGAGAAATTGTCTCTGTCACCCTGGTTTTGCGGACCCCCTCTGCCGTTTGGATGGTGTCTTCCATTTCTTCCCCCTCCTCTGTCTCTGGAAGGGGCATTATCACTCTGTGTGGACTGAAAGGAACCCTGTGTCTTACGGAACCACATCTTTCCGCCTCTTTGCCCTTTGGGGTATGGTCTGGAAGGGGCGGAAAAATGGACTCCTACAGCAGATAGGGTCTTCCCTTCTTGCTCACACCTAGTGAGGGTCTCCTTTACTTTGGGGCCAAAAAGAGAGGCACCATCAAATGGGACGTTAGTAAAAGAAGACTTGAAGGATTCCGCAAAGGAGCACAGCCGCAGCCAGGATTGTCTCCTAAGAGCAATCGCTGAAGCTGCCGCTCTACTCGCACCTTCGGCCGCATATGAAATGAGCCTCATGGAGGAGTTGACTACAGAGTTAAGGGTATTAAGTTGCGCTGTCACTTTCTCGGTAATGGCAGCATCTGTAAGACCCTGGAGAGTATCTCCGAGTTCCTTGAGGAGATCCCTCTGTAAACGCGTAAAATGCGTCAAGTAGTTCAGCGATCGCATGGAAAAAGTCGCAGAACTGAAAACGCGCTTCCCATATCTGTCCATCGTCCTGGAATCCTTATTAGGAGGATGGACAGCGGAAGAGGACTCTGACATGTCCTTCTTAGTGGCTGCCGCCACCACCATAGTATCCACTGGAACACCCTTGGTAAGAAAACTTTTGTCCTGGGGGGCTGTTATGAACTTATTCGGCCGGCGGGGAACTGGTTCCACCGTGTCAAGTGTCTCCCAAGCCCTACGAGCTATCAAGTCCATAAGTTCGTCAAAGGGAGGGGTCACCCAGGAGGTAGAAGGTAGAGCCCCGAATGCCTTCAGCAATACTGATTCATCCACAGAAGGGTTAAATGGCTGCCAATCTCCCCTCTGTTTTAGGATCTCCAGGATGTCCGCAAAGGAGACATCCTCCGAGGGGGACCCTTCTGCTTCATCTAAATCTGTATCTGATGTAAGAGATTCCTGTGGGGAATCTATGTGCCTCCTCTTGCACAGTCTTTTCCTTGGTACTTCTTCAGATGGGGCTTCTGGAGAAGCGTCCGAGGAACCGGGAGCACCCTCTGGGGGCAACTGAGGCATTGGGTCTCGACGCTTAGTAGGAGCCGAGGATACAGAAGTTGAACGTGGACCCTTAAGGGGAGGAGAAGAAGAATCCGATGAGATATGTGTCTGTTTCGACAAAACCTTCCTCATGGCGTCGAAGGCACCGGTACCCAGATCCAAAGACCTTCCTGGTTTTGAGAAACCAGGAACAATCCCCGTGACCGGGGGTCCGGGCTCCGATCCAGAGGACGGTGCCGAACTAATCTGAGCCGAGGCTCCTAGGGGAAGAGTCGGTACCGACATCTCGGTTCGACTGTCCGCCCCAGAACCAAGGAATGATAGTCGGCTCCGGGACCCCTCTATGTGTTCCGAGGGCGTCGAGGTCAACAGTACCGAAAGCACAGCTATAGGCTTCGGTATCGATGGTTCTACCATCTTTGGAACTTCGATTCTCGGCTCCGAAGACTCGACAGGTCTCGGAGGAGGAGCAGTAGATGACCCAGGGAGGGCTTCGAGTTTCGAAACCAGCTGGGACAAAACTTGGATCAATTTAGAAAGGGCCGAGTTCTCCATTAACTTCTGTATCACTCGATCCACATCCGAATCAGATAAGGGTCTCGAAGAGCGGGTCGAAGGGGCCGAAGTCGTCACCGAGTGAAGGATCGATGGCGGCGGAACCTCCGAGACCGGCTCCAAGACCGGAGTCTCGATCAAAGATATACATTCGACAACCGACTCTGAAGTCTGTGGAGACGGTGTCCGAATCTTAGTAGAGGTGCTCGGAGCCGATGACTTTGGCTCCGACACTCTCGAAGACTTGGACCCCTTCGAAGACTTGGAAACCAATTCAGCCTTGTCAAGAGCCTCCTGAAATTCGGGCTTTAATAAACCCCTGTCTACCAACTTCCTGCGTCTCTCCATCATGACCCTCCCACTGAAGGAATGACAAATAGAACAGTCCTCCTGTAAGTGGAGAGGGCCAAGACAGTAGACACAGGAAGAGTGGTTATCCGTGATGGACATTTTCTGTCCGCATAGACATCTCTTAAAGCCTGATTTTTGCTTCTCAGACATGTTCAAAAATTAGACATATACCTATAAAACCTGAAAACAAGAAAATATCAAGGTATCACTGCACACAAAAAAGTAAGGACTTAAGCCTTTCTAAAGAAAAAACACCTGTTAAAAGACAGGATAATAGGCCTGAAAATTGCCTTAGAAAAGTTATAATATAACAACAATAAGAAGAAGAATATATAACTCCCTGTAACTACACTAATAAAAGACTAATATATATATATATATATATATATATATATATATATATATATATATATATATATATATATAAAACTATCTATACTAATAAGAAAGTTATGGAAAAACTTCGAAAACAGAAAAAGTTTACTGGCCCGAGCTTCTGCGATGCATCTGCTGCCACGGCAAACTAGATCTGAGGGTTAGCACTAGGGGATTGTGGGATAGGACTGTGCCTCGAGCTTTCTCAAGATGCAGAGCTGTAGAAGTGGCCGTCTCGGAGCCGAGGATCGGCTCCGAACCCATGCGTAAGAACAAACGGCGAGATTGAACAATTTCACATTGGTGGTTGCTCTCAAAGCCTAGTATAGTATTGAGGTTTCAAAGCTATAGCTGAATGCCTTTGTATATACATATGTAATCTGATTTGGAATTTAGTGCACCACTGATTCCTATAACACTGCAGTGATAGGAGTTCTTGGTTGACTGAAAATATACCACCTTTATTAGTATACTTACGAATTTAAATTATAATGTCACTATATTTATAGATGGGTATGTATATGGTTTTAATGGCTACTGCCCCCAATGCAGTATGCACAATGTCTAGGAATCTTACCACAGGCAGCAATTTAATTTTGCCTTATTTCAGTTGCATTCAAGAAGCTTAATCTGTTCCCAGCTATTGTCATTTTCAATTTTGTGACCATAAGTTTGTCATGTCAGGAGCTTGCACACCAAGACTGCCTAAAATATTGTTGAGCTCTGAAGGGTAATCTAGTTAAAAGAATAATGCAACATCTCTATACAGGGAAGAATATTAGACTGGCCAAACCATGTTAGGAAAATGCCCATGCACTCGAAAGTAAATAGTATGACATTGCATAAATGTAATGTAGATGCACTCCATACAGCTACATAGAATGTAATCACACAAGCATGTCTTAGCCCAAGTAAGGTGTACCTTATTTAAAGAGAAGCTTGTTGCTAATCAGACTACTACCTTTTCCTACATTCCACTATAACTGATTTTGGTTATCTGGGACAGTGTTAGCATTTTGGGGGCCCCCAGCAAATGTTCCAGTACAAGTATCATCCTGTGAATGCCACACCTCCTAAGAAACCTTTTAGTTTGTGCTGCAAACTTTTAGGAGTAGTACGCACAGACAGACCTGTAGCTACAAGCTCTTAAATTACAACAGGCCTATATACCACACTTTGTTGACCTGTCTAACAAAGGGACACTTACAGTTACTGGAATTTAGTTGTAACAATGATATATTAAAATAACTGCATGTAAAGGTCTGGACTTAAATGAAGTGATGACTAGGCTTACTGTTTCAACACCCCTCGCACACCCTCCAGTCATCTCCTCTTACCCCCCCCCCCCCATTTTGGGCTCCCCATACCATGCACATTACTTTTTTCTTCCTTTTCTCACATGTTGCCTTACTCTCAGCTTTTCTGGGAAGCCATAACTTTCTACATGCTTTGAAGTGCATTTTCTTTTTTTTCTTTTTACACAACCTTTTCATCCAATAACGGCTTGAACAGAAATTATGATTAAGGAAAGAAATTCACTGTTGCTGTTCAGCTTTAGTTTTCCTTGTATCCTTTCAGCACACCTTTGCTAACCAAGACAGCTCAGTAATATCCATTTAGGTAATAACTCAATTAAGCTGATGCCCCCAAAGTTGTAGTGGTTATATATGTCCCCTGGGATGCGTTTTAGAGCATTTTCTCAGCATTTTACTCCAATAGTGGCCTAAACAAAAATCATGAAAAAGAAAAGAATTTCAGTCTTATTTTTTTCTTTCAAGGAAGACATAAGTTGTGCCCAAGGCTTAATGTTCAAAGCTGACAAAATAGTACCTCACAATAAACTAACAAGATAGTTGTGGGAATACATAGGTCTCATCTGGGAATAGTGCCTGCCTCCCTAACCCCCCCACCACAAAAAGACAGTCACTGCCTATGCATCTCTCTGATGTTAGATGGGATGAAAGCATAGGTTTAAATTGCCCTAGCCACATATTTCAAGTGACTGCTGATATAAGTATACGTAGCATGCTTCCTCACCCCTAACTCTCAAAGTCAGCCCCATGTATATGTGCCTGACATGCGATTGTGAGAATGATTTCAGTAATATATTCTAATTTGTTGCTCCTAGACAGTACACCACCCCTACAAAAGCTATAGTAACCTTCTTTTTACACTTCTGAGGTCTGTGAGAAAAGTAAATAAACAATGACCACACTTGTCCTCAGCTCAAACATAAGCTATAATGACTTCATGTGCACACCTCTAAAGTTTGAATGTGATGAAAATTAAAGTTGTAATAACCATACAATCCCCAGCCCCCCCCCCCCCCATAACCTACACCAGCTTTATGTATGCACACATTTGAGCAGGGATGGTTTTAGAACAGGTGTGGTTGAAACCAGAGGCTATTGTCAGCTTTATCCTAGAAAGGACATATCTCAGCACTCTTCAGGTTAAACAGCTCAGTTAGGAAAGTGATACATTCTTTGTCCTCTTTTTTTCTTCAACCAGCAATAGCTGTTGTGGGAGTCCCCACGGAGTCAAGGATGATTAAGGGACCCCCCCCCCCGTACCCATTTATACAGTCTGGTGAGTGAGAACCACCAGACTCCAAGAGGATCTAAGTGCCTGAATGTTCTGTGATATATTTTATGTCTTACTTTTGAAATATAATTACTTGTTAGGTACATTTTTTACTGATACCTAGAAGAATAATGTCTGTGTCCTGGCATTATTAGGTGTGTGCACAACTAAAAATCTGTGATATTTTTTAAAAAAACACACACACACACACACACAAGCCATAGCAATACTCGTTTTGTACTTATTTCAGCAAATAGCAATACATTGTGCAACACTGGTACTGCCAAACCAGATCAGTAACTGCTGTCTAGCAATTGTCAAAGAGCCGCAGGGGTAAGTCGATTATTTACCTCACTGGGCAGTAATGCATACCTGTCACTGTCCCTGATTTCACAGACCTTCCCTGATTTTGTTCATACATTTGCTTTCTCCTTCGTAAAAAGTTTGATTTGCTGGTAAAACATTCAAGATTACAAACAGTCAAGCAATCCAGACATCTGAGTTTTACACTTATTGTCCAAAAATATAAGTTGCTGCAAAAGGTGTTATTCGATTAACTTTTTAAGCAAATTAAGAGTATTACTTCAAATGTAGTCCTGATTCTAAGCCATTATTTTATTATTTTTGGATTGCACTGAATTCATAAGCAAATAAATTGAGAGTTATTGTATCTGGTGTTCTGCTTTTATTCATAAAACTCCCTGAAAGAGAAAACCATCCCTGATGATCAGAAGTATTAGCTCTTCTTAAAACCAAAATTTGCATGGAGATAAGTCACTCTGGGCTGCTGATCTCTCTAGTGCTTACCTTGCTCATGTTTATTATCAACTTCATCGTAACATTGTCATACAACAGCCCTGTTCAGGTTAATGAGAATAATTAGGAAATTAATACATTTCTTCTTCCTCAATTTCCCCAGCCAGCAGCATCTTTTGTGGGGCCCTCACACAGTAAAGGATGATTAAGGGGGCCCCCTGCAGCCACGGGTATAGCAGGGACTAAAGCTAGATATGAAGTTAGTTTTAGGATAGAACATGTCCAACAGCAGGATTTAACCACAAATATCTTTGAATTTTAAAGGAGATATAAATAGGAGTTATTATCCATGTCATGTGGTTTATTAAGTATTCAAGAATGCAGTAGCAGTTTCTGTTGGTTTGACAAACATGTTACAAAATACCAGGATAAGACAATTTGCTGTTGTTGGGGCCCCCCTGGGAACAGGGGCCTCGAGCGACCGCAGGGTTCGCTGGTGCCTAAGGCCGGCTATGTTGGTTATTATATGTATTTCTGGATTCTAACATGTTCTTGTTACACAGATTTCATGCGTTTGCAAGTGGCTGTAACAAAAAAAAAAAAAAACTATTACGATCATAACAAGTTATTTAGCTAATGGCCAAATAACCTTTTTAAGCCTAGTCATTCATGCCCCAATTTTTATAATTATCAGTGTCGTAGGACTAAAACGTCTTTGGTATATGCCTGTGCCTTAAGGCATCTACAAGCTGCACCTATCCGTAAAGTCCACATGTGACAAGCCATGGGTGTCTTTACAGTTTCCCTTCTATTGGTCCAAATTGCATTTGAATGGGATTAGGGAAGAGCTATGTTTGGCATGAATGGGAAGAGTGTTCCACAGAAAGAGTAGTCTTTGAGAGGCATATCTGTTCCCCCAACATGTTTTGCTTATGTCACAGATGAGGTTTAGATCCTTAGGTCAGGTAATTCCAATGCTGTTTGCTGAATGTATAGGATTAATCAGGACTGGATTTTGAGAACGCCTTGTAGGGTAGGCAGAGATCACCTCTCAGTAGCCTGTAAGAGACTCGGTACAGGGACAGGGCTTTGATGCGGTCCACATAGGACATGTTATTTACACCCTGTATTCTTTTAGTGAGTAACTTGTGTGGCCAGTCTAGCTGTTGGTAGATGCCAAAGGATGCATTGTACTCGATTATAGGTCTAATGAGAGGTGAGTATAGTGAGGCTATGATCTCCTTAGATCTGGATGCCTTGCCCTTACTTATAAGTTGCACAATGTAGAAGAGC
Source organism: Protopterus annectens (assembly GCF_019279795.1). NCBI lineage: Eukaryota > Metazoa > Chordata > Ceratodontiformes > Protopteridae > Protopterus > Protopterus annectens. Next base: position 1,464,692,225 of record NC_056729.1, read on the forward strand.
TTTCTCACCACTGTGGCACATAGGTTCATAGATTAGTAGCATGGTTTGGTTCTCGGCTGGAGCGAACTTCTAGTGAACTGTAAAGACATGCAGGTAAGTGTGTGAGTTTGTGTGTGTGCCTTCTGTGAAGGTTGGGTGCCGGGGATTCTATTCCAATGACATGGCAATTGTGGATGTTTGTGTGTTTGTTTGTGTAGAGAGCAATGCTTTTGAGGACATTCACAGTCACTACAACTTCCATTGCTCTTCTTTGGCAAGCCTGCTGATGTCATTCACACTGAAATACACCTTTGGGGAAAGAGTAGCCCAGTAATCTCCGTGGCGCATGCTATAACTGCGTAATGCTGTAGTATGATGTACTAGATAGGTAGGAGTTCCAATGTGAGACATGGTGTGTGTGTGTGTGTGTGTGTGTGTGTGTGTGTGTGTGTGTGTGTGTGTGTGTGTGTGTGTGTGTGTGTGTGTGTGTGTCATTCGTATCCTCTGTGGAGGTTGCTGTGAGTGTGTAACAAGTGAACTCATTGTGGAGCGGGTTTTGTTTTGAGTTGAAATTCCTTTCTTGGAAAACAGCCTTCCTTCTAGCCATCACTTCAGCAAGAAGAGTGTCTGAATTACAGGCCCTCATGGCAGTGGAACCCTTTATTATCTTCCATGCAGACAGGGATTCCCTCAGGACTAATCCTTCCTTTATGCTCAAGGTGGTGTCTTCTGTGGCCCTAAATCAGTCCATTCATTTGCCTACTTTTTCCCTAATCTACAAAACCAAGGGGAACAAATACTGCACTCTCTGGATGTGCACAGGCAACTTGGATTCAATTTGGATAGGACTAAGCCTATCACAAAATCTGAGCATCTACTAGTTAGCTTTGCTGCAGGGGCAGAGGGGAAAGCCATTTCAAAGCAAACTTTCCCAATTTCCCAAACAATACCCATTGCATTCATTTCTGCTACAAGCATCATGGAAAACCTACCCCACAGGGGATAAGATCACGTTCCACCAGGGCTGCATCTACCTCTGCAGAATTTCTCAGAGGGGTCCTTACCAGGGACATCCTAGAAGCTGTCACCTGGAGCTCTGTACATACATTCACCAAGCATTACCACTTGCCTATCTTTTCTAAATCCAGAGCTGGATTTGCCACTGCAGTCTTGCAGGGATTAATAGCTGGCCCTAATGCTCTTTAACTTACTCCTCCCTTTTTTAGCTTTGGGAATCAACCCAAATGTGATGACTGCAACAGTGAAACATGAAGAACATAGTACAGTTGTGTACACTTACCATAAATGTAGATGTTCGAGTGTATTTACTGTTGCAGTCCTGGTTACCCTCCCTCCAGCCCCCTGACTTCTCATGGCTCTACCCCTCCTTCTGGTTGGTATACCTATTTTTTCTTGTGTATTTGCTTTTTGATGGGGGTTTACCATACCATTTAATTGCTTCCTATTGTGGGGACACCTGACATCTGGGGCAAGAAAAACTGATGTAATGGCATCGGCTGCATGTTTTATACCCCTGACGACCTGACATCAAGGAAGAAGTGACAGCATCCTATGCAGAAATCTGAAGACTCTGGTATTCAGGCCGGCTGAGGGCTACCTGCAGGCAGATAACCCAAATGTGATGACTGCAACAGTGAATACACTCAAACATCTACATTTATGGTAAGTGTAGAGAACTGTACTTTCTTGGTCTTGTTCTATCTGATGTTACATGCTGCTCCATTGTATGGTACCCTATCGGCTCACATGTTTGTAGGGCCAAACACAAATGTGTCCCATACCACAGACAGGCATTGGACCACACTGTGTCATGACCCAGTTTATGTAGGGTAGTGTGTGAGTGGCACATAGGATGGTGTTTATCAGACAGTCCATATAGTGTCATATTAAGCTTGCGTACCATATGTGGCTGTATTCACATTGGTTGTGGGTATGCACTTTCTCACAGGTGTCTGTTACTCTGTGCTGTGACATGCCTGTAGAGCCTGCTATATTTCAGGCACATGTGTATTCCCCCATACAAAATGTAGGCCAGTGTTGTGGCAGTCTGCCTGTAGTTTGCACAGTGTTTTGTTAGAAGCCTAGCAGCTTAGTGTAATTACCCAGTGTGATGTTATGTCCAGATATTTGCAAGACGTACTGCTGCCAGGCCACCATAACAGTTGTGTATTTCTGACAAAGCAGTGGGATTCTGTACAGATGCATGTCACTAACTACTGGGTAGTATTTGGCCATGTGACCTCTGCAACACTAGTTTTTATGTCAGGACTGATAGGCATGTGTGAATACATAAACAGCATGGGCATATGTAGTCCAGTATTTACGTGATATACCCATGTACATGGGTGTTAACATCCACATTTTCAGGCTAGGTCCACATGTCTCACATGAAGGGGATCTGTGTATACCTCTGGACTGAGCAGAGAGTGCCAGACTGTCCAAATATATTGGTCATATCTCTGCTGTAGTCCACAGGATCACTACTGTGCTATCAGTGGTACTGTACTATGATGTCCTTAGGATGTCTGTCAGTAACCGGTGGCATACCTGTCAATAGCAAATGTGGCCTCCCACACAAAACGTGTGTTAAGACAACCCCTGTTACAGTAGCAACAGTCTAGATATACATACATGACATCCCCTTGCACTAAAAGGTTGCGACTATTGTTGCTGAGGTAGGACTCCACTCCATGTTCTGGACATATGATAAACATATGTGTGTGTGTGTGTGTGTGTGTGTGTGTGTGTGTGTATATATATATATATATATATATATATATATATATATATATATATATATATATTTTATATATATATATATATATATATATATATATATATATATATATATATATATACACATATATATATATATATATATGGGTCTACCTGACTTGGTCGACATTTCATTTGGTCGACAGTTCATTTGATCGACAAGCATTTGCCCCCTTCCCCAATGTTGTGCGACCCTGGAGTTGATATATATAGTGAGGGGTGGTGTGGGGGGCGAAGCCCCCCACTTAAAATGCTTGTCGATCAAATGATCTGTCGACCAAATGAAATGTCGATTATATGCAATGTCGACCAAGTCAGGTAGATCCATATATATATATATATATATATATATGTATATTATATATGTGTGTGTATAAATCCATATATTTATATGGATCTACCTGACTACATCGAAACTTCAAAAGAGCGAAAATGACTTCACCGACACCACATAATCGACAGTTCACAAACACGACACCTCATACACTCGACACATCATAACAACAAACAAAACAAATCCCCTATCCAAAACCCACACACACAACACAAGAACACCAAAATCCTTACAAACCAACACTAACCCATACATACACAACTATCTACAACCCTAACCCAAACCCTTACCCTAAGGTCCGTCACTATCTCACACTCACCTAACCCGCGCCCTAACCCTAACTCACTTAACCCGCCCCTAACCCAAAAACTATCACTACTGCACCCTTACCTAACCCGCGCCCTAACCCTAACTCACTTATCCCACCCCTATCCCTACAGACCACCAACATCGCACACTTACCTTACTCGCACCCTTACCTAACCTGCGCCCTAACCCTAACTCACTTATCCCACCCCTATCCCTACACACCGTCAACATCGCACACTTACCTTACTCGCACCCTAACGTCCGTCACTACCGCATACTTACAAATCCTTTCCCCATCTCAGTGTTCTCAGCGTCGGTGTCTTCCTCCATCGGTCTTCTGCCTTGTCGATCTTCTGGCGTCGAAGTCATTTTCGCTCTTCTGACGTTTCGACGTAGTCAGGTAGATCCATTTATATAGATATATAGAGACATACACATATCTACATACATATATGGATATATATATATATATATATATATATACATATACAAACACATGTATACATATACACAGCTATATAAGTCTACACATATACAGATATATAGATATATATGTACATATAGTTATGGATATCTACATATATATCGACATAAATAGGTATAGCTGTACATATATGATGTATATACATACATATATAAATATATATATATATATATATATATATATACACATATAAATAAATATATATATATATATATATATATATATATATATATATATATATTACAAAGAGATCCATACATGGCCATATATATGATGCACTATACAGATGTGTATAAATACATATTTAAGACTAAATATGTGTATGAACATGTAGACATATATCGATAAATGTATATGTATATATCCATATCATGGTCATGTGTAAACATTACTGTTGTGTATACCTTCCCAGATGTATCACACCATTGTATCTGATGTGTATATTTAGATTTAACAACATATGTGATGCAACAGTAATATCACTAACATAGTAAATAGTGTGGGAAGAAATAGCCAGGGAATTGTTATGGCTAGGCTTGTACAGGCCCTAGGGCCGATAGCCTAGTGCCAACCTATGAGCCTATGTACTATACAATTGTAGAAGTCACAGCGATTGTTCAACACTATTCAATATGTCAATATGTAATAAGAGACCTTGGGACACAAGTGGACAGTAGTCTCTCCTTTGATAATCACATCGCCACAGTAGTCAGGAAATCCTTCTACGTGGCACACCTCATCACAAAAGGTTTCTCATCCAAAAAAAAAAAGAGGTCATTGTTCTCATCACTCATTAGACCCATTATAGAGTACAACGCCCCTTTTGGTATGTACCTCGCAAGGCATCTACAACAACTGGAAAGGCCGCAGAAATACCTCACAAAGAGGATTACTGGCCTCAAACAGATGCCCTGCACAGAACGTTTCAAAAAACTCCAGCTTTACTCCATCACATATCACCTACTCAGAGGTGATCTCTGCCTAACATACAAAGCTATGTTAAACCCAGAGCTGTTGGATATGCCTCACTTAAAGAAATCCCAATCCCTCTGAGCTACACGCTCTAGGGACCTAAATCACCACAATAAACAGAACATGCCAGAGGGATAGATTACTGTCCCAGAGACTTCCCATACTCTGGAATAGACTACCTAGCTATACCAATCAAAGCTCATCATTAGCACTCTTCAAAAAAAATCTTGATGATTGGATGGGAAATAGGAAATTCACCCGGAGATCACCTCTGTAACTCTGCTCGACAGTGGCACAGGAAAATAATTTTCTTGGGTGGCAAAAGCCAGGGTACCTTTTTGGCTGGGCTTGTACAGGCCCCAGGGCCGATAGCCTAGTACCTACCTATGAACCTATGTCTACTGACAGATGTTTTGGAAAAACAAATGTCTACACAGCTGTCATGGCGTAGTGGTTAACTGTTGTGGCTATAGTGTACATGGTCTTTGTTCAAGACCTGCAAGGGCTGTTTATTTTGTTGCAGGGCTGAACAAGGGCTGGTGGAAACAGAGTGATTAAGGCAGTTTTGAGCAGCTTTAAGAGCGTTTGCATGGGTTTGCGAGAAGCTAAGCGGTGCTAAGGGACGGTTAAATGTACGGGCACTTACACCATGTAGGCTTCCCTTAGCAATGCACAAATGGGCTTAGCTGTTATATTGCAGCAGTGCTGACACCTGCTAAGCATGGCTCAGCCCTGGTAACCAGTGCTCACATCCCAGTCTGATAACATAACAGGGTATTGACATCTACAATAAGTGTATGTAATGCCATGTACATAACATGCGTCTATGTGCTGTCATTACAATAGGAAGGTGTGTGAGTATCATGTCAGGGACACTTCAGTATATAAGACCTGTACATCACTCTTATACATGCGAATGTGTTACATACAAGAGTAGTATCCCAGGTAATGTGCCATCATACGGGCATGTAGATTATCATGCCGTTACTCCTGTGTCAGTGATTTCCCAAGCAAGAGTAGATTGCTAATTGTAGTACTGGAAACAAGCACCCATGCATGCATAGATGGACTCTTGAGTCCTCACTGTCGTGTTCCTGGTGTGTGAGCTGTGTCACATTATATATCCCCTACTGGATAATGATTAGACATGTGGAAATTAGTACTGTCTGTAGAGTACATGTCAATGAGGGCTGCCAACATGTAGTAATGGCATACATACTGGTGTCAGACATCTATCTGTCAACACATTCATCCTACTGCACATCTAGTTAGCAAGCTGATGTCTGCCAGTCCCTGTACAGATGTGCAGATGGCAGGTATCCAGCTTGGATACGTACAGGCAGCCTATGCTTGACTGACACTGACATGTTTGCTCAGCTGTGTTATAACTGTCACAGATATGACACAACACCCTGTATACACCACATGCCATGGGTACCTCCACTACACTACCACAGTCAACAGAACATGCTTGGGTACAGGTCTACAACACAGACACAAACCATGTTTTGTAATACATGTTGCATACATGTCAACTGGATCACCCCACTGGCCATTTGCAGGAGGCACCCAGAGGATTGACTGATAGGTTCATATTTTCATAGGTTCATACTAGGCTATCTGCCCTAGGGCATTTATAAGCCTAGCCAGAGTGCGTTTGGCTTTCGCCACCCATTTTAAATTAATTTTGCTATGCCCTTTTTCGAGGTTAGTATACTGTGCCTCTGTCTAACAGTGACACAGAAGTGATACCCGGGGTAAACCTATGATCTCCCATCCACTCATCAAGATTCCTCTTGAAGAGAGTCAATGAGGGACTCTGCCTAACCTGGACTGGGATTTTATTCCAGAGTGAAGGGAGCTTCTGGGTTATGAATCTGTCCCTCCAGCATGTCCTATTTATTTCAGTGCTGAGGTTCAAGCCTCTCGAGCGCGTAGCTCGATGGGATTTGGATTTTCTGAGGTGCAGCATGTCCATTAATTCCGGGTTGGACATGGCTTTATAAGTCAGGCACAGATCGCCTCTCAGCAGGTGGTATGCCACTGAGCAGAGCTGGAGTTTCTTTAACCGGGCAGCATATGGCATCTGTTTGAGCCCTTTGATCCTCTTGGTGAGGTACTTTTGGGGTCTTTCCAGTTGCTGCAGGTGTCTGGTAAGGTACATCCCAAAAGGGGCATTGTACTCAATTATGGGCCTGATGAGGGATGAGTAAAGAGGCACGATGACCTCCCCTGATCTAGATGTGAATCCCTTCATGATTAGGTGGGCTATATAAAATGTTTTTCTATCCACTTTGGCCATGTGGTTGTCAAATGAGAGATTGCTATCAACTTGGGTCCGCAGGTCCCTAATTACTTCTTCTGTACTTAATGGATTACCACCTATGTGGTAATTTGTGAGCACTTTGTTTTTGCCAAAGGTGATGACTATACACTTTTTGGCGTTTAGCTTGAGGCCATGGCTCTGGCACCAGTTGTCTGTTTCTATGAGGCCCTTTTGGAGGATGCTTGTGTCGGCTGGAGAGTCGATTATGGCGCCCAGTTTGCAGTCATCTGCGAACTTGGTCAGCCGCAGTCCTTCCGTGTTGGCCTGTACCTCCGAGAAATATATACCGAACAAGAGACGTCCCAGGACTGAGCCTTGTGGGACGCCACTTGTAACTGGTTTGGAGTCTGACATGGCTCCAGCAATTCTAACCATGTGGGTTCTGTCCTTGAGCCAGTTTGCAACCCATCTAGTGACATAGGGGTTTATATTTAAGCTGGTGAGCTTATCTATAATGCCCGAGTGGGGTATTGTATCAAAGGCTTTTGCGAGGTCCAGGTAGGCTGTGTGGACCACCTTCCCCTTGTCAATGGCCTTGGTGACTGTTTCAAAGAAATCAACCAGGTTTAAGAGGCAGGATCTGTCCTTAACAAAGCCAAACTGGGTAGGATCCAGCGTCTGTAGGTCCCCAATATCTTTATTTATGAGGTCCATGATGATCCTTTCCATAGCTTTGCAGACCAAGCTAGTCAGGCTTATGGTGCGATGGTTTCCAGGATCCGTTGAGGCACCACCTTTGTGGAGAGGGACCACTGTTGCTGTACGCCACTCTTTGAGTACATATCCTGTAGTAAAGCTGAGACTGAACAGTAGTTTTATGTTTGGGTTTAGCTCTTCTTGGAGTTCATGTAGGACGCAGCCTGGGACACCGTCTGGTCCCATTGATGCTGTGTTTTTTGCTTTGGAGAGGGCAGCTCTTACCTGAGCATCTGAGATGTCAGGGGGGCAGCACTCTGCTGGGATAGATATTTGCCCTTTTGGTGGGGAGGGGGGGGTTTGCACTGAACCTGTCAACTAGGATGTTGGCAATGTCTGTGGGTTCGGTGTATTTTTTGTCATTTTGGACTAATTCTGAGCATATCTGGGAATTCCCACCCAGGTTCTTAACATAACTAAAGAAAGCCTTGTGATTATCCTTAGTGTCCTGTGCAATTTTTCTCTCGAAGCTGGCCTTAGACGATTTTATGAGTGCCCGTAGTTTTTTGCTAATACTGATCAGAGATGCCTTCCCTTTTTGGGATTTTGCTCTATCATGTAGTAGCTTCCTCCTTCTATTGTATAGTTTGTTTATGGCTGGGATCCACCAGACAGGACATCTGCTTTTGGAGGATTGGGTCTTGGTTTTATTTGGGATTGCATGATCCATGCATTCCTGAAGGTGTTCATAGAATGCGTTTATAAAGGATTCTGCGGTCTGGGCCATATTTTCCACAGGCCTGGGATCTTTGAAGGATTCCACCTCGGTTTTGAGGAGTGTGAAATTTGCTTTAGAGAAGTTTTTCACTGTGGTTTTCAGGGCAGGGGTTAGAGTTGGGATGTGAATATCCAGTGAGATTAGTTTATGGTCTGATCTTACCAGTGAGGGATACACTTCTGGTCTGGAGCATATTGTCCCCATGTTGGTGATGATCAGGTCCAGTATGTTTACCCCTCTTGCGGGAGTGGTAACAAGTTGTTCCATAGCATTTGAGTTTATAAATTCTAGGAACCTTTGGGCTAGGGTGTTGGAGCTAGAGTAATGCTTCCATTCTGTTTGGGTAGTTGAAGTCGCCCAATATAATGGTGTTTGGAGAGATCTTCATATTTTCCAGTGTTCCCAGGAAGGCCGAGTGGGGTTCCTGGGTTTGGGAGGGTGGTCTGTAGCAGGCTATAAACTGGAAGACAGTTTTACACACTGTTAGTTGCACATAGATAGTCTCTGATGCTTTGTGTTGTGCCACCAACCTGGAAGTGTGGGCATCTTTGACGAATATTGATACTCCCCCTCCTTTTGTGGTTCGGTCCAAGTTTTGAGGCCGAAAATTAGAAGTTATGTATATACCATAACGTTCCATGTTAGTTGTCTTCTCTCGCCTTCTTTCTTGCTGGATGGGTTCGGAGCCGATCCTCGGCTCCGACTCGGCACTTGCTAAGCTCGAGAACTCATTTTACCAGCTCGAGGCAACCCTATATCCCATGATGCAAGGCGTGACTACCTCAGATCTCGTTTGGTAGCTAGAAGAAAAACCCTGCCAAAAACACTTCTTCCCCTGGAAGAAGATTACTAACTGTAGGAGAAACTAGGCAATAGCCACTAACAATAATGACTCTTCCTACTGGGAACTCTTGGAAAGAGTGACAACAACCCCAACAAAGGAAGGTACAACCTCAAGATCAGTCCAGGCCAGGGGGAAGGAGGGAGGGCGAAGAAAGAAGCAGAGAAGACAACTAACATGGAACGTTATGGTATGTACATAACTTCTAAATGTTAAGTTGTCAAACTCACCTTCATTCTTGCTGGATGGGACCGCGTCCCTAGCACCTCTATCCTAGGTGGCTCAATGGAACAGACTCTTGAGAACTGTGGAACCAAACCTAGCCCTGTCCCTGGAGGCCAAATCCAATTTATAATGAGAGACAAAGGTGTGAGGAGTGGCCCAAGTGGCTGCTGCACAAATGGTGTCAATAGGTAGCCTATCCTGAAAGGCTGTAGATGTGGATAGGCTCCTGGTAGAATGTGCTTTTGGTTTAGAGGATAATTGCTTGCCTCTAAGATGATAAACATAAGAAATGATAGAAGACAGCCATCTGGATAAGGTCACTTTAGAGACTGGAAGACCCTTTCTGTTCTCTGCATAGGAAAGGAATAGTTGATCAGATTTTCTGAACTGTTTAGTTCTGTCTAAATAATATCTGAGCTGACGATGGACATCTAAGCAATGAAGTTTTTGTTCAGCTTTGTTTGAATAATTGGGGAAAAAACTGGCAAATCAATAGATTGGTGAAGATTTGTCTGGGAAGCAACTTTGGGCAAAAAAGATGGATCAGTTCTTAAAGATACCCTATCTTTGTGAAAAAAACAAATAAGGGGGACGGACACAGAGGGCCTGAAGTTCAGAAACCCTTCTAGCTGAAGTAACAGCAAGCAAGAAAATTGTTTTCCAGGAAAGAAACTTTAAGGAGCATGTAGCAGCCAGTTCGAAGGGGGGTAGAGTCAAGGATGCCAGCATTAGATTCAAATCCCATTGCGGAGGAGGGTCTCTGATTGGAGGCTTCAGGAGAAATATACCTTTCAGAAAGGCTTTGCAAAGCTTGTGGGACATAATGCTTTGATCCGCTAGCCCAACATGAAAATTAGAGATTGCTGCCAATTGGACTTTAACTGTAGAAGAAGAAGATCCCGATTGAAAAATCTCTGCTAAGAAGTCCAAAACTGAATGCAGTGGAGCAGTAAAGGGATCTATGTGTTTAGACTTTGCCCAGAAAGAAAAACGTTTCCACTTACTAGCATAAATCTTTCTGGTGGAGGACTTTAGAGAAGCTACTATGATGTTCCTAACAGGGTTAGAAATCATAGGAAGCCTGGCTAAGGAAGGAAGTGGAGCAACCAAGCAGTGAGGTTGAGAGAATGAATGGCCCGGTGTGGATGACCCGACTGGTGGGTCAGAAGATCTGGAACTGGTTCCAGATGCCAAGGCTGGGCCAGGAGATGACGATGCAGGGACGGAAACCAAATTTGTCGAGGCCAGTAAGGGGCAATGAGTATCAACTTGGCTCTCAATATGGTAGCTTTCTGAATAACTTGTGGTATCAGTGGAAATGGAGGAAAAGCATACAGAAGTCCCCGGGGCCAATCCTGGGTTAGAGAGTCTCTCGGGGAATGGCCTGGTAGAGGAAAGAGGGTGAAGAAGTCCGGGCATTTGCTGTTTTGGAGTGTAGCAAAAAGGTCGCAGGAAGGGAAGCCCCACTTCTGAAAAATCTCGTCCACTACCGATTGTTTGAGAGACCACTCGTGTGGCATGAGAATAGCTCTGCTCAGTCTGTCCGCTAAGAGGTTGGATCTCCCGGGGATATGCGTTGCTATCAGAAACCGATGAGAGGAGATTGCCCATTGCCAAAGTCTGAGAGCTTCTCGACACAGTGGGTAGGACCTGGTCCCGCCTTGCTTGTTGATATACCAGACTACAGACATGTTGTCCGTCTGAACTGCAATAGTCCCTAAGGGAAGAAAGTCGTTGAGGGCTTGCAACGTTAAAAGCACTGCTCTCATCTCTAGGACATTTATGTGCAGATGGAATTCTATGGGTTGCCAAGTCCCATGGACCATCCTGCCCTGATAGTGCCCCCCACCCGATCAGAGAGGCATCTGTAGTGACTGTGGCAACCAGAACTGGGGGAAGAAACAGTCGGCCCTGATGGAGCAGAGGAGAAGACATCCACCAGGTTAGATGACTCTTGCACGACTGTGTGACAAAAATCTCGTGACTCATGGGGAGTTGCTGGAATGACCACTGAGCGAACAACATCCACTGCAGAAGACGCATGTGGAAGCGGGCTAATGGCCGCAGCCATAATACCCAGAACCTTCAGGACAAATTTGGCTCTGATCTTCTTGCTGAGTAGTATGATCTGAACATACTTCTGAATGTCCAGAATTCTGTTTTCTGTGAGTCTGGCTGACATGCTGATAGTGTTTAATTCTGCGCCTATAAAGGTAATAGATTGGCAAGGTGACAGAGAAGATTTTTTTAAGTTTACTGAAATCCCCAATTGCTTGCAGGTTTGCAGGGTGTAGTCTCTGGCCTGAAGAAGTTGATGCCTGGTGGTGGCGGAGAGGAGCCAGTCGTCTAGATACGGAAACACCTGGAATCCTTGATGTCTCAGATGAGCCGTAACCACTGCCATGCATTTGGTAAACACTCTGGGGGCTGTAGTGAGTCCAAAGGGCAGGGCTCTGAATTGAAAATGACTGGACCGCAGCCGAAAGTGGAGAAACCTTCTGGAGCGCCTGTGAATCTTTATATGATAGTACGCATCCTGAAGGTCTATTCGGCACATCCAGTTTTCCTTGCCCAAAAAGGGTAGAATGGACTGAAGCGTGACCATCCGGAACCTTGCCTTCTTGACAAACTTGTTTAGTTTGATGAGGTCTAAAATTGGTCTCCAATCTCCCATCCTTTTGGGGACCAAAAAGAATCTTGAGTAGATGCCGGATCCTACTTGGTCTGCTGGTACTATTTGGATGGCTCTTTTTGCCAGGAGTTTTGATACCTCCTGTTTTGCCAATTCCCTTAGACCGGGTGAGACGTCTGGAAGGGAATGATGAGGAACGGGATACCTCTCAAAAGGGATCTTGTAGCCCTCGGATATGATTAACTGTACCCATTTGTCTTGAGAGAGGGAACGCCAGGCTATTGGGTACAGCGACAATCTTCCCCCGACTGCCTCCAAGGGTGGGCAGTCGGGCAACACCTCAGGGATGCTGGAAGGGTTTATCAGGAAGAGTCTCCCTGCTACCCTGATTCTGCGGACTCCCTCTGCCCCTAGGGCGGCGCCTATTATTATTACCCCCTCTGCCTCTGGGGGTAAATTGACCACGAGTGTCCGGCGTGACTCCTTGAGATTTACGGAACCACATTTTCCCTCCCTTCTGACCTTTTGGATAGGGTCTTGAAGGGGTGGAGAAATGGACTCCTATGGCAGAAAGGGTCTTGCCGTCTTGCTCACACCTGGTCAATGTATCCTTCACCTGCGGCCCGAACAAAGCCGAACCATCAAAGGGGGTATTGGTGAAGGACACCTTAAAAGGGTCTGCAAAATTACAAAGCCGCATCCAGGCCTGACGCCTAAGTGCCACCCCTGTGCCTGCGGCCCTACTCGCCCCATCGGCTGCATAAGGAATGAGCCGCATGGAGGAGTTAGTCAAAGAATTGAGGATTCCTAGCTGTGAGGCCATCTTTTCCTGAGCCCCAGCTGCCGAAGGATCCTTAACCACTTCACCTAGTTCGTTGAGAATGTCTCTCTGAAGTCTGGTAAAGTGACAAAGGTAGTTCAGCGAACGCATAGCAAAGGTTGCTGAAGAAAACATCCGCTTACCGTACCTATCCATGGTCCTAGAATCCTTATTGGGAGGATGGACAGGCACAGAAGGATCAGCAAGTTCCTTCTTGGTGGCCGCCGCCACCATCATAGCATCAACATGGACGCCTTTGGAAAGAAACTGTTGGTCTGCCGGGGCTGTAATGAATTTGGAGGGCCTCCTAGGAACTGGTTCAACAGAATCCGGAGCTGCCCACGCTTTCCGAGCCACTACATTCATGAGTGGGTCAAAAGGCAGAGACACCCAGGAGGTGGAGGGTCGAGATCCAAAAGCCTCCAGGTATACTGACTCATCCTCGGAGGGGTTAATGGAGGGCCAGTTCCCCCTCTGCTTAAGGAGTTCCAGGATGTCTGAAAAGTAGACATCCTCAGAGGGAGACCGTGGGGAGCCCTCCAACTCATCTAAGTCGGTATCCGATGTAGTAGACTCAGGGGAGTCTGTGTGCTTCCTCTTACATGTCCTCTTACGCGGGGGTTCTGCTGCAGGATCAGGAGAAACCTCGGAAGAGGAAGTTATTCCCAATGGGGAAACCTGGGGCGATGGATCTCTGGGTCCGGGAGCAAGAGACTGGCAAGAGACATCAACAGGCACCGAAGATGGAGGAGCTAAAGGAATAGACCGTTGGCCTAGGTCGGGGGCTAGGACACTCCTCATCACCTCGAAGGCTCCCCTCCCAGGGAGGCCAGAAGAGTCCCGCTCCGAGGAAACAGGAATCCCCGGCCCCGCCAAGAGAGAAGGCTCCGAGGCCGATGTCGGTGCCGAGCTCACCAATGCCGAAGCTCCGAGAGGGAGAGCAGGGTCGGACAAGGGTCCGATGCCACTCGCCCCCTCGGAGCCGACAAGGGAGACCCGACGACCAGATCCCTCCAAGGAAGGACCCATGGAGGAGATCAGAGCTGAAGACGTCGGAGCCGAAAGGGGAAGTATTGGCTCCGGCATACCCATGGTCACCGTTCCGAGAAGCTCCAAACTCTGAAGGAGAGTCGGAGGAGGAAGTTCAGGGGGATGAGAAATAGCAGACGTCTGTTGAGATGGGCTATGGAGCATTTGGGCTAGTGCCTGTGACTTCAACAGTCTGCTTACCACTCTCTCTAAATCGTGGTCTGATAGCCTGGAAGATCTTGAAGATCGGCTCCGATGGCTCCACTCCAACAAAAGAGGAGACCCCGGTGCCGAATGAATAGACTCCAAGGAAGGAGACCGAGATCTCTTCCTGGATGGAGCCATCGGAGCCGATGACCCTTCGGCTCCAGATGGAGCCGAAGACTTGTCGGCTCCAATACTGGACACAGAAACGTCAGCTCCGGCCGGAGCCGACAAAGTAATGGGTACTTGCATGTCGGAACCGGATGGAACCGACACAACAATGTCCGAGGTAGAAAGATCGGCTCCAGCCGGAGCCGATCTCGACTCCAAAGGAGTCGGAGTCGGAGCCATAGCCGAAGGCTTAGAAACTGAAGCCTGGGCTTTGGATGTCTTAGAGGGTTTAACCGACCCAGCCTTGGTCGGAGAACCCTCTGGCTTGAGCAAGCCACGAAGAATTAATTTGTTTCTTCATTCCTGCAGGACTCTCTGGCTAAAAGAATGACAAATGGCACAGGAGTCCTGCAGGTGTAAAGGCCCCAGGCAATACACACAAGAAGTGTGACCGTCTGTCAGAGACATTTTCTGACAGCACGAGTCACACTTCTTGAAGCCTGAGACCTTTACCTCTTTAGACATACTAATGTCTAACAAACACAGACAAACACACAACACTCACAGTTAACCCCCAAAAACCCACACACAAACTTGACAGGAATTAACTGAGGGGGAGGATTAAGGCCTGAAGGCCAAAAACAAATTCCTAACGTAAATGAGGGAATATAGGGTAGGAGATAACCTCAAGTATCAAAAATATACCCAATAAAGGTCTAATAGAAAAAAGGGGAACTAACTCTGACTAATCTCTCAAAGATTTTGAAAACTTACCTGAGCTGGTAAAAAGGAGACCTCTTCGCGAAGCGGCAAACGAGATCTGAGGTAGTCACGTCTTGCATCATGGGATATAGGGTTGCCTCGAGCTGGTAAAATGAGTTCTCGAGCTTAGCAAGTGCCGAGTCGGAGCCGAGGATCGGCTCCGAACCCATCCAGCAAGAATGAAGGCGAGTTTGACAACTTAACATGCATGGTATGAGGTATAACCTGGTAGTGCTGGGGTGCTCTCGGGAGCCTTGAACCAGGTTTCTGTTACTGCACAGATATCCATGTTCTCCATGCTAAGGAGAGTTTTGACTGCGTGCATCTTGATGTTTAGACTTCTGGCACTGAGTAGGATTACTCTTAGTTTCTAATGCCTTGTGATACCAATGGAGGTGGGTTTGTCTTTTGAGCCTTGCCTAAAAAAGGCACTATGGGGGTAGCAAGAGCCTTTGCCAATATCCGAAAGCCCAGGGGTGACAAGTGCAAGCCGTCCCTAGCGAAGCATCGTGGCTTGTCGAGCATGTCATCCCAGGCTGACAGGCATTGGATCCCCTTTGAATGACACCAATACTTAAGCCAATTGTTGAAATTGATCATCTTGTCTTCATATTGTGGCATCATTCTTGGTGAGGGTAAGATGCTACTCAAGGTCAGGGTCATACCGGCCTGGGCTACATGCTCAGAGAGCTCCTCTATGTCTCTTTTCATGTAGTCCAGGGAGGTACGTGTCTCAGGTCATTCACACCAGCATGGACAATGACTGAGTCATATTTGTACTTGCCTTGGAGTGACCTGAGTGCTTGTGTTATGTGGCGGATCCTAGCGCCTGACAGGCAGCTCACTGTGACCTTCTCCTTGTTCAGCCTGGTGAGCAGGACGTCAGTGTGCCTGAAGATAGAGTCACCTATTACAAGTGTATCAGGTGTGTTGTTTAGCCTTAAGGGCTGTGACTGTTCGGCACACTGGCTTTGTGAGCTATGTGTTGCACGTGTTTTGTTTTGTGGTAGCGGTTGCTTGGGTGTCTGCTTTGGAGGTCTCTGCTGCTTAGGCAGATTTTTATTTAGAGCCTCCGAGTATGTTTTGTGTGTTTATGTGTTTGGTTTGCTGTCGTGGTAGGTCTATGTGAGACTGGAATTGTAGTGAGTGTGGTTTCTTTCTCCTCCTGACTGGTTTCGCCAGTACTGAGTTGAGAGAGCTTAGCCTCCAGTATGGCTATATGGTTGCATCTCTCACATGTGTTGGAATTTGTTGGGAGGAGGAGAGGGTTGTCTGTGTACATGAGGCAGTTGTAACATTGCCTCAAGATTCCCAGATTCACCAGCTGGACCGGAGAGGAGATTGACAACTGACCTTTGGACATGCTAGAATAGTATTGGGAATTCCTTTATAATTGAAAAAAAGGGCCAATGGGGAACAAGGTACTCAAGGGGAGTTTGAGAGGGTGTAGGGCTTTTAATTTTTTAGTGCTGACTTATATAATTGCTTTAGTGAGCAAGTGCCAGGTAACTTAAATGCAATGTGTTACAGGCAACTTAAATGCAAAAACGACAAACAGTAACTTTCTTTCAAGTGAAACAAGGAAATAAGTACAGTAAGCAATGCAGATATCACTAGGGATCCACAGAAGCGCTAAAAAGCCGCGTTTTAGGTGGAATTAGCTTTTCGGGGAAATAACAAGCAAACAAACAACAAGCATACAAACAAAGCTAGATTCAGCAGGCCTGGATCTAGTCTATGCTACAGCAAACAAGGTGTATCAATTTCAGTAAGAAGCAGTTCAAATATGCAGGCACTATAAGCCTTTAACCAGAAATTCCCAGCTCAGAAGGGCAGATTCCAGCCTCTCCTCCCACAAGAGTGCAGACCACGAACCCTTTTAATGTAAAATAACTGGCCTGAAGCCCAAGTGCTTAAACCAGAATTAATACACTTTTAGAATAACAGACACTGAGCCCTCAATCAGCAGTTCCCAACTTAGAAGGATGTAAGCTACCTGTTCTGCCACTACAGTGCAGACCACAAACCTCCTTAATGTAAAACAACTGGTCTGAAGCCCAAGTGCTTAAACTAAAAGGCTTAGAATGAGTTACACCAAACAGTAATAAATACAATTGAGTACTTTTAAGATGACGCAAAAGCAAAATAAAGTAGGAAGAAACACAACTACAGTAAAAGCAGATTTTTTTTTTTAAGTGAGCAAATGAGATGGGCCCAGGAGTTACAGGACAGAAACAAGTGCAAATGCAGGCCTTCAAATCAGAAAGTTGCATGCCACTCTCACCCTGAGGGTTACCACAGTGGTGTCTGTAGATAGATTGCCTGCTGGCACATGGCAGGTGACATGATACCACTGTACACACATCCCCTACACTTCCCATCTCTCCATTGACAATAGCCAGGTACACACCTATGACCACCTGCAGCAATGCACCCCAGTACTGACAAATGTGTACATGTGCATTACTGAGGATATCAGTGTCTGTGTGTTAGTACACCTGTAGTTGGGTATACCATGAGGGCCTTCATACCCACTGCAACACCCATTGACATAGATGTGGCTGCTGCCATACTGGACATTACATGTACTTTGTTATGCACCTCTGCCTAAAGGCTAACTGAGCCTTGCAGTAACAGCACAACACTGTTGTACTAATGGGTTGATAGGCATGGGATACCCACTGAGTTCTGGCAAGTGTGTGTATGTGTGTATATCTGTAGGGTACAGTATTCCAAGGCCACATACTCCTATTACAATATGTATTGCCACACAGTATTACGGATACTGATGTTGCTGCCTATAGGAGAGGCATGACACTGCATCACCCTACTATGCCTGTGGCATGACCATTAGATGATTATCCCCATAGTACCACTGTTGGGATGGACAATGGGTTGTATCGTAGTCCTGGTTAACGTGCGATGGTGGGTATGTCAGAGTGTCATCATGGGTTCCAGTTGGCACAATATTCACAGTAGAGTGTGGGTGCTGTGTAGGTTCATAGGTTGGTACTAGGCTATCAGCCCTAGGGCGTATTAAAGCCTAGCCATAACAATTCCCTGGCTATTTCTTCCCACATTATTTACTTTCCTGGACCCCTGTCTAGCAGGGCGACTGACGTGATCCCTGGGGTGAATTTCCTTTCTCCCATCCAAACGTCAAGGTTCCTCTTAAAGAGGTCCAAAGAGGCACTCTGCTTGACATGTATGGGCAATCTATTCCAGAGTCTGGGGAGTCTCTGGGTCAGGAACATATCCCTCCAGCATGTTTTGTTTATTGTGATGACAAGGTTTAGATCCCTGGAGCGTAGCTCTGAGGGATTGGGATTTCTTATGTAGCATGTCCAACAGCTCTGGGTTTGACATGGCCTTGTATGTTAAGCAGAGATTGCCTCTGAGTAGACGATATGCGACAGAGTATAGCTGGAGTTTTTAAGGCGGTCAGCGTAGGGCATCTGCTTTAGGCCTGTGATTCTTTTAGTGAGATATTTCTGAGGCCTTTCCAGTTGTTGCAGATGTCTTGAGAGGTACATACCAAATGGGTTGTATTCTATAATCGGTCTAATGAGGGATGAGTACAGTGGGACAATGACCTCCTTTTATCTGGATGAAAAGCCCTTAGTGATGAGGTGTGCCACATAGAAGGATTTCCTGACTGTTGTGGCGATGTGATTATCGAAGGTGAGACCACTGTCCACCTGTGTCCCTAAGTCTCTTATCACACTTTCTGTGTTTAGTGTACTGCCACCTATATGGTAATTCATGGATACATGTTTTTTCCCAAAGGGGATAACAATACATTTCTTGGCATTGAGCTTGAGCTCATGGCTCTGGCACCAAGCATCTGTTTCTGTAAGGCCCTTTTGTAGAGTATCCACATCATTTGGGGATTCAATAATGGCTCCCAGTTTGCAGTCATCTGCAAACTTTGTTAGCCAGAGTCCCTTAGTGTTGACCTGTACTTCAGAGAAGTAGATGCCAAACAAGAGCGGCCCCAGGACTGAACCCTGAGGTACTCCACTTGTCACTTGTCTGGAGCTGGATTTGGAGTCGGCTACTTTTACAGTGTGGGTTCTATCAGTAAGCCATTTAGCAACCCATTGGGTGACATATGGATTAATACCCAACTTAGTAAGTTTATCTATGATTCCAGAGTGGGGGATGGTGTCAAAGGCCTTGGCAAGGTCTAGATAGGCTGGCTGTGTGGACCACCTTACCCTTGTCCATGGCTCTGGAGACTGATTCAAAGAAGTCAATCAGGTTCAGGAGACAAGATCGGCCCTTCACAAACCCAAACTGGGTGGGGTCCAGTGTTTGAAGGTTGCCAATGTCTTTGTTTATAAGTTCCATGATAATACGCTCCATGTCCTTGCAGATAAGGCTGGTCAGACTGATGGGACGGTAGTTTCCCGGATCCAAGGTGGATCCCCCCTTGTGGATTGGGATAACTGTAGCTCTGCGCCACTCAGTGGGCACGAAACCTGAGGTGAGGCTATGATTAAACATGACACTTAGGTGAGGTGCCAGTTCATATTGTAGTTCATGTAGTACACAGCCCGGGATGTCATCTGGTCCCATGGATGCTGTATTCTTGGCTTTAGAGAGTGCGTTTTGTACCTGTGTGGCCGTTATTACTGCAATTTGGCAATCTTCCGGTATTGAGATGGGCCATTTAGGGGGTGAGAGGGGGTACACTGTCATTACACCATGGTAACCCCAGTACATGTCCCATGTACCACTGTATGGTCACCACTGTCACCATCAACCATACAGGTAACTGATAACACAATCCAGCCCAGTTGTGCATGTGCTGTGGGCAGCCTACCTGTAACACATTGGACACACTGACAAGTTAGTTAGCACTGATAGGCCCAGGTTTCTCGCATGTGTGTCTGCCAGTTATGTTTTGTTAATGTGTATATGATGGTATGTCACACTATGAATTGTCCATATACAACCATTACATCCCCCATTACCATACTGTACATGACTGGGGATGCTCTGCATCTGCATGTAACCTGTAACATGGAACACACTTCATCCTAATCACTGTGTGGTGTGTGCAATGAAAGCCACACATATCAGTAGCACTACATACCTAGGTAGGGGGTCAAGTCCCAGTAGTGTGTGCTTGTATGTGGAGGGATCTACTTCAGGTTGCTGATCATGCATGTCCCAGGGAGGCACCCGTCCATGTGGCACAGGCAGTAACTGATATACAGACCTGTGACATGTTCAGCTGTACCCAGGATATGTCACAGCCATGGTGTCACCACAGTGCCATAGCCCTTGTGAGATATGACTGCAGACCATCCTCCTGCTGACACATGTACACCTATAACACAAATGGATAACATTATGGAGACCACAATCATTCAGTGTTACTAACCACTATAATGCATCATGGCTGGATGGCTACACTACCTGACATGTAAGCATTTACTGCTGACAACATGTTACACAGCAGTACATTGGTGCACTGTAGTACAGTCACTGTGTGTATCAGAACCATATTAGCCTGTCCCTGCATCGATGTTATGGATGACAGGGATGTGGCCAGGTATCAGCATATGCACAGGGTGTGTTGTTGATTTGCCAGAGACCGAGGGAGGGCCATATGTTTGATACCATGTGTGTGGGTGAGGGGTGTAATTCACTGAGATGGGCGTGGTTATGTGTGTGTAGGTATGGGGTTGCACTAGGTGTGTTTGTATAGTGTGTGGGTATGCATGCTCACAGTTCTGCCATGTGGCTGCCCTATACAGGTGTTTCTTGGACAGCTGCAGACCATATCTGGCAGGGTGTGTAGTTCACAGCTTCTGGTCACAGACACGTGGACTATGCCTGCCAGGGATTCTATGGGCACGTCCAGGTACAGGCCTTGATGTGCTACTCTCCCCTGATGATGACATATGTCCGCTGGAACCAGGTCCCTCTTGGGACTGGCCAGGGCCACGTGCACGTGGCCTGCTGTGGTGTGGTGTGGACAGCCCCCCCTGCAATGCTGGGGCCGGTACTGCCACTACGGGAGTGGCTTTGTGTCCTTTCATGTCCATGTTGACCACCAGTTGTTGGTGTTTCTGGCCGACGTCCATGTAACAGTCGCCCCACTTCCACCACATGTTCTAGCACAGACAAGCCACGGTCAGTGAGGCCCACCATCTCACGCAAACATCTATCCATGACCTCAGTATAATCACGGAGGACACCTGCAAGTTCATGGAAGTTGTCACTTACAGATGAGAGAGCAGGCCTCTGCAGCCTCAGACCCTGTCTGGTGTACATTTCCATAAGGGCCTGCACCCCCATGACAGTCTGAAACATGCATCTGGTGGTACCAGTTGTGGCACTTCTGCCAGGGGCATGATGACCAGCAGCCCTCCCATGAGCACCCCGGTACATCTGCCTATGTGGTGCCCTGCTGGACATCTGGCTATGCCTGCTGTGTCTGGACACAGCAGGCATAGATACCACACTCTCCTGTGCACTGCCACCAACCACCAACTGTCCCTCTGCTATGGCCACTGGTGATGGGGAAGCTATAGGCTCTGTGACTGTGTGAGGGGTTGGGGTAGATAACAGGGGGGTGGCAAACGATGGCGCAGTTTCAGTTTCTGACAACACTGCCTGTGCCTCAACAGTTCTATCATCATTTTCGGTGTCTGTATGGACACCAACATCAGATTGCATGGAGGAGGAACGCTGACCCACCTCGCCACCTGTGAGGGGAAAACAAGAAACACACTTTAAGACCTGTACAGCATTGCATAACAGTACACACACACACACACACACACACACTGTAATTCCACCATAATACCTACCTGTCCCTGAGTTTACAGAGATTCCATTGTTATTCACGTAAATTCCCCATCCTGCATCACACTTGGTAACATATCCTCATTAATATCAGTCATTAACATATCATTCTTCTAAATGCCTTGACAAGTGATCACAATACAAGACCTGTTACTCCATCACCTCCTTGATTTGATTGGAATAGGTTTTACAAGGCCTCAGTGCTATCATCCAGTGTTCACCCTGTGTATGTTAGGACATCATGAGCATGGCCCCCATATGTTAGGGTCTACTACATTCACTCCATAATGTCACGCACTGCAGTGTCATATGTAACTATTGCTCAATAGATGCAATATCTGTTGCTCAATCAACTTATTATGTGGACTGGACAACAGTAATATATGGATACACTCCCTGGTGCTGTCTACCAATTCCCCAATGCATCTGTAGTACTGCATACGTGGGTAGTCATTCATCTTTCTGCTTATTGCAGTTTTAACGGTAAACCTGGTGTTTAGTTTCACTCTCAATGCATGTTCCATGCTACAGACCTTATTATACTATCAGCTGTCCTGTGATTACATATTAAACAAGTATTCCTGGTGTCTCATGTGTCAGTCCATGTCCATGTACTGCACGATTCCAAAGGGAAGTACTGACATATGAACAACCTCACATGTGCATACATGGACGGACACACACACACGCACACACACACACACACACACACACACACACACACACACACACACACACACACACACACACACACCTACCTACAGGTGAGGTTGCACAAAGATAGTACACACAGACCCCCCAATTACCCATCTGTCAACATGGATAGCATATGGTACACAGCATGCAGTGTAGCTACAATCAATCCATGCTAGCAACAGTATACATGTGTGTGATGCATGGGCTGTGTTAGTAGGTGATGCCCCTTCCCCTGGAAAGCACTGCACCCATGTACACATTATTGCTGTGCACCTGTTCTGCACCCTGACATGTACTGTGCACCATACCTCACAGGTGTACACACCATTGCTGAATGTGTATTAATGTGTCAGTCATGTCTGCTCTAATGCTCACAGCCCCTATGTGTTTGTCCGACACATATCTGGGATGATATGTGGACATATGTCCTTTGTGAATGCCTGATGTCTGATTTACAGATCTCAACATCAGCAGTGCATGCATGACCAATACAATACTATTACACTGACAACCATCAAATCTTAACGTGGCTATGGGGAGTGTACACACCCTTATTGATATGACACACTCTTCCTTGATATGCCATTGGACCGCATCACTGCATATGTTAACATTACATAAGCATGATATGTGACATATGTCCTGTATATTCAAATGCAGTGTTTAACAAATGTGTTTGGTGTGCTGATGCTGACCGTGATGCATACACTATGTGGGTGGATATATGTGCATGCACTTATCGTGACGATTTGTTGCACCTATTGTTATGTGTTCTACAGCAGTCACTATTCCTGGCAGGGGTATACTAGCATGGGCCATCTGCATTTGCCAGTATATGGTCAGTCTGCCCTACATATGTCCCCCAACCCTGCATGACTGCAAAGTCAACTCAAGTGCACATCCCTTGGAGTTTACACACTGCCGTCACTATTGCTGTGGAGTCAGGGTTACGTCTGCCACAGTTCCTGAACCTGATTGTGTGCTGATACAGCCATTTGTAACATCCTTAGGATCCCTGCTGCAGTGCACTGATGTGTCATGATGACACCCCCCCCTCCCCACCTTCAGCCTTTTTGCAGATGCTTGACAACTATGGCATACACATGTGTGTCAGTTTGCAGTGTCCCAAACACTGAACACCATGTGTTACAGCCTAGTCCCAGCTAATGAGTGGCAAACATACAGATGTACACTGGCACCATCACAGTACAGATGGGGAAGGTGTGCCTGAGGTGGGGTGAGGCATTGGTTGTACAGCACATGTATCTTACATGATACTGTCTGTAGATTTTCAACGTGGTCATGGTACACCAGTACACATTGCAATGCCTGACTTTTGGGATCCTCTTCTGTTATGCATACACTACCTGTAGAGTCTTGGCTGATGTTTCCTGTGGTACAACTGTCAGATCTGATTACCCTAACCCATAGGCCACACACTTGCAGAGTACAGACAATTGCTGACATGGGACATGCACAGCCAGTACTTGCTAGACATTCCTGCAACCCTCCCCTCAGTGTTGTCGCATGTTACTGGGCAGCCCACATGACCAGTTTGCTACATGTGACATCATTTGTCTTGGATGACCATCTGTTTATTTCCTACATCATTCCTGTCCCATGTATCCTTGCCACATAAATGACTGTCTGCACAGTTTACCATGGCATATGCAATGGTGAAGTATGGCTAAATGTCCAGCTCATGCGTGCTACCTATTGGGAATGGGGCCCACACCATGTCATGTAAGATGTGTGCACGCCACGCCTGCCTCTGTTGCAGGTAAGTGTGCACATTTGATGGCTAAATGTCTTGGACAGCAGACCAATACATGGTGTGACATTGGGGATGTGTACTTACTGAAAGGTGCATATCCATGACAAATGCATGCAGTCAGTACCTCAACAGCTGCTTCCACTATATTTTATCTGGAGTGTGTGCACACATATGCTTCCAGTGTTTGTGAAGGTATGTATTCCCCATATTTGCTGCCCTAACATATGATTCCATATTACACACTCATTGCTCATGTTGGGACCACATTGCAGGTTATAAGGCTTGTGGACCGCTATATTATGATATGCCGTATTGTAGATCTGTAACAGTTGCCATTGTAACACTGGTATATACACTGTTGTAGCACTGTATAAGGGTGATGTTTCACACATCTGCTTACTGTACGCCATTTGTCCCACCATTATGTTCATCCCTGTGGACACATTTTGCAATGACAGGATGTTAGTTATATTGGAGGTGTCTGACATACCCTTAAGAAACATCATCATGGTCACCACTGTGATGCACTGTAGTTAACAGCAACAATACATGAACATGTATGGCATGCATTATGGGTAGGTGTGTTAGATGTGTGTATGGAATATACCATAGCCATAACATGACTGATGTATTAGCAAGCATGAACATAAACCATACTCACCAGCTACAGGCCTCTGCCTTAGTGGTATACCAGAGGGACCTACATAAGAGTGTGAGCGATGTGGTGCCAGTAGCCACAGCTGTGGCATTGGCACATGGTGGCTACAGCATTACAGTACATCAACAGTACAGGTCCACAATACTACAGCTTATACACATCTGTTTATTACTACTAAGCAGCAACAGCATATGCATGATCTACCTGTACAGATGCGGATGGATATGCAACAGTGGTCTACTGATGTGGCCTCCACCCACCTCCACTATGGTCTTCACCAGTTGCTGCATGTGTGAGCGGGCAGGTGTCACAAGGCTGGTGAGGAGCTCCTCAACATGTGTTGGGGGGGATGGATGGCATGACCCCCCTGTTGCGAGGTGATCCCCCCCGGACTGCAGCAGCACGCTGGCTGGCATTGTGAATCAGGTCATTGTAATGCTCGTAACTGCGGTTATGCAGGCTGACATCATTGACCTTGTGGACTAGATCATTCCACAGGGCGGTCCGCTCTGGCTGTTCATGGGCTGTCCTTCCAAACACCACCTGGTATTTGCAGTACCAAGTGGTTGATGATGACTTCATTTTCGTCCGCTGAATACACAGGTAACCTGCCATGTGACATCTTGCCTGATAGACATAAAAATGGAAACAGGTCTGAGCAACTCATACAACAAGGTTACCATAGTTCTTAATACACATCTCTGTCTCTCCCCCCCCCCACCATATCTGCAACAACAAACTGTTCATACAACTCAGTAGGTGTGGCTACAGCTTACCTACTATTGGGACATTTATCGTATTGTACCACGCTTTGTGCTATGTGTTTGTAGCCATGTTCTCTGTAGGGACACTGTCATTGCTGGCCTGTTACAGACAATGTCACCTGCATGCCACTGTAAGGACCACTATGGTTCCATATATGCATGTGGTCTGTTTGCTATGTGATTGCTGCACATCTGTCATTATGTGTTATGGCGGATATCTATGCATGATGTTGGACATGATCTGGGATTGTGTGGACTATTACTACCCACATATGTTCTATAACAGTGACACAATAGCATGTTTAGGGAACAGCTGCCAGCAGGACCACCTCTCTCACCTCATCTGGTTATGTTACCAGGCCACATTACATGTGGGACCCACTCTGGGGCCTCCTCATCTACTAGTCCTGCACTACCTTCAAGTGGAACCACCTCAGGGGATGGTGTTCCCACACCGGGAGCACACACAGACATGATCCTGCCACCCGAGGTCAGGTCCAGGGTCTGTTGCATAGGGAGCTTCAGAGAGACTTGGGGATGTGCTACATCACCTTGAGGCCCTCAGTACACAATCAAAGGGTCCCCATGCTCCTCCTGCTCAGCCTCCAGCCCAGGCACCTTCAGAGCCATGAAGCTGCTGTTGTGACTGGCAATGGCTGGGGGCCTTGTTCCCATTGTTTCCATATGTGGGCTCACGGGGCTTCCACATCACAAACAACACCCATCAACTATTCCTCTATCCTCCCTCTCATTCACACACATATATTCTGTGTTAGTCCTGCTGACCTTCATTCCTCTTCTCTCTAGAGCATATCTCCATCTCTCCAGGGTCTCCTCCACCTGCTCCCTACTCTCACTACAGATCACAATGTCATCTGCAAACATCACAGTCCATGGGGACTCCTGTCTGATCTCATCTGTCAACCTGTCCATCACCATTGCAAATAAGAAAGGGCTCAGAGCTGATCCTTGATGTAACCCCACCTCCACCTTAAATGCATTCGTCACTCCCACCGCAGACCTCACCATTGTCACACTACCCTTGTACATATCCTGTATCACTCTTACATACTTCTCTGACACTCCTGACTTCTTCATACAATACCACAACTCCTCTCTAGGCACCCTGTCATATCTACAAAAACACAATGCAACTCCTTCTGACATTCTCTGTACTTCTCCATCAACACTCTCAGAGCAAACATCGCATTTGTAGTGCTCTTTCCCGGCATGAAACCATACTGCTGATCACTAATCATCACGTCTCTTCTTAACCTAGCTTCCACTACTCTTTCCCATAACTTCATGCTGTGACTGATCAATTTAATCCCTTTGTAGTTACTAAAGCTCTGCACATCACCCTTACTCTCAAAAATCGGTACCACAACACTTTTTCTCCATTCCTCAGGCATCCTCTCACTTTCTAATATTTCATTAAACAATCTGGTTAAAAACTCCACTGCCATTTCACCTAAACACCTCCATGCTTCCAAAGGCATGTCATTTGGGACAACAGCCTTTCCATTCTTCATTCTCTTCATAGCTATCCTTACTTCCTCCTTGCTAATCCATTGTACTTCATGATTCACTATCCCTACATCATCCAACCTTCTCTCCATCTCATTGTCTTCATTCATCAACCCCTCAAAGTACTCTTTCCATCTCCTCAACACACTCTCCTCGCTTGTGAGTATGTTTCCCTCATTATCCTTTATCACCTTTACCTGCTGCACATCTTTCCTAGCTCAGTCCCTCTGTCTAGCCAATCGGTACAGGTCCTTTTCTCCCTCCTTAGTGTCCAACCTTTCATACAACTCTTCATATGCCTTATCCTTATCCTTCGCCACCTCTCTCTTTGCCATGCACCTCATCTCCTTATACTCCTGTCTACTTTCTTCATCTTTCTGACAATCCCACTTCTTCTTTGCCAACCTCTTTGCCTGTAGACACTCCTGTACTACCTCATTCCACCACCATGTCTCCTTGTCGTCCTTCCTCTGTCCCGATGTGATACCAAGCACCTTTCTAGCCATCTCCCTTACTAGCTCTGCTGTAGTTACCCAGCTATTTGGTAACTCTTCACTGCCACCCAGTGCCTGTCTTAACTCATCCCTGAACTCCACCTCATAATTACCCTTTTTCAATTTCTACCACTTGATCCTTGGTGCTGCCCTCACTTTCCTCCTACTCTTCTTGATCACCAACATCATCCTACAAACCACCATCCTATGCTGCCTAACTACACTTTCTCCGGTCACCACTTTACAGTCTCCAATCTCCTTCAGACTGGCCCTCCTACATAAGATATAATCCACCTGTGTGAATCTTCCTCCACTCTTGTAAGTCACCCCATGCTCCTCTCTCTTTTTTAAAATATGTATTCACCATAGCCATATCCATCCTTTTTGCAACATCCACTACCATCTGACCTTCTGTATTCCTTTGTTTAACACCATACCTACCCATCACTTCCTCATCCCCTCTGTTCCCTTCACCAACATGCCCACTGAAATATGCTCCAATCACCACTCTCTCACCCTTGGGTACAGTCCAATTCACTCCAAAAATGTTCTTTCTCATCCATTGCACACCCAACTTGTGGAGCATATGCACTAACAAAACTCATCATTACACCATCAATTTCTAGCTTCATAAACATCACTCTATCTGACACTCTTTTCACCTCCAAAACACTTTTAGCATACTGTTCCTTCAGAATAACTCCTACGCCCTTTCTCCTCCCATCCACACCATGATAAAACAATTTGAACCCACCTCCAATACACCTAGCTTTACTCCCAATCCATCTGGTCTCTTGCACACACAATATACCAACCTTCCTTCTGTCCATCATATCAGCTAGCTCTCTCCCTATACCAGTTATATTGCCAACATTCAAAGTTCCGACCCTCACTACCACGGTCCTAGCCTTTCTCCTCTCTTCCTGCCTTCGGCCATGCCTTCCGCCTCTCCTCCTCCTTCGGCCAACAGTAGCCTAATATCTGCCAGCACCCTGTTGGCTAACAGTACTGGTGGTGGTTGCTGTTAACCCGGGCCTCGACCGATCCGGTATGGAAATATTTACTGGTGACTACATGAAATGATTTGGCGAAGTTTTATGCCAGATGCCCTTCCTGACACAACCCTCCCCATTTATCCAGGCTTGGTACTGGCACAAAGAAATGCACTGGCTTTTGCATCCACAGTGGCTGGGTTATATATATATATATATATATATATATATATATATATATATATATATATATATATATATGGGATACATTCAGACATCAGGTCCACAATCTCTAACTCTCCTTCCTGCACAGCTGCACTGTTCTGCCTTGCTACAACCCAGACAGGTGCCACATATGCACACAGCCTAACATTAGGGGGGTATATATAGTGACAGATTGCAGGTAAGCCTATTACACAGCTATGGCATTTCAGCATGCTACATTACATGTTAACTTGAGTGTCCTGCAAGTGGTGGGCTCTGGAACCCACATGTCCTTCATAATGGCATTACTTCTACCACCAGCTATTGGCCACAGTAATATACACGTTTTCCATTACACAACACAAACTATGATGGCTTACATCTTGTCAGTCAGTGCTGCTCTGCACAGTTGACAGGTATGGCCCACTACCCACAGGGATAGACTCCATTGTCCATAGCAGTTGTTCAGCTGAACATCATTACAACAACACCTGATGGCACATATAAATCATTCCACATCATCTATCCCATTATTATGGACCAAGTAGTACAGTCAATTACATGCATATATACTTCACATACCTGTTGCGGGAATGATGTCTGTTCTGGATAGTTTGCTTGTAAGGTTTTGTTTTCTGTTTTCTTTTTTCTTTGCCTTGGTCTTCAGCCTGCCTGCTTTCCTTCTTACTTTGTTTGTTAGTATGTTTCACTCTCTCTCTCACTCTCTCCAGTAAATGGATTGAACTGCTTTGAATAGATTGCAGCATGGATTGTGTAGGTGATCCACATGATCAGGTGATGGCCTCTGCACCAATCAGTATCCTTCACTTGCTACCTGCATGCAGCATGCTGTTTTGTACTTCCAATTATCACTGTCATGGGAACCCACTACTATAAATCCCTACATTAGGTGGGCATGGTCCCTTTACCTTTCCTGTATGGTGGACATCCTTCCTGTGTGTGGGCAGCAGTGTTACAGACAGCAGGTAGCAATACCTTTTACAAGAGGGCTTGCAGACTCAGGCCAGCTACATATTTGTATAAGGTTCCAGAACTACAGATAGAGTGTGAGTAGTTTTGTCATATGCATTGTATAGCACCAGTGTTACAGGGTTTGTGTGTACATACTAGTTTAACATGGAGTGCAGTTTGTCTGCATAGCTCTCAACTGTGGGCCTATCCACATGATGGTCTGTTATGTCTTGTCTGTCCACCACACAGGTATTGTATCAGATATGTCACTGGCAGTGTGTGTGTGTGTTGAGTGCTATCATACATGGCTACATCCATTTATGTATCTGACTTCATATTCTTGATAAGGGTATGTTGCAGACTATCCTGTAACAACAGCAATTTTCTCAGTGTATGACAACACTATTTCACATATGGGCCTGTGTTGCGGCCTCTATCCTACACCTACATACCAGGCTTGGTCCATATGACATTCAGTCAGGGGTTGTTATGTAGTGGCCTGTGATTATATCATGCTGCCATTCCTGCCATCATCCCAGTGCTGTTGTGGCCCCCACACATATTGTGGGGTTGGGTTCATATATATCTGGGCTTCATCTGATCAAAACATGAGTGCCCTTCTGCAGTCCAGAGGTCAGTGTATGTAACAGTGTTATATGCCCCTGTAAGTCCATCTATGGGGGGGGGGTATGCACAATAAATAATCTAGGCTGTTACAACATGTGAGGGATATCAGGAATAAACTGCCTTAAGGTATCTGGATGTACATTACCACACATTACACTCTGGGAAAATTGCTGGTTTGTCAGTGTGATTGCGATGGTTTCAGTTATGCATTGTTATGTAACAGATACATCCCATTGTGTCAGCTTACCTCTTTACCCCCTAGGGATTGCGTACAGAGTGCTGGACTATACATCTGCATTACTTACTGTTGACTGATTGTTATCCTGTGGCCCTGTCTGTCTTTACTGTTGTACTTCTTGCAGGCCTTGACCTGGACAGCAACATATGTTATGCTTTCAGATTACTGTATTAAATGATCTGCTTGAGAGTTGCATTAATCTGTTTGTATGCATTTCAAAGTATAAACAGCCATATGCCATGGCATATACAATGTGACAGTACACAAACAAAACTTCCCTATGTATGCAAACCTGTGTGTGGTGTCATATCCTTTGACTTCTCTGTGGGAATATGTTTCAGGCAACCATTGTCTTTTGTATGGGTGACTCATACACTGTCCATTTGATAAGGTGGCAACTGTAGGAATACTGGCTGTTCAGTATGGTGTACACCCTCTAAATATGTAGCTTCCTATACATATCTGTGTGTGTGTAAGTGTAGTTACATATGTATCTATATATGTATATGTAAATATATATATATATATATATATATATATATATATATATATATATATATATATGTATCTGCATATATGTGTGTGTGTGTGTGTGTGTGTGTGTGTGTCTTTGGAATGTTTATTGCTTCCACATTGTACATTCCCTATGGTCAGAGTGTACTGCATGATATGTTATTGATACCATCCTGATATCATACAGGTGGGATGGATTACTGTTAACGTCTTGTGCCCATGTTGTGTTGGATCCTGGGTATGGAACTTGCAACAGTTGGTATTGTATTGCAGGGTAGATGTGTTTTGCTGTGGGGAGGGGTGATATCAATACTTACAAAATGTATTTAGCTTGGGCCCCCTCAGCCCAATTAATGGTGACTTTGATCATATATGTATTTGTTATGTTCTCTTTTATATCTATAGATATATATCTGTATATAATACAGGTAATGTATATATATATATATATATATATATATATATATATACATATATGTAGACGTACATATCTACAGATGTATGTATATATATATATATATATATATATATATATATATATATATATATAATGTATATAGTTTTATATATATGTACTCATCACTTATTAGACCTATGATTGAGTACAATGCCCCGTTCGGAATGTATCTGACCAGACACCTGCTGCAGCTTGAAAGGCCCCAAAAGTTCCTCACCAAAAGGATAAAGGGTCTCAAAAATATGTCTTATGCTGCCCGACTGAAAGAACTCCAGCTCTATTCAGTCTCATACCGCTTGCTCAGAGGTGACCTGTGCCTGACATATAAGGCCATGTCAAACCCAGATTTGATGAATATGCTTCACCTCAAAAAATCTAGATCCCTCAGAACCACAAGGGCGGGAGACTTAAACCTTGACACGGTTATAAATAGAACGTGCTGGAGGGACAGATTCATCACCCAGAGACTCCCTATGCTGTGGAACAAAATCCCGGTACATGTGAGGCAGAGCACCTCTCTGGTCTTGTTCAAGAGGAATCTTGACCAATGGATGGGAGATTGCAGATATACCCCAGGGATTACTTCAGCGTCACTGCTTGACAGAGGCACAGCAAAATGATAGGCATAGTTTTTATTCAAACTAAAGGGGTGGCGAAAGCCACATAACTATGGGCTAGGCTTATAAATGCCCTTGGGCAGATAGCCTAGTATGAACCTATGAACCTATGAACCTATATATATATATATATATATATATATATATATATATATATATATATATAATGTATATAGTTTTATATATATATATATATATATATATATGTGTGTGTGTGTGTGTGTGTGTGTGTGTGGGAAGTGATTAAGGCACTTTTAAGCAGTTGTAAGAGGGTTTGCGTGTAGGTAAGCACTGCTAACATCTGGTTACAGTTTCTTATACTGATGTAGCTTCTCAACTGCTTAACCTGTGTAGGCATTGCTTACCCCCACACAAACAGGCTTAAACCCACTTACTGCTGCTTAAAAGTGCTTACTTCCGCTTACCCCCCGTGCTAATTTCTTTAAAAGAAATGAAAAAGGTTTGATAGGATAGTAGTGAAAAAGGGTCGCAAAAAGAGAAAGACAGTAGGGAAAATAGCTAGGGCTGTGCAGGTCGGGTTTAGGGAAGTTCCATAGCTGCCCATTTCTTCTACAGCAACAGCTGTGCATATACACTGAATTTGGAGATAGATTTGGACACTCAAACCCCTGAGAGAGGAGTGAGGACAACAATAATATGTTGTGAAGCCGATTAGACCAGATTACATGTATCCAGTGGACACGTGCGAAATGGACAGCTATGTATGGGGCGAGAATTTTTTTTTTTTTTTGGGAACAGATTGACCTTTTTTTTTTCCGGTTAGAGTGGGATGTTGGGGAGGGATGGTAGGTATATTTGGGGAGGTAGGTTGGGTAGGATAACAGACAAGAGAGACAAGACAGCATACAGGGGTGGTATATGACATGTGGGGGGTAAACACCTTGATGGGGAGGGGTGTTTGGAAATTGGAAGCCCATGAGCCCCATAGTGGATACAGTGGGACTGAGGACCCCACCCATGTGCAGTCACCACTGCACCTTCACAGCCCCGAAGGTGGCTGTGGTGGGGGCTGAGTAGGAGGGCCAGGCTGACCCTCTAGTTGCAACACACGGCCCTCAAGCTGGCGTAGCAGATCTCCAAACTCCCGGCGTTACTACGCTATTCACCACAGCCTGGACCTGGTGATGGGTACAGTGTCCTGTCCACGCCCACTCCCAGGTGGGGGTGAGCCCCACCCCTGAGGTGGTTACACCCAAAGGTGGTGCAGGACCAGCAGACGAGGAGGTCCCGGAGTGAACCCCAGACATGGTGATGCATAGTGCCATGGCCAGCTGAGGTGGGACAGGTGGGTCCGCTGGGACCGGCCTACCCAAACATTCTATGGTGTTCAATTTACAACATATGTGGGTAAGTAATAGTCAACACATTCCAGGATTAGGTATAACAGCATGCATAGATATTCCCATTAATTTGAAAGACCAGATATAGAACAGTTGCATAGCAAACAGATCACATGCATATATGGAACCGGGATCTGTACAGATGCTCGACTGCATCTTTCACAGAATCCCAGATTGGTGAGCATACTTGCGCAAAAGTGCTGTTCACCGAAGCAGCAGTTTCGCGTAAGTATGTTTGTTGTTCCGGTCGTGCTACGGTGTGGTAAAGGAAAATTCCCTTTTCCCCAATGTAGTGTGACCTCGGAGTGAGAATATTAAAGTGGGGTGGGGGTGCAGGGGTGCTTGCACCACTGCATTCAAGTAGATTTTGTGTTTTTTTTTTTTTTAACATACTTTAAGAAAAGCACTTTTTTGATGAAAGTGCTTTCATTAGTGTGTTCGGTGGTAATGGATTCAGGCTTTTGATCTTTCGATCAAAAGTCCTAGCTCCATGGAACCACAGTGGCCTTTACAACAGCATTCAGGTACATTGATGGCAGCATGCCACCAATGTGGGTGTATTTCAACATGGCACATGCATAGGAACAAATTTAAGTATTTATCAAACAATAGGACATATGTCCCAACAATAGATTTAATGGAGCACATACCGATTGAGTTGTGTATTTAGTCTATTGCTGCAGATATGGTGGGGGTGAGAAAGATGTCAATTAACAACTATTATAGTCCTGTCGTTCTCCTTACTTTCCTAGTCAGTGCTGTGATCTGTACCTTACAGGTTTTAGTACACTACCCTCTGGCCTTACTTTGGACAGTTGTATGGATGTATACAATTATATAAATGAAATGAGTTTTACCTGCAGTATACACCTCTTACCTGGTGTACCTGTGGAGGTATTGTATGTTAACACTACTGTTTCTACACATATTCCCTGATTCCAGGTTGTTATACACATACCTGTCCATCTCTTATTGCATACACTCTGGGCATGTCTTGACAACATGCAGGTGAACCGGGACATATTTTGACTATTGCCCTCTTAAACCTTTGGTGATTTGTACAATGAGAGGTTTGTTTTCATTGACATTTTCCGAATATGTACAGGCCTGACAGTCAGTTATATGACATGAACTGTGGCCTACATGTCGAAGATTAGCACACTGATATGCCAGGGGGACAGGGTAACAGCCAGCAGATATGGGCCAGTTTACTGGACATTCTGGACAATTCTGCACATTTGTGAGGTATGATTCTGCATATCACTTACTACCACTCGCAGAATTCGAACCATGGCTATCTCTGCTAAAAATAAAACAGTCTCCATCACAGTTGAGTGTGCTACATAGATATTGCTGTGTATCTCTCTGATTTCTGTCTATAAGTCTCCTGTGGTTTTACAATCTGAACTTGTAATTACTACACTTATACAAGATTTCTTAGACAGTTTTATTATGTAGCACAGTGTGGATCACAGTGATGAGTAATACCTTATTATTCAGAGCAACTGCAACACTAACAATGCCATACAATACCAGAGTAAACAGTACCAGTACAGGATATCAATCTTTTATTTCTAGGCACAGTTTTCGTATCATCAGTGTTTATCATAACAGTGATGCTTCATTTTTAACAGGAATAGTTTTAGAAAGTGTGAAATGTCTTTGTAATGATGAAAATGCTTTGAAATATAACTTACAATATAAGGAAAGTATTTTTATTTTGAAATACAATACAATGACACCCTGTGGACTGAATAATGAAATAAACTGGAGGTGTCTGCTTTAACACCTTTTTGAACATAATTGTTTAATTAATTGCTATGAGTATATATATATATATATATATCCATTCTTTCAGTGAGAATGTATACTCTTGAAAGGTGGTTACACCGAGGCACTGGAGAATAAAGAATTTGCTTTTGGATTTGACTTTGGTTCCTGTTTTTCGATTCCTGACTTCTGAAGATTTTGCTGTTCTGGTATTGTTTTGGATCAGAGTTGTTTCTAACAGTTTTCGTATCATACTGACCTTTGCGGGCAATGTTTGTTAGCACTACCTGAATGTTGCCACACATATTACCAGATTCTACATTAGTATTATGCACATACGTCTCACTGTGTTACTGCACACACTTTGGTCACAGCTTCACAACATTGGGATAGAGATGGGACATACTTGGCTAGAGTGACAGGTTTATTTATATTTCTTATTTGTTGCCTAACAAAGTCCAAGAAACAGGTGTAGAATAGCTACACATAATGGTGAACCAACACGAGATTAAATCCAGTAACAAAAGGCAAAGCACGACCATCCATATAAAAAGGGTTTATTACATCAAGCTTTCGAGTTGAAACTCTTTTTCTTGAAAAAGAGTTTCAACTCGAAAGCTTGATGTAATAAACCCTGTTTTATTTGCTGCCTAAACATCTGGGAACATCCCACTGATTTGACAGGGGGACAGGGTGACAGGCAGCGGATATAGGCCAATTTACTAGACATTCTGGACATAGTACAGTTGTGGGATATGATTTTGCATACAGCCTACTACCATTCCCAGGATTTGAACCATGGCTGTGTGCGCTAAAAATACAACAGTTCACGTCTCAGTTGAGTGTGCTATTTGGATTGTGTTGTCTGTCTTTTCACTGTTTTCTGTATAAGTCTCTCTCAGTTGTACTATGTGACCTCATGTGATTACAACAGTCATATACAGACATTGCTACACATTTTATTTATGTAGCACAGTGTGAGTAACAGTACTTAATACAACAGTACTATTAAGAGATTGCAACTCTACATTACCATATGATACCAGAGTAAACACATGCAAACACATGCAGTCCATCAGTTAGACCTTTATTGTCAGGCTATTATGCTTTTATTTACATACAATATGCATGAGACTGTACCTGCCATATTCTCTGGTGTATGCAGTACATGCCTTAAACAATACAGGTTTTATACAGGCAATTAATTTAGTACTACATTTAGATTTATTTCCTATGACAGTACATGCAAGAGTATTACTAACCTCCTTCACATCGCAACTGCTGCAATCAACAGGCATGGGCTTCCTGGTTCACAGCCCACTCAACTGCCACTGTGAAAGACATAAGAGGAATATTTAGCCACACCTATCCATAATATACATGAACTGGCAATTATTAAACAGGTAGTGGCCTGATACTTACACACGGCTGGCACATCCCCCGTCCTCCTAGCCTCTCGGATTCACTGATCCAACAGATCCCCCTTTCTCCACTTCAGGTCAGCATAGTGATGCCTGACCTGCTCACCAGTTTGGGGTATGCCAGTGGCACTGGTGAGAGCACGAGTGAGATGGTCCCAGGCTTCCTCTTTGTATTGGTAACCCCGGTACTGGCCCTGCAGCAGTCTCTGGTCATGTTCTTTCACAAGGAGTCCTGCCATGACTCTGGACTCCTGGATGCCCCAGCGCTGTGCGTGAAAGCACCCACCCTCTCCCATACCAGTCATCATAGTGCCTACAGGAGGAAGCCGCAACCAGTTATGAGATGTATTCCCGCCTATTGGGTTTAAATAGGGCCAATTTCTGGCAGTTTGCTGTGATTGGACAGTTTTGAAAATGATAAAGTATGGGGAAACATGCTTACCTGAAGTTGGCATTGCTTAAAGGGGTATACCAATGGGCAAAATGAGTTAGCTGGCCTATACATTGCTTACGCCTAGTAAGCTGGGCTGTGCAATGCTTAGTGTTGCTTATTTTTTAATTTGCATACTATTTGCTTTTTGGCATTGTTTTATTATTCATTGCATGTTATATATGTGTTTAGTATCCATGATTCATGTGTATGTACACTGTATGGGGTCCTTGTGTTTATTAGGGGATTTCAACACTTTATTACAATGACACCTCACATCTGGGCTTAATGCAGTACTCCAGTTGACATATTTATATTATGTAGTAGGTTATACAACATAAAACTGTATATCGATTCCTTTCACATGTTCAGTTTAATTCTCCTGTAGTGAGGATATGTCTGGTGATACCTCAATCCTATGTACTGCTGTGATGGCTTAGTGGTTAACTACTGTGACTATAGTGTACAGTTCCTGGTTCAAGATCTGCAAAGGCTGTTTATTTTGCTTCTGGCCAGAACAGCGGCTGTTGCATACAGAGTGATTAAGGCACTTTTAAGCAATTGTAAGCGGGTTTGCACAACAGTAAGCAATGCTAACCTCCAGTTAAATATGCTTACAGAGAGTTAGCTTTAATATTGCTTAACCTGTGTGTGCATTGCTTACCCCCACACAAACGGGCTTAAACCCACTTACCACTGCTTAAATATGCTTACTCTTGCTTAATAGTGCTTACTCCCGCTTTCCACCACACTAATTTAGACAGTAATGTAAAATGATTTTTTGGAAGGTGGTGGATTTGAAAACTCTATGGATTTATCATTCATTACACGTTGTACCATCGATTTGTATCCCTGATTCATGTGTACATATACTGTATGGGGCACTTGTGATTATCTGTGGATTTTACAACATTATGACAATGACACCTCACATCTGCATTTAATGCAGTACTCCATTTCACAAATATATGTTATTTAGTAGGTTATGCAACAAAAAATATTGTTCATAAAGTGATTTGACATGGAAAATGGAATGTAATGTTGTGGGACTCGAACAGGGAATGACTGCTCACAAGGCAAATGCTCTGCCCACTACACTATTGCAGTACTGCTTCATTTGCATGTATCTTGATTGTTATCCTAGTGTGTGATTTAAGCTGCAATAAACATAGTTGAGCAATGGGCAAACCCGCGCACCTACAGTTAAATTTTATCTGTTTGATTAAAAAAAGAAGCTTGTTTATATTTTATATATTAACTATTGCTCTTATAAACTTGGGGGGATGTTGCTGGGGGTATGCGAACACCTATGAGTGGTCTCATTCATTCTTATTCATAAACTGCTGTTCTTGATTGCAGGAGCATGTATATTCTGTGCAGGAGCATGTATATTCTGTGAGCTCTGCTCTCAGACACACCCCCTGCACTCGTACATGCTCCGTGTCCGTTTAGGAGCTCAGGCAGCATGCATTCATTAATATGCCTGGCACGCTGCCGTTTTGCTCCTAAATGTTTGCTTCCGTGCAGGACTAAGCTAGTCCTGTACAGAAATATAGTGAATACGGGGGCTAGTCTTCTCAATTCTGATGATATATTATGCAAATAACCTTTTCCATTGTTTTTCCACAAAAATAAAAATTATGGGTCTTTATGACTCTGCATCTGTCCGGTTCCCCTATCCCTTAAATATGGGTTGAACAAGTGCATGTCTCCAATCTTAAGTTATGGGTTTCTGCGACTCTGGGTTTGTCCTGTTACCCTTTCCTTAAATATGCATTGAGCCAGAGCATGTCTTCAATCTTAAGTTATGGGTGTCTGTGATGCTGGGTTTGTCCTGTTCCCCTGTCCCTTAATATGGGTTGAACAAATGAATGTCTCCAATCTTAAGTTATGGGACTCTGTGACTCTGGGTTTGTCCTGTTCCCTTTCCCTTCAATATGCATTGAACAAGTGCATGTCTCCAATCTTACGTTATGGGTGTCTGCAACTCTGTGTTTCTCCTATTTCTCTCTCCCTTAAACATGGGTTGAACAAGTGCATGTCTCCAATCTTTTAGTTATGTACTTACCATAACTTTAGATGTTTGGGATCCATCTCGCCTACATTCAGTACTGATGGGCTCGGAGCCGATCCCTCGGCTCCGACTCGGCATGCTATGCTATAGAGCGAGGCCTCTTATTGGCTGAGCTATTTCTTATCCCAGGATGCACCACCACTAATCCCCCAGATCTTGTTTGTCCGCATTCATGCACACATACACAACTTGTTTATATAACATTGCCAGATGTTTCAAGATGAAACAACAGGATTCGGACCTTCTGATATCCTCTGATCTCCAAGGAAGGGGGAAGGAGGGTGGGTTATTGGGAATGTAGGCGAGATGGATCCCAAACATCTAAAGTTATGGTAAGTACATAACTAAAAGATGTTATGTGATCCTATCTTGCCTACATTCAGTACTGATGGGACAGCGTCCCTAGCACCTAAATCCTGGGTGGCTCACTGGAAAACACTCCTGAGCACTGTGGAACCAAATGAAGCTCATCCTCTAGATGCCACATCTAATTTGTAGTGAGAAATGAAAGTGTGCGGGGAAGACCACGTAGCCGCAGCACAAATGTCACTAATGGCAAGCTTAGAATGGAATGCTATTGAGGTAGCCATAGCTCTTGTAGAATGAGCTTTGACAGAGGTGGTAAGCTCTATATTAGAAGAAGAATAAGCTTGAGTAATACAATCCCTAATCCATTTGGCAATAGTGACCTTTGTGACGGCTTTGCCCAATTTATTGTCTGAAAAGGATACAAACAACTGATCTGTTTTCCTTGTTTGTTTGGTCCTATCTAAATAAAAACGCAATTGCCTGTGGACATCTAATGTGTGGAATATGTATTCCGCTTTGTTAGAATACTTCGGAAAGAAGACTGGAAGTTCTAATGACTGTTGTAGGCAGAAACTGGAACAAACTTTAGGGACAAATGATGGATTTGGCCTGAGAGATACTCTATCTTTGTGAAAAAACAAGTACGGAGGTTTTACAGACAAAGCTTGAAGCTCTGAAACCCTTCTGGCAGAAGTAATCGCCACCAGAAAGGCAGTTTTCCACGATAGAAATTTTAAATCATATGTTGCTGCCGGTTCAAAGGGGGAGGAAGTTAAGGCACGTAACACCACATCGAGATCCCATGGAGGAGCAGGATGAGAAATCGGAGGTCTTAAAAGCGCAGCACCTTTCAAGAAGGTCTTACATAATCTGTTGCTCATTAAAGGTGGGTTTATAGATTCGTGAAAATTGGAAATAGCTGCCAATTGAACCTTAATGGTTGAGACTGAAGAGCCTCGATTGAAAAGGGAGGTTAGAAATTTCAGTACTTCTGATACAGGAATAGTGATGGGATCCAGACCCCGGAGTTGAGCCCAAATAGCAAATCTTTTCCATTTGCTAGAATACAACTTCTTTGTAGCAGACTTGTGGGCCGAGGATAAAATGTGTACAACTTCCGGGTCCAAGGTATGATTCCTGACTATAGTCGGAAGAGGAGGAGCCAAGCCGTCAATTTTAAGGTGTGTAGGGACTGGTGGAAAAATCCCGACTGATGAACCAATAAGTCTGGGATCTGATCCAGGAACCATGGACCTTCCAGTGCATATTTCCGAAGATAGGGGAACCATACCTGACGAGGCCAGCAAGGAGCAACTAAGATCATTTTGCTCCCCAAGAGAGACGCCTTTTGGATCACTCTGGGAAGGAGAGGAACTGGAGGAAAAGCATACAGCAAGCCGGTGGGCCACGGACGGGCTAGTGCGTCCATAGGGCTCTTCCCCGGAGCCGGGGTGAGGGAGAAGAACTTTTTGCACTTCACATTTAGCGGAGTCGCGAAGAGGTCGCAACACGGAACTCCCCATTTGCTGAAAATCTGATTTGCAACTGTAATGTTCAGAGACCACTCGTGTGGAGACAGGATAGTTCTGCTCAGTCTGTCGGCTATCACATTGGACTTGCCCGGGATATGAGTCGCCACTAGAAAGCGTTTGGTTGACACTGCCCATTCCCAAACTCTCATGGCCTCTCTGCAAAGGGGGTAGGATCTGGTCCCTCCCTGTTTGTTCAGGTACCAGACAACTGACATGTTGTCGGAGTGAACGGCAATTACGCCCTGAAGGAGGTAATCGTGAAGGGCTTGAAGGGACAGAAGCACCGCTCTCATTTCTAGGATGTTGATATGAAGTAGGGTCTCTTCCGAATGCCATTTGCCTTGGACTGACATGCCCAGGGAATGCCCCCCCCACCCCATCTGGGAGGCGTCCGTAGTCAAAGTGGCCACAGGAGGAGGTGGAACAAAGGGTCGTCCCTGATCCAGATTGGAGGGCACCAGCCACCAGCGAAGGTCCCGTTTGCAGGTTTCCGTGATCCATATGAGGTGATTGAGAGGGAGATCCTGAAAGGACCACTGAGTTGAAAGAAGCCACTGGAGAATTCTCATGTGCAACCTTGCTAGGGGAACTAGAAGAACCGTGTCGGACATGGATCCCAATAGCTGCAGGACCATTCTGGCTGGGGCTTTGGATCTGGGAAGTAAGGCTCGAACTTGAGCCTGTATGGTTTGTATCCTGTCTGTAGGTAGATAGACCCGCATTCGGTTTGAGTCTCTCTCTACTCCGATGAATCTTATGTGTTGAGATGGCAGCAACACAGACTTTGGCCAATTGAAGGTGATTCCAAGGGAAGTGCCCAGTGATATCGTGGCTTGTAGGCTCCGCAATAATAGATGCTTGGAGGTGGCAGTTAGGAGCCAGTCGTCTAGATACGGAAACACCTGGAATCCTAGACTTCTCAGGTGAGCAGTCACGACCGCCAAACATTTGGTGAACACCCTGGGGGCTGTAGTGAGACCAAAGGGCAGCCTTGTGAACTGAAAATGACTGCCTCCTAGGCTGAAGCGCAGATGTCTCCTGGACGCTTGATGTACCATGATATGGTAATAAGCGTCCTTGAGATCTATGGAGCACATCCAAACGCCTTTCTCCAGCAGTGGGAGAATGGATTGTAGGGTGACCATTCGGAACTTGGACTTTTTGACTGAACAGTTTAGAATGCTGAGATCCAAAATGGGCCTCAAGTCCCCGGTCTTTTTTGGCACCAAAAAGAATCTTGAGTAAGTCCCTAATCCGATCTGGTCTGCGGGGACCGGTTGGATGACTCCTTTTTGCAGCAGCTTTGAAACTTCTGAGGCTGCAGTTTCCCGTTGACTGGGTGGCGGGTCCGGAATTTGTTTGGACTGAGGTGGAGAGTGAGAAAAAGGGATGGCGTAACCTCCGGCGATAATTCAAAGCACCCATCGGTCCTGAGTGATACCTTCCCAGGCTTTTAGGTGCCTCGAAAAACGACCCCCGACTGGCTCCGGAGCTGCACAGTCGGGCAATCCCTCAGGGACTGTGAAAGGTTGAAGAGCCACGAAAGGACTCGCGGTCTCCAGTGTTGCGAGGGCCTCTGCCGCCTCTGGGACGGCGTCTTCCAGAAGAATTTCCCCCTCCCCTGCCTCTAGAAGGGGGATCGTCCTGCTGTGAGGGGTAAGACTTCTGAGATCTACGGAACCACATTTTCCCTCCTCTTTTAGCCTTGGGGTAAGGCCGAAAGGGAGTGGAAAATCGTGCCCTGACAGTCAAAGTCTTACCTTCTTGCTCAAGGCGGGTCAGTGTGTCCTTTACCTTGGGTCCAAACAAAGAGGACCCATCAAAGGGGGCGTCGGCAAAGGAAGACTTAAAGGCCTCTGCGAAATGACACAGGCGGAGCCAGGCTTGCCTCCGTAGAGCAATGCCTGTACCCGCCGCTCTACTCGCCCCTTCGGCCACATAAGAAATGAGCCTCATGGACGAGTTCGATATGGACGACAGCGTAGCCAGCTGAGAGCCAACCGTCTGGGCCAGCTGCTCAGGCAGGTTACCCAAGAGGGTATCGGAAAGTTCTTTAATCAGATCCCTCTGAAATCTAGTAAAGTGCGTGAGATAGTTCAAGGATCTTAATGTAAAGGCCGCTGAACTTAGGGTGCGCTTACCGTACCGATCCATGCTCCTAGACTCCTTATTAGGAGGATGGACGGACGTCGAAGCCTCTGCTACATCTTTCTGGGTAGCAGATGCCACCACCAAAGCATCTACAGTCACACCTTTCGTCAGAAACTCTTTTTCCGGGGGTGCTGACAGGAACTTATTAGGACGAGCAGGCACCGGTTCCACAGAGTCTGGGTGTTCCCACGCCGACAGATCAAATCCAAGAGCTCGTCAAGGCGGAGACACCCAGGAGGCGGAGGCTGAGCCCAAGGCCTTAAGGAACACCGACTCATCAGCATAAGGGGTTTGGATTGCCAGCCGCCTCGTTGTTTAAGGCTTCCAGGATGTCTGCAAAGGAGACATCATCTGAGGACGACTTAGGGGACCCCTCTGCATCATCGAGATCAGTGTCTGATGTAAGAGACTCATCAGGGGAGTCAACGTGCTTCCTCTTGCACGATCTTTTCCTGGGGGGTTCCTCCGATGAAGCTTCAGAGGGACCTCCAGGAGGGGGGGAACCCCCAGTGGGGGTAACCTCAGGCCCCGGGGCTCCGCTGTCTAAGGACAGGGGGACTGCCAAAGACCCAGTCTCAGTATGCAGGGAAGGAGCTGGGGAGACCGTGGAGTTGGCCAAGGAAGATTTGGCTAACGCACTCCTCATGGCCCTGAAGGCGGAACCACCAGAATCCTGGGAAGGTCCCACCTCCGTGGCCACAACGGTAGACGGTACTCCCGCAGCCGGCCTTGAGAGGAAGGCTTGGGACCGAAAACATCAGTCCTGAAGCATCCCCCCCGGGGCCGACAGAAGAAGTCCGCGTACCGAACTCCAACTCAAGAGCCGGAGTTGGAGTAAGGGTCGAGCCCGACCCGAAAACCTCCACCGTCTCCACCAGCACTGGCTCCAACGGTGCCGAGGCTGTTGGAGGAGGAACCATAATAGCAGGGTGGACCATCGGCTCCGAAGCCGAATGGGCTGGAGCCGAAACTAACTTTTGAAACACCGGAGCCTGGAAAAGTCTTAGGAGCACCCTGTCGATGTCCGAATCAGACATCTTGGAGGATCTAGATGACACCGATCGGGTCCGAACCGATTTCTCCATCGGCTCCATAGGACTAGGGACCGGCTCGAATAGATTCACCACTATCGGTTC
Organism: Protopterus annectens; assembly: GCF_019279795.1. Lineage (NCBI taxonomy): Eukaryota > Metazoa > Chordata > Ceratodontiformes > Protopteridae > Protopterus > Protopterus annectens. The sequence goes on from NC_056729.1 coordinate 1,464,736,999, forward strand.
CGAGGGAGATCTCAAAACAATTTCCCTCGGTGCCGAGGAGGGCTTCGGCGCCGAAGGGGAAGAGTCTGAGCCGGCAACCCTCATCGGCTCCAAAATCAGTGGAGCCAATGAAGGTGACCCGCCTCTCGATGTCCCAGTCCTCGGCTCCGAAACCAGAGGGGTCGAGACTGGAGGCATCGAGGCAGACCGTTCCGCCCTCGGCTCTGAAGTCCGTGGAGCCGATGGAGAAGCCTGCCTAGGTTTTTTGGCAGTCGGTTCCGACAGACTGGTCGGAGCCGACGCTTTTTTCTTCTTCGTAGGAGAGGAAGAGGAAGATAAAGCCTCCTCGAAGGAGGGCTTAATCAAACCTTTTAATATTAATTTATTCTTCCTCTCCTGGAGGACTCTAGCAGAAAAGGCGTGACAAACGCTACAGGACTCTTGTAGGTGCTTGGCGCCTAAACAATAAACGCACGAGGAGTGGTCGTCCGTTATGGACATTTTGTAACCACACCTCGCGCACTTTTTAAACCCAGAGGGTCTATGCTCTTTAGACATGCTGACTAAGAAACAAGATTTTACCACAAAGAAGTGAAAACTAAGTAAGTTAAGTTTTTTTTTTTTTTTTTTTTTTTTAAGACAAAACACAATCTAGTACCACAAACACTGAAAATGAGGGTCAAGACCCTCTAACTTAAGCAGGTACTTGACCTCCTGGTAACACAAAAAACGCTAGATAGTAATAGGGGAAGGCCCCTCTAACTTAAACGGGAAACCTTCCCTTAACAAAAAAAACACAATTTTCCTCAACAAAATTTTGCAAACACACTCGTACAACAACAATAGCTGTTAAAACAGCTTTTGGGTTCAAAATAGCAAAATTCCTGACAGGAAAAGTCTGAATAAAACAGTACTTAGCCCAGCCAAGTTTGAGACCTCGTCCTAGCTTGTAAGCGGCAAACGAGATCTGGGGGATTAGTGGTGGTGCATCCTGGGATAAGAAATAGCTCAGCCAATAAGAGGCCTGGCTCTATAGCATAGCGTGCCGAGTCGGAGCCGAGGGATCGGCTCCGAGCCCATTAGTACTGAATGTAGGCGAGATAGGATCACATAACATCTTAAGTTATGAGTCTCTGTGACTCTGGGTTTGTGCTGTTCCTCTATCCCTTAAATATGGGTTGCACATATACACATCTCCAATCTTGAGGAATTTCCTCATACTTTAACGACCTAGTGAATAACAAATACAGTGATACTGTCATTCCATGCCAAAGTGTTCTCAGGTTATTGTTTTTAATTCTACTTCATCCCTGTACTTTGTGTCCAATGTGCGTATTTATTTTTCAATGTAATTTAATTTAATTTCAGCATCAAAGTTAACGGGATATTATTAGAAAAATTTCTTACCACCTTTGTGCAACCAAAACTGTTCTGAATAACATTTTGTAAATGTATTTAATGTATATTTGTTGTGTTGGAGAATATATTTTACTTTCTACACAATTTGTTAGTTTGTATGTTTTCAGTCCTGCAACATCATGTGTGTGTGTGTGTGTGTGTGTGTATACATATATATATATATATATATATATATATATATATAGATATATAGATGGATATACTGTAGATGTATATAATTTTCTATAGGTTCATAGGATCATAGGTTGATACTAGGCTTTTGGCCCAGAGGCATTTATAAGTCTAGCTAAGAATTTCACCCATGTTCTCTCTAAGTCAACACCTGTTTCACCTGTCCAGCAGGGACACAGTTGAGATCCCAGGGGTATACTTTCTGTTTCCCATCCAGTCATCCAGGTTCCTTTTAAAGAGGACTAGAGAGGTACTCTGCTTAACATTGAGTGGAAGTCTATTCCACAGACTGGGGGGGGGGTCTTTGGGACACAAATCTATCTCACCAACAAGTTCTATTAATGTTACAGACCAGGTTAAGGCCTTGCTTTTGAGTTAGATGAGTGGAGTTTGTCTTATGGGTATGCAGGAACTCCGTCAAGGCTGGGTCTGAAATGGCCTTGTATGCCAGACACAGGTCACCTCTGAGCAGTCTGTATGAGACTGAGTAGTGGGACAGGGGTTTTAATCTATCTGTATAGGCTAGGTGTTTGAGACCCTGGATTTTCCTGGTCAGGAACCTCTGTTGTTTCTCAAACTGCTGCATGTGCTTGTCAAGGTACATGCCAAAGGGGGCACTGTACTCGATAATGGGTCTGATAAGGGAGGAGTACAGGGATGTTTTGACCAACTTGTTCCTGGATGAAACACCCTTATTTATGAGGTGAGTCATATAGAAAGCCTTCCGTACAACAGAGGCAATGTCATGGTCAAAAGTCAGGTTGATACCAATCTGTGTGCTTAAGTCCTTCACAACTGATTGCATGCTTAATACATTGTTATTAATCTGATAATTAGTAGGGATGACATTTTCTGCAAAGAGGATAATGATGCATTTCTTGGCATTCAGTTTGAGGCCATACTTCTGACAGCAGTCATTAGTTTGGGTAAGGCCCTCTTGGAGGATGTTCACATCATTAGGGGAATTTAAGACAGCACCCAGCTTGCAGTCATCTGCAAACCTGGTCAGCCACAGACCACTGGTTTTGGCTTGCACCTCAGAAAAGTATATCCCAATCAGAAGAGGCCCCAAGACCGATCCTTGGGGTACACCGCACATTACTGGTCTACTAGAGGTGGCTTTCCCTACTTTGACTGAGTGGGTTCTATCAGTGAGCCAGTTAGCTACCCATCTGGTAACATACAGGTTGATGCCTAGCTGGGAGAGTTTATCTATTATGCCCAAGTGAGGAATAGTGTCAAAGGCTTTGGCGAGGTCAACGTAGGTGCTGTGCACCATCTTCCCCTCATCCATGTCTTTGGTGACTGTTTCAAAAAAGTTGACCAAGTTTAACAGGCATGATCTCCCTTTCACAAAATAAAACTGTGTGAGGTCAAGCTTTTGGAAGTTGCCAATGTCCTTGTTTATAAGGTCCATGATGATGCGTTCCATGGCCTTGCAGATCAGGCTAGTTAGACTGATGGGTCTGTAATTGCCTGGGTCAGTGGAAGCTCCACCTTTGTGTAGAGGGATGACAGTTGCTATCCTCCATTCAGCTGGGATGAAGTTGGTGCTCAGGCTTTGGTTGAATAGGGTGTCTAATGGAGCCGAGAGCATATGCCCGAGTTCATGCAGGATGCAGCCAGGGATGTTATCAGGTCCCATGGAGACCATACTTTTTGCCTTTGAGAGGGCAGGTGCTGGGGATGTCCTGGTGTACTGATGGGGGACGGGGGGGGGGGGGGGTGAAGTTTTCACTGAACCTGTCTGCCAGCAGGTTGGCTATATCTGTGGCGTTTGTGTATTATGCGCGATATGTATATGCTCAGAACACATTATTGATTACATTTAGAGGTAGTTACACAAATGAGGGTGTGGATAACAGAGTAGGACAGTACAGTAATGTGATGCAGGCTAGTCAGCACCCAGATGTACTAAAAGTATAATTCCACATTGTAGGATAACAGCAGAACTGTTTGCATTGTTGAGAAAGTGAAATTACAGAAAACTATGTATACATTGTATGAATATTGTACTACCTGGCATAACATTATTGTACTCCATAATAAGTCACTATGGCTACATTACCCTTTAATGTTTAACTGACCCTCAGCATTATGTCAGACATTTGCATAGACCTAAAATGTGACATCAACACACTGACCATACCTTGTGTGTACTGTTGCAGACATTTGACAAGGTGATGGCAGTCCTATCCTTGGACTGAGACATGTCCTTGTTTTCATTTGATGCATTCAGGGTATGGGGGTGTAGCACTGTAGGGCTTATCATCAATGCACAGCAATGAGAGCAGTAACCAGAGGTGACAATGAGTGGGAACACTGTTCTGTCACTGGCATGAGATATGCAGTCACAACAATGAGAGCAGTCACCAGAGGTGACATAATGAGTGGGAACACTGTTCTGTCACTGGCATGAGATATGCAGTAACAGCAATGACAGCAGTCACCAGAGGTGACATAATGAGTGGGAACACTGTTCTGTTACTGGCATGAGATATGCAGTCACAGCAATGAGAGCAGTCACCAGAGGTGACATAATGAGTGGGAACACTGTTCTGTCACTGACATGAGATATGCAGTCACAGCAATGAGAGCAATCACCAGAGGTGACATAATGAGTGGGAACACTGTTCTGTCACTGGCATGACATCTGTAGTCTAGCTGTCTAGACAATACACTGTGTCAGTAGAATATTTCTCATTCAGGCCTGGGGTGTGTTTATATGGTTTGGGTCATCCAGAAGTGTACTGGGAGGCCTTATGTAAATGTTGTTGCTCACTCATGTCCTGCTAAGTCTTCCAAGATGACAGTACTGCATCTGGATAAGTTTTTAGGTTTTGTTACTTCTCAGTACTAAACACTGTGTTATGTGATGCTATCATGTAACCGATGTACAGACGTGATTAATAGGTCTGTGAACTGCGATCTGCATTATTAGATATGTATCGTATCTGAAATTTACAGACATTCAAAAATGCCTAGAATTTCAAGTCTGTCAGTAACACACGAAGAGGATGTTATTTTCAAACCACATGAATAGAAATGTAGATTGTGTTACATACATGCATGCATGCATACATACATAGAAAAGTAGCTATTTGTCAAAATATAGGGTTATAGATGGCATGAGATTTTTGGTTGCAGCACTTACTTTTTACTGCCTTAGTAAAAGTACCCCTGTAATTACCTACTATAATATACTAGGAATGGTACTGAAAAGTATATGGTGAAATGTATAGACTGCATTTGCTTCAGCTTTCAAATGCTAATCAGTGTAAATTAACTGTACTTCAGCCAAACATTCAGGAAAGATGTGAAAGTTGAAAACATTTTACCACAATGAATGATAGAAAAAAAGTGAGAAAAGAAAACCAGTAGGATGGAATCACTATTAGTCAAATAGTTATGGCGTGATTTCTGAAGGACAACATACAGCATCAGCTAATGAGAAAATACTTCTAGAGCAGTGATTAGATTCAGTTTGAAAGCTGCATGACATTTTTAGAGAAAAGATGCAAAATATTTTATTATTTTAGAATATTTGGACATTTGTTAGTCAACATGTTTCTTTGCAAGGCACAACTGTCCAAAGCAATGCTGTGCTGTAAAATGAGGGAAATATGTATGACTATAAATGTGCACCTACATCATCACACACACACACACACACACACACACACACACACACACACACACACACACACACACACACACACACACACACACAAACAAGCAACACTAACAACACACTGTATGAAAAATAATTGATAGTGGAGGGAAAAACATTTGTAGCAACAAGCACGAAAAATACTATAGGCTTGAATACTTATTTGCAAAAGCAAGTACATAGTAAAATAGCTATCACTTCATTGCAAAAGAGGCAATGAACCTATGTGTGACAAGAACATATTGTCTATGTGTGACAAGAACATATTGTCTATGTGTGACAAGAAGATAGCATCTCTAGCTGAGTAAAATCCAGTCATTCAGCTAATCTAATTGCTCATGAGTGGGGGAAGGAAAATACAAAAGGACAAACTGCAGCTGCAAGTTCTAAGCATTTCCTCTAAAACCACCACTGAGAGTTTGTGTAATCTGACCTGCAGTAAGCTAAAAAGGCTATCTGAAAACCTTGCCTCTAGCTGAACATGTGACTTACAGAGTACTAAAATGTAAACAAACTCCTCTAGCAAAAAATCTGAGCCAGTGCCCCTTTAAGAATATTTTGAGAGAAATAATCAGCTTTCAGCAAAGAATGTTATTTATAGTTGGGGACTGGAGCTTCATTTGAAATAATGAGGATATATCAGGGGTACCTGGAAGGGAAAATATAACAAAAGAGGCATATTTCTGAAGAAAGTTATGAAAAAAATGGTATGGAAGACGTGAATTCAGTGGTAAGAACTCTGGCAAAATTTACATATTATTTTCCAAGGTAAAGTAACTGGGCGAGTTTAGATAGAAATTATATTTCACAGCAACATGTGCATTTGATTGAAAGCTTTGAAACACATATCCAATAACTATTTCAGATCAAACATTTTCAAAAAACAAGATAAAAAAAGCAGGGTTAAAATGAAGTAAAAATGAGATGCTGGCACTTTCCCACCTACCTGTTAAAAAGAAAGGAATTTAACTAATTGGTAATGGAAATTATTCAAGAGTTATTAGGAAAGAAGGAAACATCTTCAGAAGTTACAGGTAGTGAATGAGATAAAATGAAAATTGTGTTTAAAAATACTGTATAAATAAAAGAGAAAGATATGGTTAAGAAGTAATAGGAATTACTTAGAGGTGTTGACAAAGGTTAAAGTACTGCAGAATAAGTAGAATCTCAGATAGCAAGAAGAGGTAGAAATGCAGAGCACTAAAGAGAAAATAATGGAGTATCTGGATACAGTAATATGCATGAGTATAGGAAGATTGCTGTTATGAAACTATTTTTGATAATAACTCCAAATTACAAAAACCTTTAGTACAATGACTTAGGCATCAGAAAGGAGAAAGGGTTGTCACCAAATTTAGGGAGTCTATAGCAAGAAAAATAACCAGAGACCCTGTAGAGATATTTCAGAAATGTTATGGAAATTTGTAAAAAAACACAGAAAGAGATATAAGAATTGCTCTCTAGCCAAGGACGGGAGAAAACCAAGAAAAACAAAAGAAAAACACCATCACACGCTGTATGTATGCGTCTCAATTGCTTCTTTCTCACCTGGTGTGAAAAGCATTTTTTTTTGTCTTTTTTTGCAAACTAAACTAGGCTGTGGTGTGCACAGGTATTTTTCGGCTCAATAACCCCCACCACCACCACCTTTTTTCCACCCCCACTGAGTATGCATCTCTCTCCCTAGTCTCTGTATCACTTTGGCACCTAACTAACTTCAGGAAAGTGTGCTAAAAGCTAAGACTTTGCTGCCTGACTCATCTCTTTTCTAAAGCAAGGGTTCACTTCATACATTATCAACATCTGTCTTTATTCACCTAGTCTCTCCACTCTAAACACTGTTCTCCTCACTGATAAACTTAAATGCAAGTCCCACTGATAGTTATTTTAAAGTGTAGAGATCTTCTGTTCCTGGTTCTCCCCGCTCTGCTCAGGCTCTCTCCACTCCTCTACCCTACCCCCATTCCCACCCACCCCCACTTTCTTTATATATATATATATATATATATATATATATATATATATATATATATATATATATATATATACACACACACACACACACACACACACACACACACACACACACACACACACACATATTCTTAGACACCACACCCCTCCCTCCTATCCAACCAATCACCCTCTTTACCTAACACCTGCTTCACTCCTATAACCATGCCCACCTATCTCTCCTTCCTTACATTCTCACTACTCCCCCTTCCCCTCCTCACTAATTCCTACTTCTCATTTCTAGTCACACCATCTCTGCTTTCACTACTCTTATTCACTGCATTATTGACTCATCTACCACTCTTCCCTCTCCTTACCTACTCTCCGGTCATGTGGCCACTCTATCTCTTCACCACCCTTCTCTTCTTCCTCTAACAACCTTTAACAGTTCATCACTCTACTATCAATCCCCCTCAACTGCTCTCCCCTATACTCCTAACACTCATACTGTTACCCACAATTAATCTCACCATCTCTCTTTCCTATTTCACCACCTGACCTCTTCAAAGTTCTTACTTGTTCTAACTCATCTCTCTCCTCTGGTCAGAAACTTAAGATTTCTTACTTCCCTGAACTTACTCTCTTCTCTTCTCACTTTCTTTGACACTCTGCTTTTGGATGGTGACATCCACCCAAACATAGGGCCTCCCACCTCTTCCTTGCACAATATCACTACTCATACCCCTCCCCTTCACTTACCCCTTCCTGCCAGTAATTCCCCTTCCAAATCTCTAAAAATTGGCTCTCTAAATATTCAAAGTATTGTAAATAAAGTAACAGACCTGCACTCCTGGATATCTACCATAGCTCCTCACATTTTTGCCCTATAAGAAACTTGGCTGAAACCTCACATCCTTAACACAGAAATCCTGCTTCCAGGTTATAACATCTTTCACTCAGATAGAACCAATAAATGGGGAGGAGGAGCTGCTATCCTCTGCTCTGAGCTACTTGACCTGTCCCCTCTCTCCATTTCTGTTCCCTGCTTCTCACCCCTCACAAAAAAATTGCCATATTTTCTATATACATTCCCCCTCGCGATAGTATTCCCATCCTAAATAACTTCCTGTCCTGGATCACTCAACATATCCCTTATTAAACTATCATACTTGTTGACACTAATATAGACTGGACTAAACTGTCCCCCCTCATCCCCTACACATAGTCTTAACCTTCATGGTTTTCACCAACACATCTTCACCCCTACTAGAATAAACAAACTCCTCATCTGGACCCATACTTGACTGGATCCTTACTTCAGTTCCTTACCTCTATCATAATCCAAGTATACTTCCGAACTCATTGAGTGACCAACTCTCCAACCTTACATAGATTAACCCGATATTCACCTGAAGACCCTACTTACAGGGTATGCCGAAACCTTACCCACTTTGACCTAGACAAGTTTATCTCCAAAGTGTCATTAATTGGTCCTTCCTCTATCACCTCCCTCTTAATGAGGCACTAAAATCATTCAATAAGATTTTTCTTGACACTCTTGATTCTGCTGCTCCATCCAGAAAAATCAGAATCAAATCCAACTATGCCCCTGGCTAACAAAACAAACCTGCTCAATCATGCACAAAAGAGATTCTTCCTGATAGACTGGGTTACAAAAAGTCCCTTCTCTTACTGCAGACATACAGAGAGTTCAGAAATCTGACTAAAAAACTTGTCAACAAAGGCAAGAGTTTTTTTTTCATTTAACCAAGGTAGCCCACACAAAAATCCTCAAAAGTTCTGGACCACCAACAACCTACTCCACCCAGGTAACCCTACTACTAACCCCTTTCCAAACAACACTGATTCTGAAATTGCCTCCCTCCTTAACAACTATTTCATAGAAACTATTCAAAACCTCACACTTAATACACAAAACAGTAGGTCTCACTCAACACATCCACTACCCCATAACAAAGCACTCCCCAATGCTTTTTCTTTCCTACCAGTCCCAGTTATTACAATTAAATATCTCCTTAACAAACAAACCCTGCTGTCCCTCAGCAGACCATCTACCCCCTTATTTCCTAAAAATAGCTGCACAATGCACAAAGTGCATTGTCATCCCCTTTGGTAAAAACTCTGTACCCATGAACTACAACATAGGCGGTAGTATACTTAACGCCGAAAGTGTGATAAGAGACCTTGGGACACAGGTGGACAGTAGTCTCTCCTTTGATAATCACATCGCCACAGCAGTCAGTAAATCCTTCTATGTGGCACACCTCATCACAAAAGGTTTCTCATCCAGAAAAAAAGAGGTCACTGTTCCCCTCTACTCATCACTCATTAGACCCATTATAGAGTACAATGCTACTTTTGGTATGTACCTCACAAAACATCTACAACAACTGGAAAGGCCGCAGAAATCCCTCACAAAGAGGATTACCGGCCTCAAACAGATGCCCTACACAGACAGTCTCAAAAAACTCCAGCTTTACTCCGTCGCATATCGCCTACTCAGAGGTGATTCTCTGCCTAACATACAAACTATGTCAAACTCAGAGCTGTTGGACATGCTCCACTTAAAGAAATCCCAATCCCTCCAAGCTACACGCTCTAGGGACCTAAACCTTGTCACCACAATAAACAAAACATGCTGGAGGGATAGATTCCTGTCCCAGAGACTTCCCATACTCTGGAATAAACTACCTATCTATATCAAACAAAGCTCCTCATTAGCACTCTTCAAGAAAAATTTTGATGATTGGATGGGAAATAGGAAATTTACCCTGGGGATCACCTCTGTGGCTCTGCTCGACAGTGGCACAGGAAAATAATTTTCTTGGGTAGCAAAAGCCAGGGTACCTTTTTGGCTGGGCTTGTATAGGCCCCAGGGCCGACAGCTTAGTACCTACCTATGAACCTATGAACAATCCATCTCCTACTCTGTCTCTATTTTTATTAACCGTTTCATCTCAGAAGCTCTGGTCCCTGACATTTGGAAATCCTTCTATACTACACCTCTTTACAAAGGCGGCAACTCTACAGATCCCTCTAACTTTAGACCAGTTGTTATCCTGTCCCCCTAATCCAAAATCTTGGAAAAGTGCATCCATGTTCAGCTACTCAAACACCTTCTCAATAACAATCTCCTCACTCCTACCAACACAGTTGTAGGTCCCACCATAGCACTTCTACTGCATTGCTGCCATTTACCCAAATAATAGCTGAAGCCTGTGACAATAACTTCCTCATCTCCAGTCTTTTCTTTGATCTTTCAAAGACCTTTGATACTGTCTCTCATTCTAAACTTCTAACTAAACTCTCAGACCTACATCTCTCTACCTCCTACATCAACTGGTTCTCTAGCTATCCTTCCAGCAGGCAGCAATCTGTCCACTGGCAAACTGTCCCTCTCTCCATTCCTCCCTGTTAATACTGGAGTTCCCAAAGATCAATTCTGGGCCTCCTCCTGTTTAATATATTCACTAATAAACTTCACTCTGTTACTAACCTCTCTACGCTTCTACAGTAAGCTGACCACTCTATCCTCATTACCTCTGCCCACTACATCCCTGATCTACTAGCTCTTACTCAACAAACCTTTTCCTATGTTGAAACCTGGCTCTCTGATAACCAACTTATATTAAATAAAAAAAAACTCCTTCTCTTTCTCCCTAAAACACTTGCTCAAAATAAAGTCTCTTTCTCTACAGCCTCTCTCAACACCATTATTAAACCTGAACCCCATACTAAACTACTTGGAGTTATTATTGACGATGAATTAAAATTTGATATTCATATTCAACAAAGTAAAAAAAAATATCCACCAGAGACTTGAACTTCTCTTTCGTAATCAAAAATTTCTGTCACCTTCCTCCACACCATACCTCGATCAGGCCCTACTCCTACCCTGCTTTCTTTACGCTGCCTTTGTCCTTACTCATGTTCAAACATCTCTTATTACTAAATTAGAGCAAACTTGTAATAAAATTGCCAGATTTGCCGCCAGTTTTCCTTACAGATCTCACCACTGTCTTGCCCTTAAGTCACTTCAATGGCCAGAATTTTCCAAACAACTACTTATACCCCAGCTACATACTGCACACTCTGTCCTATATGAACCCTCATCCTGTCCCTCTATCTCCAGTTTAGTCTCCTTCTACAATTGCCCCCATCACCGCCATACTGCCAGTAAACACATCCTTCACTTATACAAACCCAACAAAAACATTGATAAGATCCTTTGCAAATACTCTGTAGCCCATGCTTGGAACTCACTCCATCTCAACATAAGAAGCATTCAGCATAAATACCTGTTTAAGGAAGAACTTAAACTTCTTCTCCTGAAGACTTGGTCATGTCCTTGTCAAACTCCCACTTGAACTAGTCTCCTTTCTTCTCATCTCATCTGCTTTTCCCTATCAATTCTTTTTCCTCCTTGTACTTGCTCTAGCAAACTGTATTCAGACTGTGCTGCTTTGTGTAATATTCTCTAAACCTTTTATTTGACCTATGCTATATACTGTTTTTCTCAAAATATGGAAATTGTACTTGTTAACTGTTATTTTACCTATGCATGGTACTGCTGTGAACACATTTTTGACTTGTACTATACTTCTGTGACCCTACTTTAATATTTTGTAAATATCATAATTACCTGTATTACTTCTGGAGCTTTTCTCCTTGGGTCTCCACTGAAAATAGGCCTCTGGCTCAGCTGGACTAACCCGGTCAATAAATAAATAAATAAATAAAATAAATGTGGAAATAAAGAAAGAACATAATTCATGGAAGATGTAATTATACCAAGGTTAGAGGCAGATAAGGCTCAACAATTAACAGTTAAGATGGGAGGAGATGAGATAAAAATGGTGATGTATAATCAATCTTCAGGAAAGTCTCTAGGAACAAATGGCATTGCTTAGCAAGTACAGAAGTTAGGAGGGAAGAAAGTGATAAAATCTGGAAGGCTTTATTTAACAGTATTTTAAAAGCAAATGAAGCATCAACATCTTGGAAGAAAGCTGTGGTGGCTATATTAACTAAACACAGCAAAGACCCATCAGACCCAGCTTCATATAGACTCATTTCAATTTTATTAAACAATGATTATAAAGTGTTTATGTCTGTACAAGTGAAATGTATGGCAAAAGTGTTGCCAAAAGTGATAGGTATGGATCAGTGCGATTTTGTGGAGAAGAGGCAAACATCTGACATTAATAGAAAAATGATAATCCAGAGGGAAACGGAATGTATGAAAATACCAATGTTGTTAGTGGGTCTTGATGCAGAGAAGGCATTTGATACAGTAAGAGGGAAATCGATGAGTAGGAAATGGAATCATTTGCATTCCCTGATACAATAATAAGGTTAGTTAGTAGGATACATGAAGTATAAGATGCAAGAATTAAAGTGGGATGGTACTTCCACAATAACTTGTGTTTGAACAGAGAAATCAGGTAGAGGAGTCTTTTTTCCCCTTTATTTGCTTTATATTTAAAGCCAATGGCAAAGAAAATAAGGGACTCAGAAATGCAAGGTTATAATTGGTATGGTAATTAAGAAAAGTTGGATTTGTTTGCAGATGATATTATTTTGTACCAAGGACATATCAATGTTGCGTAATATTTTGGGATAGTTTCGTCTTTTTGGGATATAAAATTACAGAAGATGAAATTTACGTAAATTATGTACCTACACATGAATTAGTTCAGCAACACCTATATTTATAGGGATAGGTCAGGAATATATCCCTGACCTTTTCTCTAAATATATCATAAGCCTGTTTTTCCCTCACTTCAAATTGCAATTCCTATTTGTATTAGACTACCTTGCCTTTAATGTCTCTACAAACTGCCAAAAATTTCTCTAAATATTAAATGACTGTCATACACCTTGTATAGCTTTTTAACCAATGTTTTCATATTATGTCTAATTTGTTATAATTATTTAAACTGCAGATGTTTTTGTTTTATTTTTGCAAGATTATGAAAATTATTGTTCTTAAAATGTTTTGTAATAATTTGGAGCTTTTCTCTCTGGGCCTCCTCTGAAAATGGGGTTCTACCCAGTCATCCTTTCCCTGTAATCAAATGTCAATAAATAAATGAACTAATATTAAGATGAAGTATTTAAGAGTATGGATTAAAAAGGCTTCTGTTATGGCAGGTAAGGATATGTGAGAAGAAATTAAACAAAAGATGATACAAAAATGATAAGCTGGAAGCTCTTGTTTATGGACATAGTAAGATACAAGCAGTGAAAAAGCTTTAAGTCTCTCTAGTTTTATATATGGGTTAGGCATATTTTTTTATCAACTATATAAGTTGTGGACAATAATTAATACAGAGTTGAAAGAAGTTATCTAGGAGGAGAAGAGGGCTTACATACATACAAATATTTCAAGCATGGGCATTAATGCCCTTACAGCTTGCCAATATACCAAAACACTTTTCCATAATAAGTGTTCTTAAAAATATCTAAACTAGTACTTGCTTTAATGTAATCTGTAGTTTGTTCCATGTATCAGCTACTCTGTCAGGGAATCAATTAGTACATTTCTCATTCCTATAGAATCTTCTGCATAGGTTGTCTGATGATTCTCTAGTACGTTTTGATAACCTGAAACATTCCTAGAAGTAGTGGTCTCTAAATGGCCTATGTACCTGAATAAGATCTCATCTTAGATATCTGTAAGAGACACTGTATAAGTTCAGATATTTTAGTCTTTCATAATAACTTAATTTTTCACATCCATGGATGCACTTGGTATATTTCTGCTGTACTCTTTCCAGTTTACTCATGCTTGTTTTCTTATAGGGTTTCCATATTGCTATTCCATATTCAGGTTTGGGTCTAATGTAACTAACATACAATGACCTCATCATTTTTGATTTCCTTTCTTTTTATACAAACTATAGTTGTATAACTATCATTATCCAATTGGTTGATATGATTAAAAAAGCTCATAGCTGGATCTACCTCTGTATTAAATATTCACCTTTCAATTTATGCATCCCAAACCTCATATGCTTAGTTTTTGATGTATTTATCAGCATATTATTCTCCTGTGCCCAAATGGTCAATTTAGTCAAGTTATTTTGCAGACATACCTTATCTGTAACACATGTAATCAGTTTACCTAGTTTTGGGTCGTCTGCATATAGACAGTAGAACACCTCAGATGAAAAAGTTAGGTCTGAAAGACACAATCTAAACAAGGGCCTAGGACAGAGCCCTATGGGACACCCTGACTGTAACCAAGGATTTCACCTCTCCAGGTGCTTTATGATACTTGCCATGTCCTATTTGTAAGCCATGCAGCTATCCATTTTATCAAGAGTATATCAATACCTAGTTGTTCTATTTTATTGATCTCTGTTTTGTGTATGACCCTGTCAAATGCTGAAGTTAAATCTATATAAATTACATCACAGCACAATTTTTCATTCACAGCTGTTATTATACTGTTATAGAACATCATGTTACCGGTGGTAATAGATCTATTTTCAACATATGCATGCTGATATATGGTTTCAAGTCCCAACCTATCCAATTCTGACAATAATTTATCCAATATTACCTTCTCCATTATTTTGTAGACTTAAGGGTTTATAGTACTCTGGGTTTGTCCTACTTCCCTTTCCCTTAAAGACAGGTTTAATAAGCACATGTCTCCAACCTTGAGGAATCCCCCCATATTTATATCACCAAGTGAATAGTAGATATAATGGTATGGTAAGTTCTTGCTGAGGTGTTCTCAGGTCATTGTTACAATTCCATCTCCTCCTTGTGCTTTGTTTGGATCCTGTTTGCATAGTTCTTTTTCAAATTAATCTAATTTGATTCCTGTAATTGAGGTTACCTGGATGTCACCATGGCAACTTATTATCCTTATTGTGGAGCCAAGCTGTTTTGCATAAGATTTTGTAAATATGTCTATAACCTGTGGTGTCTGAGAATACATTTTAGAATCTGCACACAGTTTATCAGTTTATATGTCTTTACTCTTTCTACATCTTATGTAACTATAAAAAGTTTTCCCATTATGCTGAATATCTTAAATTTTCTTCAAATTTTTCTCAAACGTGTCTCATACTATGCTAAATCTGTTTGTCCAGCTTGTTTATTTCAGTTTTCAAATTTGTAGTTCAACCTCTCTTCCATTTCTTACATTTTTTCTAAATTTCCAGACTGCAAATTGCATACTCCTCCTTGTACTTGTTCTCAAATCATATGAATTTTCTAAATTTTTCTATGATATCTCTATATATGTTTACAGTTATGCTGTATTTCTTTTCTCTACACTTTGTTTTTTTTAATTAATTCCCTAATTTGTGTCATTATGTAAATAAAAATTATTGCTGGAGCTTTTCTCCTCAGGTCTCCACTGAAAATGGGCTTGTGCTCAGTTGGACCAACCCGGTTAACAAATGTGAAATAAATAAATAAACACAATTTTGTCTCTCACCTTAATCAGATATCTTGTTCCTATAGAAATACATCCACCTGACATTGTATGCCTAGATTCTGATGTTAAACATTTTTTTGATTTTTTGCACGTAATTTCTCTTTCAAAACTTCCACATTCTATCTGCAGTTTTTCCATTGAACACCTCACTCCAATTAGTTTTACACAGTGGCTGTTTTGCTTCCATTAACCTTCTGTGCACTGGTTTAGATTTCAGTTTGACATATTATCTAGCAACAAATTAACCTTTTTAACCCCATGATCACTGCACAACAACGGTGGTAAAACTTGACTTGAAGTAACAATAATTTCTTTAGGAACACAATATCTAGTATGTTCCATCCCCTGGCAGTTTTTTTTTACAATCTGAAGCAATTGTTGTTCCTGAATATACGTTTTGAATAATTTCCTTACTAATGTTGTTGAATCAATATTATTCCAGTCTGTTTCTGGTAGATTTAAGTGCCCAGCTAATATTATTCTTCTCTCCTGTGTTTCATGCAAGCAATGTATGAATTCCTCTAGGTCATCTGCACTTGACTTTGGTGGTCTACACACTCCGGCAACTGTTATATGTTCCAAGGTTGTATTTATTGTCACAGTTACACAGTCTATAGTATTGGTGTTATCACTGAACATGTAATAATCACAGGTCTCATAACTATCTTTAATCCCTATCATAACATCTCCACCTGATTTTTTTGTTAGACTGTCTGTCACAGTAAAGGAGGAGATTATATATCTGACAGGGCAAGAGTTAAATAGGCTAAACTGATCCTTCCAACAGAACAAGGTGGTTTAGGAGTACCTGATTTGAAGGGATATTTTAGAGCTACACAGTTTAAGGCTAATACACATAACATAAACAGAAGGTTATAATTCAAAATGGAAAGGGATAATGATGGTAAGATGGAAGTTTCAGAAATAAAGAAGAGAGTGGGATTGTGGATGCAGATCCTTAAGGACAAAAACAACCATGCAGAATATTATATTTATAAAGTACCAAAAAGCATTTTAGGAATTAAGTCAACACAAGAATGGAGAAAGGAAATGTTGCTAATAGGGATGACTGAAAGTAGTGTTAGTGAAACTAGGCAAGAGGGGGCTGGAATTTACTGAGGAAACTGGCAAATAAATCAAGGTACTGGGAGCAAATAACTACAGAGGGAAAGGTAATAGAGTAGGATGAAGCCAAGAAGATGTTTGGACTGCAGGCTTGATACTGCTACCCTACCAGGGAATGCTAACAGTGTATAGGCAAAGAGAAAGATATATGGGAATCTTAAGTGAAAGACCAGCTCTTGTAGAGTTTTAGTTGAATCTGGAACAGAGGTTTTTGTAAAAAAAAAAGGAATAATTAGTAGGACATATAAAATATTGCATGTTAAATATAAAAAATCAATCACAGGAGTTTAGAAAAGATAGACAGACCAAAAAAGCAACGCAGAAGAGAACAATGGGGGGACATATGTATGGCTCCTAGGTATGCAACAAAGTCCACAAGGTTTAGGATCTTTGGTTGGAAGTGATTTCAGTGATATTTTTATACCCTACGCAGAATGCAAACATGTTTTCCTCAGGTAGATAGCAAATGTTGGAGGTGTGACAGGGAAGAAAAAGGTAACTGGGAATATATGTTTTGGGACTGTACTCTTAGAAATACTAGGTGAGCAAATAGATGTAACTAAGAAAATTATTATTATGAATTGGGACACATGATTTGAGCTCCCTAGACATAGTAAGGCCTTATTAAGTTTAATTATGCTGGCTGCCAAAAAAGCAATTATTAGAAAATGGAAGTGAAAGTCTGAACCAAATATATTTGAAGCATTAAATATTATAAAAAAGATAAAAAGAACTGGAAGAGGGACATTTACAAAATGTAAGGAGCAAATTACAAAGAAATAAATGGAAATTGTGGAACAATACATGAAGAAAAATGTTCAGGAGGAGGAGTGAGGTTTAAGGGAAGATAGGAATTCAGCAATTTATGTAATGTTGGACTGATGATAGTTATAAGGAATGAAAATATATAAGATATATAATATATGTATTTGTAAAAAATGTTAATACAGGTTGTTTTTGTCTCTGTAAATGGCCTTTGTCTTAGACGATATTTTAATAAAAAACATCCTTATGCTAGACCTTTCAGCTTTTATGCATCAAAGATGCAGTCTATTGAATAAAAAAAAAACTGCAAAGAGATAAAAACAGCACTGGAATTTGAATAAATTAGAAAGCTTTTGTCTACTCTGCAGCACAGACTCTCAATATGAAATAAAGTAAATGAATATTTCCCTAGGAAGTAAAACCATACCTGTCAACTTCTATGCTGATGAATTCTTGAGAAAACTAAAAATAATGGGGGACACCCTAAATCAAAGGCAATTTCAAAACATTACTCTAACTCACTGAAAAAGTTAATAAAACAACAAGTTTTGCATCAACGTGCATTTTTAGAACAATAAGCATGACACTGACGTCTGACATTATTGACTGGCAGTAATCCTCAGTGTTTTTATAATAAAATCAACATTTTATGAGGGACAGGTAAAAATAGGGTCAGTTTAGGTGTATACCTGAAAGCAGAATTAGCATGAGAAGTTAACTGCAAATATTTTTTTCACTGTAAAATAAATGTTATACATAGGGTTAATTATTGAAAAGGCTACTAAATCCACATTTCTAACAAGGATGCACTAAAGTGTGCAAGTTTATCAGCCTGGGGAATCTTAACTCTATTTCATGCTGAGAAGATTATATAACTGACAATAACTATAGTAACTGACAATGGCTGTTGACTGCTCAATTCCAATAATGAATAACACAAAAAGTAAATCAAAGTAAAAGAGATTCTTACAGAATCTGTGAAGAGATGAATAATTATGTTAGCATGTTTCACCTCTGGCTGTTTTTTCTGTTCAAAAAGAAGGGCTTGTAGAAAATCATTGGCACCTGCTTCAAAGGTTATCTTACAAATTAGTGGTTAAAGTAGTTAGCAGCTCAGTGACAATGAAACATTCAAATAATATGGAAGTAACATTACAAGATATTAAACTTTACAGAGACAAAATAATAAGAAGTTATGTACCTACCATAACGTTCCATGTCAGTTGTCTTCTTCTTGCCTTCTTTCTTGCTGGATAGGATGGGTTCGGAGCCGATCCGTGGCTCTGACTTGGCCTTCTACTAAAGCTCGAGAGCTATTTACCGGCTCGAAGCTTCCCCATATCCCACAATGCTAGGCGACAGATACCCAGATCTCGTTTGGTAGAGCTAACACCATGGAGACACCTGTCCCCACTACAAGATTTACCTACAGTGCTAAAAACAGAGGAGGATGTAACCTAGAAAAGAGTCAACCAGAGGAAGAAGGCCTCAAAGGGGATTCTTCTCGGTCTGTCCAGGCTAGGGGGATGGAGGGTGGGGCCTTAAGAAAGGCGAGAAGAAGACAACTAACATGGAATGTTATGGTAGGTACATAACTTCTTAATGTTAAGTTGTCTATCTCACCTTCATTCTTGCTGGATGGGACAGCGTCCCTAGCACCTTAGCCCTGGGTGGCTTATCGGAACAGACTCTTGAGCACAGTGGAACCAAAATCAGTTCGACTCCTGGAGGCCATATCCAATTTGTAATGTGAAATGAAAGTATGAGGAGTGGCACAAGTGGCTGCAGCACAAATAGATTCCATTGGAAGCCTTGCCTGAAAAGCTACCGACTTAGCTAATGCTCTGGTGGAATGAGCTTTTGGTTTTGTAGGGAGTTCTTTATGTCTCAGTTGGTAAATCAAAGTAATAATAGAGGCCGACCACATGGATAAGGTTACTTTAAAAACTGGCAGGCCCTGCTTGCCCTCAGCATAGGACAGGAAGAGTTGGTCCGATTTTCTTGTTTGTTTGGTCCTATCCAAATAAAAACATAATTGCCTATGAACGTCCAAATAGTGCAACTTTTGTTCAGCTCTGTTCAAATAGTTAGGAAAAAAGACAGGAAGATCAATAACCTGATTCAGATTTGTCTCGGAAGGTATTTTGGGTAAAAAGGAAGGATTAGTCCTGAGTGAAACTCTATCTTTGTGAAAAACAAGATAAGGAGGACGAATACAGAGGGCTTGAAGTTCCGACACTCTTCTAGCTGAGGTGATGGCTACTAAGAAGAGAGTCTTCCAGGAGAGTAATTTTAAGGAACAGGAAGCCGCAGGTTCAAAAGGAGGGAGAATCAATGAAGTTAATACCAGGTTCAAATCCCATGGAGGCGGGGGATCTTTAACCGGGGGCCTAAGTAAAATCGTCCCTTTAAGAAAAGCTTTACAAAGTCTGTGGGACATGATGTTGGTCTCTGACAGGCTAGCGTGGAAATTAGTGATAGCAGCCAACTGGATTCTAATGGTGGCAGATGAGGAACCTGCTCAAAAAAGTTCTGCCAAAAAATCTAGAACGTTATGGACAGGGGCTGTAAAGGGGTCTATATTTCTAGCCTCTGCCCAGAAAGAGAAACGTTTCCACTTACTAGCATAAGTCTTTCTGGTAGTAGATTTGTGCAAAGAAAGGATGATTTCACGCACTGGCTGAGAAATATGAGGAAGCCTGGCTAAGGTTGGAAGTGGAGCAACCAAGCTGTGAGGTTGAGAGACTGAAGGGATTGGTGGAGCCCACCCAACTGATGGATCAAGAGGTCTGGCACTGGGTCCAGATTCCAGGGCTGCTCCAACAGGTGACGATGCAGGAATGGGAACCAAATTTGTCGAGGCCAGTAAGGGGCAATGAGGATCATCCTGGATCCCAATGCGGTTGCTTTCTGAATCAGTTTTGGAATTAAGGGAAAGGGAGGGAATGCATACAGAAGACCCCAGGGCCAATCGTGAACTAGAGCGTCTCTGGGCGAGTGGCTGGGGAGGGGGAAGAGAGTGAAGAAGTCATCGCACTTGCTGCTGAGAGGGGTTGCGAAAAGGTCGCAGCAAGGTTGGCCCCATCTGCGGAAAATTTTGTCTGCTACTAACTGATTGAGAGACCACTCGTGAGGCATGAGAATGGCTCTGCTTAACCTGTCCGCTATGACATTGGACTTCCCGGGGATGTGCGTTGCTATCAGAAACCGTTGAGAGGAGATCGCTCACTGCCAGAGTCTGAGTGCTTCTCGACATAAGGGATAGGACCTGGTTCCGCCCTGCTTGTTGATGTACCACACTACAGACATATTGTCCGACTGAATTGCAATAGTCCCGGTAGGTAGAGAGTCCTGAAGAGCTTGCAACGCTAAAAGTACTGCTCTCATCTCCAAGACGTTTATGTGCAGGTGGTACTCTAGGGGTTGCCAAGTGCCCTGGATAGTCCTGCCCTGAAAATGCCCCCCCCCCACCCGATCAGGGAGGCATCCATTGTCACCATGGCAACAGGAGGAGGAAGAACAAATGGTCTGCCTTGAAGTACTTGAGAGGAGACCATCCACCAAGAAAGGTGGTCTTTGCATGACTGGGTGATTATTATGTTGTTAGACATCGGAAGCTGCTGAAAAGGCCATTGGGTAAAAAGCATCCATTGAAGAATCCGCATGTGAAAACGAGACAGGGGAAGTAATGTGATTGCTGGTTCCATGAGACCCAAGGTTTTCAGTACAAATCTGGCTTGAATTCTCTTGCAATACAGTAAGGTTTGAACATGTCGGCGAATGTTTGATACTCTTTCTAAGGGAAGTTTTGCCGACAGCTCTTTTGTATTTAATATTGCGCCTATAAAAGTTATAGATTGACAAGGCGACAATGCAGACTTTTCGAAGTTTATAGAGATACCTAGCTTGGAGCAAGTTTGGATGGTATAATCCCTAGCTCGGAGTAGCTGATGTCTGGTGGAAGCAGTTAGGAGCCAGTCATCTAGATATGGAAACACCTGGAATCCTCGCCGTCTCAGTTGAGCCGTAACCACTACCATGCATTTGGTGAACACCCTGGGGGCTGTGGTGAGACCAAAGGGCAGGGCTCTGAATTGATAGTGACTGGCTCCCAGCCGGAAGTAGAGAAACCTCCTGGAGCGTCTGTGCATTTTAATATGGTAGGACGCATCCTGAAGGTCTATGGAGCATATCCAATTGTCCTGACCCAAAAAGGGTAGAATGGACTGTAGCGTGACCATCCGGAACTTCGTTCTTTGAACAGATTCGTTTAACCTGCTGAGATCCAAAATGGGTCTCCAGTCCCCTGTCTTTTTTGGTACCAAGAAGAACTTGGAGTAAATCCCGGATCCTTGATGGTCTGCTGGGACTGGCTGGATGGCCCTTTTTTCTAGCAGTTTTGAAATTTCTAGTACTGCTTGTTCCTTTAGACCGGGTGGAACATCTGGAAGGGACCTGTTTATTTGTGCAGGGGTGTGGGCAAAGGGGATTTTGTAACCCTTGGATATGATAGACCGTACCCATTTGTCTTGTGTGAGGAGTTGCCAGGCTTCTGGGTACAGTGACAATCTTCCCCCGAATGCCTCCGAAGGTGGACAGTCGGGCAGCCCCTCAGGGGTGCTGAAAGGGTTTGTCAGAGAAAGATTCTCTGCTACCCTGATTTTGTGGACCCCCTCTGCCCCTCGGGCGGCGTCTTTTATTGTTCCCTCCTCTGCCCCTGGAGGGAAACTCGCCACATGCATCAGGCACGACTCCCTGGGGTTTCCGAAACCACATTTTTCCACTGTTCTGACCTTTAGGGTATGGTCTAGAGGGAGTAGAAAAAACGGACTCCCACGGCAGAGAGAGTCTTGCCTTCCTGCTCACACCTGGTAAGGGTATCCTTCACCTGTGGTTCAAGCAAAGCTGAACCATCGAAGGGGGTGTTGGTGAAGGATGCCTTAAAGGGGTCAGCAAAGTTACATAACCGCATCCAGGGATGTCTTCTCAAAGCCACGCCTGTACCTGCGGCCCTACTCACCCCATTGGCTGCATAAGAAATGAGCCGCATGGAGGAGTTGACTATAGAGTTAAGGGTCGCCAGCTGGGAGTTAATCTTTTCCTGAGACCCCGCAGCTGATGGATCCTGAAGGGCATCACCTAGTTCCTTGAGAAGATCCCTTTGAAGGCGGGTGAAATGGCAAAGATAATTCAGCGACCACATGGAAAAGGTC
This sequence comes from Protopterus annectens, assembly GCF_019279795.1. Classification (NCBI taxonomy): domain Eukaryota; kingdom Metazoa; phylum Chordata; order Ceratodontiformes; family Protopteridae; genus Protopterus; species Protopterus annectens. The sequence continues at coordinate 1,464,759,770 of NC_056729.1, forward strand.
GCTGAAGAAAACATCCGCTTCCCGTACCTGTCCATTGTCCTAGATTCTTTATTAGGTGGATGGACAGGCACCGAAGGGTCAGCCAACTCCTTCTTAGTGGATGCTGCCACCACCATGGCATCAACAGGGACACCCTTTGTCAGAAACTGTTTGTCAGATGGGGCCGTAATGAATTTAGTGGGCCTGCGGGGAGTTGGTTCCACTGTGTCCGGGGCTGTCTACGCCCTCCGAGCCACCACTTCCATGAGCGGGTCAGAAGGCGGAGACACTCAGGAGGTGGAAGGGCGAGAACCAAACGCGTCCAGGTACACCGAATCGTCCTCAGAAGGGTTAAGGGCAGTCCAGTTCCCCCTCTGCCTAAGGATCACAAGGATATCTGAAAGGAAGACATCCTCAGAGGGGGACCTTGGGGACCCTTCCGAATCCTCCAAGTTGGTGTCAGATGTGACTTACTCGGGGGAGTCAACATGTTTCCTCTTGCATTTTCTCTTCCGAGGGGGCTCCTCTGAATGATCAGGGGAGGCCTCAGAAGAGGAAGCTACACCCAATGGGGTGACCTGGAGCATCTGTTCTCCATGCTTGGGGTCAGGAGGGTGGACAGAGACGGATGCAGGCACCATGGGGGGGGAGCCGAAGGGGCCAATCGCGGAGCCGACACAGGAGTCAGTACGCTCCTCATGACCTCGAAGGCGCCCCTATCAGGCAGAGAAGAGGGTCCCCGCTACAAAGAGATGTGAACCCCTCCGGCACCGAGAGGGACGGCTCCGAGGCCGATGTCGGGGCCGAACTCACCTGCGCCAAGGCCTCGAGAGGGAGAATGGGGTCGGACAAGGGTCCGATGCCACTCGCCCCCTCAGAGCCGACGAGGGAGTCTTGGCACTTGGATCCTTCCGAGGATGGAACCAATGAAGAGATCGGAGCCGACGAGGGAGCCGAAAGGTGTGGCATCGGCTCCGATGTTCTGATGATTCGAGCATCAACGAGCTCCGGCTCCGAACACAGTGGAAGAGTCGGAGAAGGAACTGTTGAAGACACAGGGAGAGCCACAGTCTGTTGAGAAGGGCTGGTCAACATTTTGGCCAGTGCCTGCGACTTTAGGAGCCTACTGACCACCCTCTCCAAGTCATGATCGGATAGCCTGGAGGACCGAGAGGAGTGGGACCTATGGCTCCGCTCCGATTGAAGCAATGGAGACCTCGGAGCCGAACGAATGGACTCTAAAGAGGGGGACCTCGAACGTTTACGGCTCAGAGAAGGCTCCAAAACCAAGGTTGGAGCCGACTGAGGTCTCGAAGTGTCGGTTCCAGCCGGAACCGACGAGGAGGCAGGAGCTCCGCTCGGCGATGGCTCGAACAGGGAGCCAATGGTTTGGCAGGCTTTAAGGATTTTCCCGACAGAGGCTTAGCCGGAGATCCTTCTGGCTTAAGTAAGCCCCTCAAAATGAGCTTATTCCTACGCTCCTGCAGGACTCTCGGACTGAAGACGTGGCAGACCGAACAAGAGTCCTGCAGGTGTAGGGGGCCCAAGCAATAAACACAAGAAGTGTGACCGTCTGTCAGAGACATCTTCTGACAGCATGAGTCACACTTCTTGAAACCTGAGACTTTGGTATCTTTAGACATATTAAAAAAAAGGGATACCAAAGGGAACAGGAACTAGTGCTTAAAACAAGGCACACACACACTAGGTAAAACTAACAGTAATAACTACACAACTATTACTAACAAATATATATATATATATATATATATATATATATATATATATAAAATACAGGAACAAACTATAAGACTAAGTAAAAATAGTTAATAAGGCCTAACACTACCCTAAAGGGTGAGGGGGGGGGGCTCTGAAACAACAAAAAAAACGAGTTTCTAAGTGGGATCTCAAGGGGTACACAATCTAATTAAACTAAGAGGGAAGATTATCAAAAATGAGAATATTGACAGTAAAAATACAAGAAAAGATTTATACGACCTGGAGCCGGTAAAATCGCAACCTCGTAGCTGAAGCGGCAAACGAGATCTGGATATCTGTCGCCTAGTATTGTGGGATATGGGGAAGCCTCGAGCCGTTAAATAGCTCCCGAGCTTTAGCAGAAGTCCGAGTCGGAGCCGAGGATCGGCTCCGAACCCATCCCATCCAGCAAGAATGAAGGCGAGATAGACAACTTAACATCAAAGGTTTTATGCATTTTCCATGACTCAAAACAAACTCCTCACAGACTGGTTATCTTTATTTTATTTTATCTATTTGTTAATGGTAAGCCTACTGGACAATGTGTCCCTTTTCAGGAATAACCCAGAGGCACTGTCTGGCTGTGTGACTTGTTCAAGGTCACACAGTGGTTACGCAAAAGTGGAAGGAATCAAACACTGTACTCTTCTGACTACAAGGAGCAGCTCATTAAAAGCTCAGTGCCTTAATCCTCCAAACTAACTGCTAGAATGCAACTGAATGTTTCAATAATCATTCTGATTTTTTTGTTTTACTTTATCAATCAGATAAAATGCAATGGGACAAATAAAAGTTTTAAAGCCCAAAACTTTTGGGGAAAATTTATTATGTGTTACATTAAGCAAAAACTAAATGAATGAACAATATGTGCTTAAAAATGGAGGAATGCTCACCAATGATGTCAGCATAAACTTCCATCTGGTTATGTTGCTGTGCCAGCTGAAAGGCTTCATCATTGCATTTGGACAGCACCAAAAATTGGATTGCAGATCCATAATCTCCCAGGCGCAGAAAAAATCTAACAAACAAGGAACAAGGCAGTTATCTACTTTTGAAATCAATTAGCACTTTCCCTATCCGCAATTGATGACCTATAGTATCAGCAGTTTATTTAAGAAGCAATACATCATAGAAAGTTGTTAAGTGTTGTTGTAACTGAAGAATTTCTGTAGTACAATACAAAGATAATACAGTGATATGAGGATGGGTGATGTACACTTTCTACAACGGAAAATGACAACACGTGGCTATAATTGCAATGAAATCATGAGGCTTGTACAATAAAGGCTGCAGTAACTTAACACTCTTTTGCAATACCAACAAAGATAATAAAAATCGTATTTACAAAGTTCTCTTATGAAAATAAACATTCATATCATATGTTTGGGTCTGTATCTCTCAACATTAATGATACAAGCTAATGCTATCCTTGTACTCAAAACTGTGGTAATTAAAATACAGCTTGAAACTACCTGATATTCACATCTTACTGTCATTTACATTGTTTATTATTGAGTAATGTGCTACATCTATCATACAAAGGTTGTTTCCAATGTTTAGTTGATTTCCAATATTTTTGCCTGCATAATATCTCAGTTAAGTATATAGTTGGGCCCTGGTATTCAAGGACACAGTGTGCAGATGTATGCATACATTCTGCACACCATATTCAGTACAGCAGTGGGGACAATCTGAGGGGTGCACACTCACATTCCCATTATTCTGAATGGCTCACAAAGCTCAGTAATGACAGAAAATGCTTTACAAACTGATAAGAGTTATGCAGTGAAATGAAGTAAAACAGCTTAGCTTTTTACAGTGTGCTTTATGAAGTAGATATGTGTAGCTACTTGGTAAGGCTTATTGTACATATCCAGACTGCCTCTTACTTAATACCACTGTGGTCCACTCTCATGACATACTGTGATTTATAAATAATTCACAGTCGCTGTCACAAAGGCAAGCCATGATTTGATACCATATTATTTAATCAGGGGATCTGGTACTGTGCAAGCTACCACTAGCAGGAACTCGTCAGCATCACAGTAAGGGAGCAGGATACAGAAATGTGTGCTAGCAAGTCTGTCTGCTTTATAAGGGACACCATTGGTGATAGGGATTTTCCTGCTGTATAACGGAGTTTTTTTTTTCTTTCACTGGTATGTGCTTAATAACATAACTGTCAGGGGATGGATCTGCTACACTGAGAAGCTCAGCGTTACTGTGCAGTTTAATTTTACTGTCCTGTTGAATACAGCATTGCAATCAGATGGTACTCCAAAGACTAGCTTTCTTGAAGGGTGTATATTCCAGGTGGTAATTTTCATAATAGATTCATGGTCAGGGCACCTGCATCACACAATGGTGCATGGATATACAATTAGTCTTGCATGCACTTGTTTCACTGTGTAATTAGTTTTATGAATCACAAAAGGCTTTGTACATCATTCTATGCAAATGTACACAAATCCCTACACAGGGGCAAACAGATTCTCTGAATATGGCCTTCAGTTCTTATTTTTTCATGTCCATTTTAGGGCTAAGATAAAGTGTGTGCAATACATTTTTGTTAGACAATAGTGCTTCTTTTTTTTTTCATTTAATTGTCACAACATAATGACCATATGTTCTTACTTAATTTCATTAGCAAGTGCTTTTCATTCTGCTATAACTGACACATTCTTCTGTTTCAAAATGGTTAGCTCATTTGCTATCCCTTTCTAACTACTTCTCACAACTACTTCCTCTAATACACTCAGCTTATTCAAATGAACTTTAAACTCTGTTTCCTTGCTACCTTTTCCTCCTTGTAAATATGTACATATGTAAATATGATAAACAATGTCAACCAATTTATCCAGACAAATGTAAAACAAAGTCAATCATACTTTTTTAACTATCTTACAAATCAGTTGTTGTGTATCATCTTATTTCCATCTGTAACCAACTCTCTGTATCGTGTTAAACATTTGTACACAGTCATTCACTGATAATTCTATTATTATCTACTATTGTGTCATACTTGCATGATACTGTTAAATACTGTACAAGTTTCTGATCTAGTATACTTGTAATGGAGCTTTTCTCCCAGGGCACCCGCTGAGAATGGGTTTCTGACCCAGTTGGACTTTCCCTTTAATCAAATGTCAAATAAATAAATATTGATGTCTGAGGAATAATTTTCAGGTAGCTGAATTCAGATTTTAAATTAAGCAAGTGACTACTACAAACCTGACTCATGCAGGGTAAAACAGTGTTCATATATAAGCAGTATATGAATAGGCAACCCTCCCATCTTCTTTTAAGTGAGCAAGAATGAAAACGGCTAATAAGGCTGCAAAAAATTTTTTAGAACTGTCTTCTCGTCAGTAGTTTTTACATGAGTGCAGCAATGCAATCCAGTAACTGAACAACAGAGGCTTGTCAAGTCTCATAGCATTAGTCACACTGTGTTGAAAATGAGTAGTAGGCCACGGGCCAACAACCCCTGGAACATATGCCAGGGGGTAGCACACTTGCAGAAGAGTCAGAGTTAAATATAACAATTGTGCATGCATTTATTGTGCTGTAAACTACATGGGATGGCAACAGACACTGCAATGATTAATATTATTAGCTGTACTAGCTTAGACTGTCAATTTGTCTGTATAACTCTTATACACAAACATAATAGTAATGTCAAAGAATACCAAAAAGAGCAGTATATACTCTAATCCACCATTTTTGACTCAAAAAAGCATGTAAAGTTACAGCAGCTTTAAGATGTCTTTCTATTTGCCTGGCAGGCAGGTAGCAGTAGTTTAAATGGCTAGGATGTGTGAGCACACATGTACCAAGTTAGCAATTCATTTATGATATCAGTAAGGGGTACAAAAAATGTGTTGGTCATTTTCATTCTTCCTCAACATGGGGGTTCAGATCCGATACTGGGATCCAACTCAGCCGCTTTTTTACAGCTCGTAGTTACTACAAGCTGAAAACCAAAGAAACTGTGTTGGGTAAAACCTTGGTGCAGAAATAAATCCAAATGAAAGGTAAAAAGTAAAAAATGCACCAAGATAACACACAGCAAACGTTTAATCATAGCAAAGTACAAAGTGGTAAGCGCTTTCACAACCAAAGTTGCTTCATCAGTTACTACAAGCTCTTGAGCTCCTCCCTTACCCATAATGCAATAGTTCCCCCTCTTTCCACAGATATTGTTTGCTGCCCTTTATTGTATACAGCAAAAAAAGTAAAGCTTTTACATAGAAAGTCACTATTTGGAGCTCAAACAACAGGAACTTCAGTTCCTATACAAATTTCCCTTTCTTCCTGAAATCAAGAAAAAAGGGCAGGGGGATAGAGGGAGGGGAGTTGAGGAAGAATGAAAATGGACAACAAAGATGGACCATTATGGTGAGTACATAACTTTTTTATCTGGTGTTGTCAATTTTCATTCATTCCTCAACAAGTGGGGCAGAGTCCTCAGCTACCTGAATCCTGGGTGGACTCTAAGGAAGGATATTTCTGAGCACTGTTGAGCTGAAGGCTGTTTTGTCACCTAGAGACCAGATCCAAGTTGTAATGAGTAATAAAGGTATGAGGATTAGCCCAAGTTGCAGCTGCACAAATATCATCCATGGAAGACCCGGATAAAAAAAACCTGACGAAGTTGACATGGACATAGCTGAATGGGCTCTTAAAGGCTTTGGCAAGGTAGGCCAAACTTGTTATAAACAAAGGAGATGTAATCGGTTTCCCACTGTGATAAAGTTACTTTGGTAACTGGTTTTCCCAATTTAATTTCTGAAAGGATACAAAAAATTGATCTGATTTTCTAAACTTCTCTGATCTGTGAAGAGAGAAATGTAATTGTCCGTAGACATCTAATAAATGCAAAATATATTCTCCTTTGTTTGAAAAATTTTGAAAAGAACACAGGGACGTTAATAGATTGATTAATGTTAGACTCTGACACCATCTTAGGAAGAAAGGAAAGATTGGTTCTTAAGGACACCCTATCCTTACAAAATACTAAATATGTAGGCTTACAGGATAAAGCTTGAAGTTTCAGAACTCTCCCAGCTGATGTTATGGCTATCAGGAATATAGTTTTCCAAGTCAAATATTTCACATAATGTTTTGCAGCTGGTTCAACTGCTTTTTGAGTTAGGGCGTATAACATTAAATTCAGATCCCATGGTGGAGCAGGATCTTTAAAGGGTGGTTTGAGTTATAAATATTTTACAAAGAGGTGAAGAAGCCACCATGGCATTATCAACTCCAATATGGAAATTGGAAATGGCAGCTAACTGAACTTTAATCATTGAGAAACTAGCCCCATCATTAAAAACAGACGCCGAGAATTCAAGAATTTTAGGTACTGGTGTTGAAAAAGGATTGATGTCTTGCTGCTGCACCCAAAAGACAAACCTTTTCCATTTACTCTTGTAAATTTTTCTACTGGAAGCTTTGTGGGAAGATAAAAGAATGCGGAGTACCAGGGAACAGAGTTTGGGTTGTCTGGCTATCAATGGAATTTGAGAAATCATGTGGTCCACTTTAGACCCAAAATGTCCAGGCGAGTCATGTTTGTCAGGTGAGACATGGGGTCTGGAACTGGATCCAGAATCCAAGGTGGGTAAACTGGTTGAGGCCAAAGGAAGGGAAACCAAATTTGTTGAGGCCAGTAAGGGGTAATGAAGATGACTTTGCTTTTCAACTGGGATGTTTTCTGTAGAAATTTGGGGATTGAGGGAGTTGGGGGATAAGCATAGAGAAGATATGGGAGACAATCATGTAGGACAGTGTCTCTTGGTGACTCACCCAGCAGGGGGGATTAGAGCAAAGAACCTACTGCACTTGTTGCTCAGGGAAGATCCAAACAGGTCGCAGCACGGCTGGCCCCAGTGACGAAAAATCATCGCCACCACTTCCTTGTTGTCTTTTCTTGGTATGCAGTGGTTTGACGTTCACTGGTTTGCTCCATTTAGAATGAAACAAGTATGTCTGGCTCCATGGTATTCCAAATTTTCTCCCTTTCACAATGGTTGTGCAACTGTGGCACTTGTATGTGTATAATTTTGGAGGGTGCAAGGGGTATAAAAGACTTGTTTTGAGCTGCTCTGTTACACTAAATCTATAAAAGACAGTCCACCCTGCTGTGGCTGAGCTGTTAACGTCTGAAAAATTGAGTGCAACTTTCTCATAGTAGAACCAGGTGCAGTAACATCAGAGTTGATTATGCCTCTAGTGTGTGTCTTTGGGGGAAGGTTTCGTATTCCATGAAAAGAAAAAAATAGGTGTCATATTTTACATTCTAACAGAATTTCAGCTATCTAGTATCAGTCAAAAGTCCATTTAATTTTGATAAACTGGCAAGGAGCCTTTTTTGCTGACAAGTGTATTGTTAAACATGAGTACATTTACAGAATGTATAAGGCAAAAATGGAAATTTGAGGTGATGGTACTTTTGTATGCATCATTCAAATCCATCAAGTTAATGGCTTTGTGGTGTGGGCATTGTGTCTTACATCTTGCTAGAGCAATCTGAGTTCTGTAAACATTCTGATGGGTACAGCCTCGGTTTTGACAGTATATTTGAGATGCAGAAGCACAAAGGAAGGAGCCCTCCTTAACTATCAGTTGGAAGTAATAAATTATAGTGGAGCTTTAATATTATATTTCATTAAGAACAAAACTGTTTGACTTGGTTGGTCTTGTTTCTCTATTACTAAGGCAAGTGTTTTTGAGGTGCAAAAACACACAGGCACTGGTCTGCTTCTACTATTTTCAAATAATATTTCAGTGTGGAGGTAAATAATAACATGAAAAAAATTGTCAAAAAGTTTCAGCCAGGAAGGATAGTACAGTGATGCTTTGTGTGAAATGTGGATCATGTTGTTTGTGTTTGTGTAGTGAAAGTGCAGTTATCGCAGATGTCCAGATTCCAGTGCCATTTACAACCAAGTACAAATCCATACTTTCCCAGACCCAACAAAGACAAACAACTACATTATAAAAGTTGTCATTTCATTTCAAAAACAGTCAAAATTATTTTTTTTCTATCTAAACAGAAAGTTACACTACATTTGCAGCCACAGACAAAAAGATAGGTGCCCAAGAGTAAGCTTTACTGATGAACTGTTTCATGATTTTGTGCTAAAAAAAGATACTTTTCTACAGTAAAATAATACCGTTGTTATCCCAAACTGCTCAATATCAGAGTGATGAAACAGTTAACTGATAGCATATTGTAAGTGAATGAAGACTACCAGACAACTGATCAATCTTTCACTTGATAAAAAGCACATATTGACAAAATTCCACATCTAGCTACAAATGCTCACTAGTTTATTTTTGGGAAAGTATGAAATCAGCGTTTCTTTGGTTGCTATCTGTATGACCATAAATATCAGCAAAAATTTTATACTGTGAAATAATTGATCAAAGAATAATTAGTAAATCTGAGTAATGTGCTTTCTATGACCATTGACTTAGAACCAGAGAAGCACTAGCCCTGAATGGGTGCTAGCTGTTTCCTTGGCACCAACTACAAAAACTTTTCCATTTACTAACTTTCTAGTACCAGGTTTTCTTGTCTCCATTAATACCTACTGCACGTTCTCAGGAAAAAAAAAAGATGATTTAATGGTATTAAATTCTAACACCTAGACAGCTGTAGTTGTTTGCGGTCAGGACATATCAAATACCCTTTGTCTAGTGCGAGTATATCCAGTCTGTAAGGATGCTTGCGGTAATTGATCTTGACCATTTCCAAAATAAGGGAGAACTCGCTTCTGCCTGGGCCAGAAGGGAGTCAGCACAATGATCTCTGAAAGTGCTTCTGAATCTTCAGAATGACCTTGGATTTTTAGTAGAAAGGGTGGAAAGTATACAGGTTCACTCCCATCCAAGGAAAAGAGAAAGCACCTGTCTTCAAGGCCTTTTTACATCAAGTCCTGGTACAGAATTTTGCTAACTGATTGCTCTGCACAGAGGCTAAAGGATCTACACAACGTGTTCCCCACATATGGATCTATTCCTGGAAGACCCCTGATTCAATTTCCATTCATGAGGGTCTGTCCTGGTCCTGCTCAGCTTGTTTGCTACACAGTTTTGCTATAATGGTACAAAAACTGCCTGCAGAGTGAGACGGTGCTAAAAAGCTCTGTCCCAGCCTAACATGGCTAGTTTGCATAGAGGGTAAGATCTGGTTCCCTCTTACTTGTTTATATACTATATCACATCCATGGACCATAGACGATTCAGAGAAGTTGACAGCATTTATAAATGCTAACATCTCTTTTAGGTTTGTGTGTGTTTTGGTCTGTCTTTTCTATTCCAAAGATCCTGTTCATTTATCCTCATAGAAATTGCTCCCCAATCAACATCTGAGGTGTCTGTTGTGACTGACTGCTGGAGCAGGGAGGGAGAATGTTTACATCAGTTCTGACAAACTGGAATCTGGAATGTCAGGGGTTGTTGGGACCATACACATTTCAGGTACCATTGGATTTTTCTTGAATCTTGCAGAGGGATCATGAGAATCATAAAATCATGAGATCCAGAATCATGAGAAATTCCCTGGCTGAGGCAGCAATCAGAATGAAAAATGTCAGGAACAGATCTAGATACAGACCTACTTTTTCCTGTGGGGTAAAAAGCTCTTTGAACTGAAGCAACCAGGAGACACCACCAGAAAACAATAATGGGGAAAAAGTCATACAAACTTTTTTTAAGTTCTAATGGAACCCCAGTCCGTGTAGGGGTAGTCCTTACTCAGGTGAGAGACTCTTGTCACTTTGAAAAAGACTCTGCAAAGATAATGAAATTATATAAATAAGTTAAAATGTGAATACCTTGCAGTCTGCAGTAGGCTACTACAGGAGCAAAGCACTTTAAGAATAATCATAGAGCAGCGGATAGACCAAAGGGTCATGCAAAGTACAGATAATGTGATTTAGACACAGAAATCCTTAAGAAACATCTAAAATCTGGTCCTAAGGTCACTAGAAAACTTAAATGGGGAATGAGAGGTAACAAGTTGTGAAGGGATAAAATTTTGAACTCGGGCATTATCAAAAACAGGTTGAAAAAGGAAAGTTCCACAAATGTCCACCAAGCGTCTTCCTTCTTAGGCACCAGAAACATTCTTTAATAAAGCCCTTCTACTAAAACAGGAAGAGGGAATGATTCTATCACCACCTGAGGCAGCAGAAGCAGAAGGGAAAAGAGAAGATTGCTCTGGCAGACGGGGGTAATCGCTTGAAAAGATGGGAGAGACTCCCACTGCCATCTGTAACCTTGATGGATTACTTTTAGAACCCACCTGTCTGAAAATATCTGTTGCCAAAGACAGAAATAAAGGTTCAGATTTTCTGGAAGAGTTTTTCAGAGTAGGAGGGGAGAACTGAATAAAGTAATTCAGACTTATTAGACTTTTATTCTGGAAGGGGGTTTTCTTCATTTCTGGAACTCTCCTGCCACTGCTTTTTAAACATTTCCTTACCAACAGCTTGCTGGGTCTGCTTGTTTTGCTTTGGAAAGGATACATGACTAGCATTAAACCCCATAGCAAACTTGCTGAAGGTAGGCTGAAAAATCTGAGAGATCCCTTATATCAGCTTACCTTTCTCATTGTACTTGTTAAGGACCTCTGCAGCAAATGGCCCAAAAACTAATTCTCTGTCCAGGGGGGAATTCACAATTTAATTTCATATTGATATATTGTGGGAGATTCTGATATCACAAACAAGCAAACTTCCTCATACTAGGTTAGATTGAGGGAGCGAATGTCCGGTTGAGGCTTGCCGGATGGGTGGGACAGTAGATCTCATTGCTTATCGAAAAGCCATGGTTGCTTCATGAGATGAGGTCACAGCACAGGAAACTATACTTGCACGGGACAGAGTGCAGCAATGAGGATCACAGCAACTTTGGATGCAGAACCTATCTGTAGAAATTTGGTGATTAATGGAAGAGATGGAAAGGCATAGAGAAATCCTGGAGGCCACTAAGAGACCAGAGCATCCCACAGTAGCTGTTCCTTCACATAGATCAAGGCAATGTAGCTGATACATTTGGTACTGGAAGGGGAAGCAAACACTGTGCAGAAAGGCTGGCCCCAGCTGCAAAAGATTACAGAATTAAGAGACCACTCATAAGGCATTAAAATGGGTCTGCTGAGCATATCTGAAAGGCAAATGGCTTTTCCTGGTATGTGCACTGCTATTAGAATGTGGTGGGATTTGCCAGTTGCAACATTCTCATGGCCTCTCTACAAAGGAGATCATATCTGGTTCCTCCCTGCCTGTTGATATACCATACTAATAATATAATGTCTGAATGAATTGTGATCAGTCCGGAAGTAAATCAAATCTGAAGCGCCTGCAGTGATGGAAGAACTTCCTTCATATCCAGAATATTGATGTGAAGGTTGGCTTCTAGGTTCCATGGACTAATAATCACCTGTAATACTCCTCCACCTCAGAGGAGGCATCCATGGTGACTATTGCTGCATGGAGGACAAATGGTTACCCTAAACAGACTATAGGAGACTCTACTCACCAGGTCAGGTGCTATCTGCAGACCAAAGTCAGATGAATTGGAGTGTCCACAGTGCTGGAGAACACAGACCTCTTTAAACCGAGAGTCAACTGTTGTACCCTCATGTACAATCAAGTCTGTGGAATTAGAAGTATGGAAGAACCCATCAGTCTGAGAACCTTTAGGACTATAAGAGCAGCAGTGGGAGAGTGGCACTCTGCCATCAGCTGAGTGATTATGGCGTTCCTTAGTGACTGAAGCCTCTCATTTGGTAATTTTAGCATGCAAAATGTGTCCAGATGCCATCCAATGAAAAACAAAAGTTATGTACTCACCATAACAATGCATCTGTGTTGTCTGTTTTTGTCCTTCCTCAGCTGATGGGTTCAGATCCATATTCGGCCACATCAGTAGACTTTGCTTCTGCACCTTGAGCTCCTTCCATTAACCATAATCCTCTCCTTCTCCTGAATTACCTCAGATCAAATTTGACCTCTAGTCAGACAATCAACCTGCCCCATAACAAAATAGGTAATAAAAGGCATACTCTAAATTAAATCATGTATCAGTTAGAAAGGAAGAAGAGAAAGATTGGAGCTAATTCAACAAGGTGGGCAGGAATTGCTCTTCAGGGCATACTAACAGCCCAAATAAAAATAACTTGCAAAGCAGGAAGGGGCTGTTGGGCTGGAGGGCAGGAGGTTGGGGAAGGATTAAAACAGAAAATACCAATAAATCATTATGGTAAGTACATACTTTTTGTATCTGATGTTGTCTTTTCCGTCTGTTCCTCAACTGATGGGAAAGAGTCCCCAGCTACAGAAATCTTGGGGTAGTCCTCAAGGAAGGCTATTCTGGAGTACAGCCATGCCAAATGCTACCCTATTCCTAGATAAGATGTTCAATTTATAATTAGCAATAAGAGTATGAGCACTGGACCAAGAAGCAGCTCCACAAATGTCATCTATGGAAGCTCTGGACCAGAAGGCAGACAACATGACCATAGATCAGGTAGAATGAGTTTTAGGAGGTTTAGGTAATATCAACCCTTTGAACTTGTAAACAAAATAAATGCAATCAGTCAGCCATCTGGCGAAAGTTACTTTTATCACTGCTTTGCTCAGTTTAGCCTTAGAAAAGGAGACAAACAAGTCTGATTTCCTGAAATTGCTGGTTCTGTGAAGACAGCATCTAAGTTGTCTATGTATATTCAACATGTGCAGCATGTATTCTCCCTTGCTGGAAAAATTTGAAAAGAAAACAGGTAAGATGATGGACTGGTTGATAATTCCCTCTAATGCCACCTACTCCTAGGACAGTCCAAGAGTACAGCCTATCCTTATGAAACACCAGATACTGTGGCTGGGAAGAGAGCACCTGGAGTTATGACACTTGTCTAGTTGATGTAATTGCAACCAGAAAAATAGTTTTCCGTGAGAAGAATTTCAAGTCCACCTTGGCAGAAGGCTTAAAGTGATGCTGGATCAAAGTCTAAAGAAGCACTGTTAAATCCCACAAAGGAGTAGGGTCCTTTACATGTGGTCAAAGTAAAAAGGTAACTCAGAGAAAGGTCTCACATAATCTCAGTGATACCAAGGAGGAATGGTTTTCACCTAAGTGAAAATCAGAAATAGCAGCAAGTTGGACCTTAACTGTGGAACAACTTGTTCCACTATTGAAAATTGAAGCAATGAACTGAAAATTGATCTAGTTTCTTCTGGAAAGTGCAAATGGAAAATTTATTCTTATGAATATTTCCAGCAGAATCTTTCTGGGATGATGTAAGGATATTACAAACTGGGGAAGAAAGCTTGGACTGTCTAGGCATCATCAGAACTGGAAAAAACATGGGGTCAACTTGAGAGTCCAAATACCCAGGTGAGGTATCCTGGATGGGCAAGAAAAAAATGTCCTGAGAAGGATGCAACACCCAGGGAAGGTGAATTAGTTGAGGTCATAGGAAGGGAAACTACACTTGTACAGACCAGAATGGTGCTATGAGGATTACTTTGCTCTTTCACTGAAACTTTTGAAACTTGGGAATGAGAGGAGTTGGGGAAAGGTATAAAGGAGACCAGAGAAGCCAATTGTGAATCAGAGAGTTTCTCTGTGACTCCTTGTCTGGAGGGATCACGACAAAGTACCTGCTGCACTTGGACTTGAGGGGAGAGGCAAAAAGGTTGCAACGTGGTTGGTCCCATTGGTAAAATATAATTTTCGCCACTAACAGATTGAAAGACCACTTGTGAGGAAATAAGATGGACCTGCTCAGTTTGTCTGCCAGCATGTTGAACTTCCCTAGAATATGTGTTGCCAGAAGTTATCACTCTATGCCGCACTCTGATTGCTTTTCAAAATACGGGGTAGGATCATGTTCCACCATTTGTTGATATACCAGATCACCAACATGTTGTCTATCTGAATAGCAACCATCTCTAGAGAGAGAACATCTTGAAACATCTGCAACGCTAATAGGACTGCTCTCATTTCTAGGACATTAATATGAAATTTTGACTTCCAACTGAGACCATGTGCCTTGGACCATCCTCCCTAAATAGTACCCCCCACCCTATTTAGGAGGCGTCTGTAGTAACTGTGACCCTGGGTGCAATAAGGTAAAACAGCGGCCCTCACAGATTTCTTTTACGTAAATCCACCAGGCTATGTGTTCTCTGCAAATATTTAGAATTTGAATCAGTGCAGTTAAAGGGTGATGTCCTACAGAACATTGTATTGCAAGCATCCATTGAAGCACTCTCATGTAAAATCTCACTAAAGGTACCAGAACTACAGAAGCTGCCACATACCTGAGAAACTCTAAAACTAACCTGGCCGGAGGGTAAGGAAAAGAAAGAAGGTGAGATGTTTGGCTCTGCAGACTATTTAACCTTGTTTATGTTAACCTTGCGATCTGTGTCGCCATATACTTGCAAGTACCAATGAATTCCAGGACATGAATGGGGGAAAGCTGAGATTTGGCATAGTTCTAATGCCCAGTTGAACAAACAGAGGGCGCAAATAATCCCTGGCCTGGATCAGTAGAGGTTTGGTGGTAGCAGAGAGGAACCAGTCATTAAGATAAGGAAACACATGGAATCCTAGCAGCCTCAAGTGAGCTGCAACCACTGCCATGCACTTGGTGAACAACCTGGGGGCTGTGGTAAGACCAAAGGGCAGGGCCTTGGACTGGTACTGCCTGGCTCCCAGCTGGAAGTGCAAGTTATCTCCTGGAGTGCCTGTCTATTTTGATGTGATAGCACATCTAGTCATCTTTGTGCAACAGTGGCAAAATGGACTGAATCGTGACCATTTGGAACTTTGAGTGTTTGACAAATTGGTTTGAGCTGCTGAGATCCAAAATTGGTCTCAGGGCCCTGGCTTTACTTGGCATTACAAAAATCTCAAGTAAGTTCTGTATCCTTGCTGATATGGGGGGGGGGGGGACCATTTGGATGGCTCTTTTTGCCAGCTGCTTTTCTATTTCTATGGCTGCCACCTTCCTCTGATTGAGTGGAATATTGGGAATCCTTTTGGATGAAATGGGTGGTTGAAGGGAAGATGGTATATAATAACCTCTGGATATTATACTCTGCACCCAGACGTCTTTGGTGATGGCTGTCCAAACTTCTGGGTGTAGAAATAAGCACCCCACAACTGCCTCCAGATTGCAGCAATCTGGTAACTGTTCAAGTGCACTGGAAGGGCTTCTCAGAGAAGGGACCCCTGAAGCCCTGGTGTTGTGGGCTTCCTCTGCCACGAGGGTGACGTCTGCCACCAAAGGTCCTCTACTTTGCCACAGAGAGATCTGTCTTCACAACAGTCCTGGGAAGAACCTTGAGTCTTTAAGAATCTCATCTTTCTACCTCTGCTCTGATTCCATAAGAAGGTACTCTGATGGGTAAAAAAAGTACCCATACGGCAGATAAGGTCTTCCCATCCTACTTGCTCCTGAATAGAGTTTCCTTCACCTTAAGGCCAAACAAAGTGGATCCATCAAAGAAGGCATTGATGAATAATGTCTAATGGGCTCTGCAAAATCACAAAGGCGCATACAGGCGTGCCTTCTTACAGCAATTCCTGAACCCACAGCTTGCAAAGCTACCTCTGAGGCATGAGAAATTAGCCTCATGGAGGCATTCAAAAGGGACTGAAGGGTGGCCACTTGCGAAGAAACTGTCTTCTTTTCCTCCACCAACATGAACCCCAAGAGGGCATTGGAAAACTCCTTGATCAAGTCCCTCTAAAATCTCATAATATGTGCAAAGTATTTTAGTGACTTGAGGGCGAAGGTTGCTGACTCGTAAAGACAGTTCCCAACTCTGTCCAGCACCCTGGACTCCCTGTTTGGGGGATGGATAGATGAACACTGTTCAGCAAGTTCTTTCTTGATGGTTGCTGTTACCACCACCATAGCATCTGTAGAAGGGCCCTTGATCCAATAGGCCCGATCCCTTGGCACTACAAAGTATTTATCTGGTCTCTTGGGAATAGGCTCCATGACATCCAGATCCTTCCAAGCATGTCAGGAAATGAGGTCTACCATCTCATACACCGGGTGAACTACCCAGAACGTACATGAGCTGGTTCCAAAAACCTGGACAAAAACTGACTCCTCCTGGGAGGGGAAGGGGTTTGAAAGACCGCCCACCTCTAGTCTCAAAAGTTTGAAGATTTACCCTAAGTAGATATCCTTAAGGGGTGATCTGGGGGGGTGCCTCCCCTTCATCGAAATCAGTGTATTCTGTCAAGGACTCTTGCGGGGAGTGTAAGTGCCTCCTTCTGCATGTACGCTTCAGAGATGGCTCTCCTGTGGGATACACTGGGCAGCACCCAGATGTATGGGCAGGATCCTGGATGAAGACCACCTCTATACTTGATCGGGCCAGCTATCCTGATGAAAGCACTCAGTAGCCAAAATAGACAGTTGTGGGGGGGGGGGGGGGGGGTTGATGGCTTGTCCACAGAAAAAATGCTCTCTCCACTGCCTCAAAGGCAAAGGTCCTGGGAGAACACTAAACCAACACAACAGGAGCCGTGGCCACCTGCTGAGGATGGCTTAAAAGGAGCCATGGCCAGCTGCTCAGAAAGGCTCCAACCATCCCCAAGACATTGCCTCAATGCAGAGGTTGTGGCCAGGCTGTCCAGTGCCGATGCTCCAAGGGAAACGGACTGCTCCGAAAACAATGGAGTGATCTCCTGTATCCAGCACCAATGACTCTGAGATTCTTCTGACTGTAACACAGATGAAGCCATCTGGATCACAGAAGGTGTTGGAATCGATCAGGGCCAGACCTTAGGATCCAGCATATGCAAACCTGAGATTCTCAGATTCAAAGACTGTGAAACCAATGGGAGGATTAGAATAGGATTCAAGAGCTGGGACTGAACTGGTGGTAGGCTCACAGATCTGATGGGAAATTGAGTAAGAATAACTTGTCAACTGAATCTGGGTTCTGAGAAATTTTCTCATTAGTTTGTCCAAATCTGCTTTGTCGGGCTCCTATTTGATCTGAGGGAGGAAGAAGTTGAAGATGGTCTGTAAATCCATCTAGGTGTCTCTTGCAAGAATGGAGCCTCAAGAAAAGAGGCTCCAGAGAAAATATGGTGACATGGTGTGGAGACTTTGATATGGATCGGATCTGAGGGAGTAGTGGGAACCGAGGATCTTGGTTTTGATTGAGTCAGGTTCAAAGAAGCAGTTGGATACAAGGACTTTGCAAGTAGGAGGAGGAAAGTGATTGGGGGAACACTTCCTCGAAACTTTAGCCTTTCCCTCCTGGATGCCTCCAAAAACTTCTTGAAGGGGAGAGCTACAGAAGATGAAGAAGAAGATGAAAACAGTCCTTTTAAAAACAAGTTTGTTTCTGTGCTTGACCATGCTCTGTGGTTAAACATTGCACAAATGTCTCAATCAGTATTACGGTGCCAAGCTCCAAAGCAATAAATGCACTCTGAGTTAGGAAGTTTGTGCCCGCAAGATAAGCACTTTCTAAAAACCAGTTGCTTTTTTCCAACATTCCTACCAACAAACAGTAACCACAGCAAAAGAGGAAGGACTACCAGCAATGGTAACAACTAAAACCTGTAAATGGTACAAAAAAGTACCCCAACAATGGTAAAGAAGAAGTATAACACAAAGGTAGCAGAACATTTAGCCAAGGCACAAGGCCCAACAAGACAAAACACTCTACTGTAACTAAAAATGTATACAGATTTTTTTTTCTCTGCAGAAAGAAAGGAGAGGAAAGAAACTAGACAGAGATGAAAATTCACTAGGGAAGAAGAAAGGACAAAGTGACTTATTCATGAACAACAAACCACTCAAGGTACAGGTGACTATGTCCAAACACTGAAGTGGCAAACATGAATTGAGAAATTTCAGGGGAATGAGAGGGCTATGGATAAGGGGAGGAGTTTGAGCTATGGTGCCAAAGTCTACTGAAGCGGCCAACATTGTATCAGTGGTTGGATCCAAAACCATCAGCTGAGGAATAGACACAAAAGACAACATCAGATCCATCATGTTCGAAGGTTTAAGTGGGGATTTTTTTTAATTTACAGAATACATACAGACAGGCAGAGCTAAAGCAGGAAATCTCTGATAGTGATGAGGGCCTCCTTAAATGTACTGGTTAAGACCCAACCATCTAGATATAGGAAAGCACTGATCCCTTTCAGAGCTGCAGATGGGCTGTAACTACTGCCATGTGCCTGGTAAACACACAGGGGCTGTGGTGAAACTGAAAGGTAGGGCTCGAAACAAAGTGAATGCATCTCCTGAACTCCCTAGCAATTTTGACACAAAGGTTGGTATCTTGGAGGTGTATCATCATCATCCCTTTTCCCATTATGTACATGGGGTAATGAGTGTTGCTTCAACTGTCACAATATCTTTCAGTTCAGTGCCACTCTCTTACCGTCTTCCTCAGTCATGCCTGTCATAAGTCTTCTCTCACACAATCCATCCATTTATTTGCTGAGTACCCTCATTTCCACTTGCTTACTTCCTATCTGTCCCCAATCTTCTCAGATTGTCTTCTGCTTTTCTAGACATATGCCTGAACCAATGCAATCTCTTCTTTTTTACCTTCTCTGTAATTGGAGCTCCTTGGGCTTCTGCTCGGATGTCATTTCTTCTTCTTTTGTCCCACAGTGTGTACCCTAACAACCAATGTCAGGCACCTTATCTCCATTACCTCTAGCTTCATCAACCGCTCTGTCTTAGCTGCCCTGCTTTCTGTACTACAGAGTAATACTGAATGCACCACTGCTTTGTATACCTTAATTAGCTTCTTTGGCATTCTTCTGTCACACGTTACCCCTGACACTCTGTGCCAGCTGGCTGCAACCCCTCTGACTCTAGCTTTAACCTCCTCATTGAGGCTTTCATTCTTCTCAGCCACCCCTCCCATATACTTGAATCTGTTAACCTGTTCCACTATTTTTTCTTTTATCTAAGTTTTCAACTACTTCTGATTTCCTCCACTTACTGCCATTACAACTGTTTTATTTTTACTTAATTTCATCCCATGTGCCTTCTGGAGACTAGCTAGAATAATGGTTAATGTCTTCACGTTCCGTGCACAAGGTTCAAGGTTCGATCCTAATCTCCAGCCAATGCCTGTATTTTTTGCATGTTCTCCCTGTGTCTCTGTAGGGTTCCTTCTATGTCCAAAAATATGCAGTGTGTTTCCAATTCAAACTCACAAACAAATGGAACTGTGGGCATCAGCACAGACTCTACAGGACAAAGAGTTGCATAGACCAACTACTTTGAGCACTTACTGTGGTGCGCATCATCATCAAAATAGGAGAACAAAGATCACGGACTGCTTGCTGTGGAAGGGCTAGCCACTCGACTATGTAAAATATGTCTCTAGATGAATTGGTCATGTTGACTAATGTCATTAATTAGGCATGGGTATTTGCCAGTGTTAAGTGGGTTGAGGACCCAGCCTACTCCGGGGACCATGCTAATGGTGGGAGGGGTGTATGTGCTTATACTGGCCAGTGTGTGCCTGACATAGAGTCAATAAGCTAGCTAATGGCCTGCAGGTGTCCAGCTGCCTGGGTTACCTGGAATAGCTCTTTTGAGTGAAAGCTGGACGTAAAACCAATCAACCTGCCAAACATGAACTAAACATTGTTACACTCAATGTAGATTCACTGACAGGTCGGAGCTTGAAAATGGATCACATGATGGTACGAAGGAGGCTGGATATCCTATGTATCCAAGAGACAAGATGGAAGAGCAGTGCAGTAAAGCCACTTGGCTTGGGATCCAGAATCTACTACTCAGGAGGACGATAGGCTAGAAATGGTATGGGAATTGTGGTGAGAGAGAAGCTTCATAAGGCAGCAAGGGATGCCTTCAGAATTAGTGACAGACTCATGGCAATCAGACTCCAGCCTAATGATAGGACAGTATTCATAATCCCAGCCTATGCCCCACAGCAGGACTGTGACAGTGAGGAGAAGAGTACACTCTGACTGTAGTTGCAGGGCCTACTAGATAAAGCAGGAAAACATGAATTGGTATTGATAATGTGTGACTTGAATGCTCTATACATTTTAAAACTGGGACAATAGATATAGTATAATTAATCCTGGGGTCTTATTGTCATCTAAAATTAACAGGGAATACAAAGAACTGCACTGACAGCTAATTTTAGATGGCAGTATGACCCCAGGATTAAATGATACTATATATAATATAGCAGCCAGATTATAAAGTGTTTTCAATTACGATTAGAGTTATTATTTTACACTTTACACTTATCACCCTGCAATTAAAGAGACTTCTTAACATTATTTATTATTATTATTTTACAGGCACTAGTGCAACTTGGGCAGTTGACATTAGATTCACTTAGGGATGAGTGGCTATTTTAGGAAGAGAGAGGAGAAAAGCTCTGCAATCATGTACAGTAGTTTAACACACAAATAAAGAGAGTACATAGCCCATTAATACACAAAAAACACAGAGTTACATCATAAAGTTAGACATTACATCACAAGGTTAAACAGATGACCAGTTTGTACAATTAAATACACAGATTGTGTCACATGTAGTGTAAGTGAAAGGAAATGACGAAGGTACAAGAGGGTATATCAATGTGTATATAGAAGTGAGATAATTTGTTCTAATGAAGTCCTAGTGAAAGGACAAAAATGCTGAAGCTAATTTTGAGCTTATTTTATTGAGTCTGAATAAAGTACTGTATTTATGAATATACTGTGGCTTTGAGTGGTTCTACAGGCTCCGCCACAGTGCAAACACATCTTTTGGTCCGGGCGAGATGGGCTTTAAACCAGAGAAAAAAACATACTGTAGCAGTACCAACAGTGGCTTCTGGGGTTCAGAAAAGAAATACCTTCAGTGCTGAAGAGGCAAATGGGTCCCCAGCCTGTCCTTTTATTTCTTTCTTTGTCTTTTTTGCTTCACAGATTTTTCTTTATCATTATCCTTTTCTTTTACTCTGCTCTTATCATGATGGGAGGAAAGACGTTCCTTAAGTATGTTTACTCTTACATTCTAGAAAAGAACATGGGCCAAAGCCCTCTCACATATATGTCACAAGCCACCAAAATGTGCTCCAACTCCAGGCTCACCATGTAGTGATTGTGGGCCTCTTGAAATGGAATCTTGTGACTGCATTTGCCACATTTTTTGAAAGCATTGTCCATGTTAGCAGCACAAGAGCAAGAAATATCCACAACACAGCATATATTCTTCAAACAACTAAGATATAAATTTAATTAAGTCTAAATAAATGTTTATACATATATATATATATATATATATATATATATATATATATATGTGTGTGTGTATATATATATATATATATATATATATATATATATATATATATATATATATATAGATATATATATAGAGAGAGATATAGATATATATATATATATATATATTTTTTTTTTTTTATTTATTGTGTGTGTGTCTACTTCGTTACACCAAATTTACACTTACCCAAACTGCAGATTACCAAGGTGACACCACTGAAATTGCAATAAAACGAACTGTCACACTGTCGAAGTTTTTTCAGGGAAAGAAGACACTTGGCCATCGTTTAACAAAATAACATACCAAAGTATATCAAACACACCCAGGTGGAAGGCTACACCCCCCACACCCCCATAACTAAATATACCAACTCATGGATCACATTACAGTGGGGAAAAGGGCAAATTTCCCCATGTTGGCCAAGTGCCTCCATTCTCTGTAAAAAGAATCAGTGATGTTTTCACTTTTGGTATATTGAAATTTCTTAGCTGCCATCTCTGGAATCTGCAATTTGGCTAAGTGTAAATTCAGTCTACCAAAGTAGACCCATATATCTATATATGGGTTCACTTCACTATCTCGAAATACTGAAATCTCGAATTTCAGTATCTTGAGACTAAAATAGCGAGAGCCCAGTTCCGGGAAAGACCACATAACCAAATCCGGAAATGTTGAATCAGCAGCTGTTGTGGTATGCTGTGTTAATGGATAGCTGGAGATTCAGGTAAGTGTTTATATTTTAAGGGTTTTAGGTAGGGATTTTAGTGTATGTTATTGTGTTCGGAAGTTGTAGGTGTAGGTTACGGTACGTAGGTAAGACTGTGAGTGTGTAAGTGTTGAGAATGGTGGTGTTTGTACATATGTGTTGTGTGTTTGTGCGAGGGGAATATAAATTGTGTAGTGGAGGGTTTTGTGTCTTTGTCTTTTTAGTGCAACCTCAGAGTTAGTACATATAAGTAGCAGGGGTGTGGGGGAGTGCAGCTTATATGTAGGGCAGGTTTGTGTATTTCTGTTGTTGTGTGTGTTTTGTTTGTTTGTTGTAGTGTGGAGAGGAAGGTGCATGTGTGTTTGTGTGGTGTAGGGTGTGTTTAAAAGTTGTGATTTTTGAATTTCACGCTTTTGGCGTTTCGGTATTTAGATTTTTTGGCTTTATAGTCTCGAGATACTGAACTTCGATATTTCAGTATTTTAAGATTATAAAGTGACTCCCTATATACACACACACACACACACACACACACACACACATATTTCTTATATATATATATATATATATATATATATATATATATATGAGAGATTCATCAACAACTTTAAACGTACAGGAAGAACAAGAATAATGATAAGAAGTTTTAATCTATTCAAATGACCACGTCAATAAGATATCACTATAAATCCTTTTTTTTTTTTTTTTTTTTAAAACAAAAACAACTTTGTTGAATTATCATTTATGACATAGGCAGTCACACATTTATATAAATAAATTATATTGACATATTTTTCAGTTGGAAACATTATACAATACCCATAACCTTTTATACAGTTATTGTCAGTTGAACATTACATAGCTCATTCAATTAAATTCCTGCCTTCTCTTAAACCTCCCTCTTCCTCCTCCAAAACATTGTTCTGCATGTATCATTCCCACAATTTCCATTTTTTTCTACGTAATTTGCTCCTACCCTTTTCTAAAGATCCCACTTCTAGTTCTTTTATCTCTGTTACTATATTTGCTATTTCTAGTATGGTTAATTTACATTTTGATTTTCATTTTCTAGTAACTGCTTTTTTTTTGCAGCCACCACAAATAAACTCAGCAAGACCTTACTATGTCTAGGCAATTCTGATTCTGTATTACAACTAAAAAAAAAATCATTTCCTTGGTTACACCAATTTGCTCACTCAGTATTTCTGAAAGAGTAGTCTTCAGGGAATTTTTAACGTCTACCAACTTATTACACTCCCAAAAATATTTATTTTATTTTATGTTCCCAACTACCTCTTTCTTCCCCATCACACCTCCAACCAAGGACATTGGGAAGTGTACTGACTGCATGCATGTCAGTACAGTTTTTCAAAGGGGGTTAGCAGGCACTAGGACCCAGAGAGTAAATCAAACCGAAAAGAAAAAAATAGAACAAAACAGTCTCATTTTGCATGAAAGCATAAAAATGCATTGACTGAGACTATATCAGAAAGCCATCTGCAGATTATCACAAGCTTGAATGCTTTCTTTTATTTTACCTTGGCAGTTTAAAAAGAATTAATTCACCAATCAATGCTGTCTGCAAAGTGGCAAAAAGCCACAAGAAATCAGAGAGACCTCCAGGTTATCTGATGTGGCTTTTCCTTAATCCTTTCCTTTAGCTGGTACTGCTTCTATGATTGATGGAACAGAATGGGGGGGGGGGGGGGGGACTGCGGCTGTTTATGTTGGCAGACTCAAAGCTTCTGCAAGTATGTTCAGCACTAGCAACTTCTTTTTACAGAAGTAGGATATTATATGCTGGCTGGTGGTGTTGACTTGTTCCCCCCCCCTTTCTTTTTGTTAAACTGCTCTTGAAGATTTAGGGCAAGGTAAGATAAGCAATGCAGTACAACTCAGAAAGCATTTAAAAACTTGAAAGTTTCAGAGAAGTTTTTTTTTGGCAAGTACTACTTTAGTGTAATGTATTACCTTCAGTTATTCTATTAAACTGTAAATAGGAAGGCAGCAATAATGCAGTAAGGTGTGTGTGTGTGTGTGTGTGTGTGTGTGTGTGATACACACACACACACACACACACACACACACATATATATATGTGTGTGTGTGTGTGTGTGTATGATACACACACACACACACACATATATACATATATATATATATATATATATATATATATATATATATATATATATATATATATATATATATATATATATATGTGTGTGTGTGTGTGAGCACATGTGTAAATATGTGTATGTGCATCCTGTGATAGACCTGGCTTGTAAGGGGTAGTGTAAGCTTGTGTGTTAATCTGTGGGCACTTCAGGGAATTTGGCCATTATTTCTTTAACTTTCCTTATTAACCAAACTTCAGAGGTGTTTACAGAAGGTCTGTATAGCTTATCTAAGGGTACCATACTGTCTAGGTGAAACAAGTTGGAATATGTTTCTGAGATTAATATTTTTTCCACTTTCCTTTCAATCAGACATATGAACAGGTGGCTATCTTTTGTGGATGGTGGGAGTTAGGACTCATGCTGTGTGCGCACATTTTATAGCTTCAAGTTGAATTATATGTCTGTCACTATTTGTTCTTTCACTTTTGTTACAGTCTAACAGCAGGGAGGTACACAGATGGTAGTAGTCTTTTCACGACAGGAGAGAAGGAGTATGCTGCTGAAGCAATTGTGTGACTGTGGAGTTGGCATATATACATACATATATATATATATATATATATATATATATACATATATACATATATACATATATATATATATATATATATATATATATATATATATATTTAGAGAGTGGATAGCAAAAATGGATTTAAGGTTGTGTAGGTTTTTTAAGAGTTGTTTTTGTTTTGTTTTTTTTAGGCTTTAGAATTAGCTGTGTTTTAGACAGCCAGGACTCAACAGAGTTGAAGGATTTCTGTGTAACAGAATGCTAGTCAGTGGGGGTGTCTGCAATGGAGATGACTGTGGGGTCATCAGCATAGTGGATGAGGGTTGACTGAGAAAGAAGAAGTAGTGGTGCTGTATTTCAGGCGAAAGCCATGTTGTGTGGATGTGAGCAAATTTTCTTGTAATAGATGTTCAATGACTTGCTTATGCACTCATTTTTCTAATATTTTTGAAAGAGGTGACAGGATGGCTATGGGTCTGAAATTTATGATGTCAATGGAGTGACTTCCTTTGTGTATAGGTAAGGTATAAACTTCTTTCCAGATACTGGGGACTTTAGATTCAGAGACCGGTTTATCAGAATAGAGACTGGGAGAGCTAGAGACTTTGCTGCTATCTGAAGGAAGTAGGGAGGCAGATTATCAGCAGATGTAGAACAAGACTTTAGTTTATGAAGATGAGATTTGATATAGCTGGTAGATGTTGGTTTAACGAAAAATATGTTAGTAGGGGTCTGACTGGAGGATGGATCTGGTGGATATTTCATGTCAGAATTAGAGGGGGCAGAACTTATCATCTTACTAATGGATTCAATAAAGTAGGAATTGAAGATAATAGCAGATCCCTTGGGGTGTATTTGTTGGGCAGGGATTACGAGATGAGGGGATAACTGGGTGAAATATTTGGTTTACTGAGTGCCAGAATTTCTTGGGATTTAATCTTTGTGATGTGGGTGGGTTATTATAGAAATCTTTTTTGTCTTTATTTATATGTTTTTTGCAAGGTTCCTGAGTTCTTTATATTTCTGTAAGTGAATGGGGAGCTTAGTTTTTACCCAGGCTGTCCACATTCTATCTCTTGTTTTCATCAAGCAGCAGGTAAGCATTAGTTAATGGGTCTATATTAGATGAACGAAAATTCCGGTCATCGAATACGTAATGATCGAAACGTCACGGAAATCGAAATTGGTATTGTGGGGGGCTGTGCCCCCCACTAAATATATATTCTAACTCCGAGATCGCACTACAGTGAGGAAAGGGCAAATACCGTAATCTTCACTGTACTGAGACCCCAGAATACCATTTTTGATTTCCGTGAAGCTTCGATCTTTAAGTATTTGATGAATGGATTTTTCGTTCATCTGATATAGACCCTAGGGGCTTTTGTTAGATTTGACATGTATGGTACATAAGGGAACCAGTGAGTTAAGAATATTTAGGAAAGTTTTGTTGAATGTGTCTACTGCTTTGTCTAGAGAGAGGCTAGTCAGAAAAGTCCAATTTATGTTGGGGAGGAGGGTTTTAAATGTTAAAGGGTCAAAGTTGGATACCTTGCATGCTTCAATATACCTATGTGGTCTGGAGAAGTGAGGAGAGTATCTTATTAATTTTACTGGAGAGTGATCACTTAGGGAGTCAGGCAGTGTTTCAGAGTTGTGATATTTGTGTGGGTCTGAGACTAATATCCAGTCAATCAGTGAGCTGGAGTTGGGTGTTTTATTAGTATGGGTAGGTGTAGAGATAAGCTGTGTGAAGCCATGCAAGTTGATACTTAAAGTGGCGTTAGGTGAGCAGAGGAATAGCCAGTTTATACTGGCATCCCCTAGGAGGATGGTTTCATTATGTATGTGTTGAGTAAGCCAGGACAGAAAATGTTCACGTAGGGGGCTGTTGTCACCAGTGGGTATATAAATGGCGGCTACAGTCACTTAAGATGATTGTTGAGAATTAGATTGAGTTTTGCAAGCTTAACGGATGGGATTTGTTTGTCTTTTTTTTGAGGCGGTCTAGTCCGAGTATGTTATACCCTGGACAGAGAAATTCTTTATCAGAGTTCAGAGGTTTTAAGCAAGTTTTTGCGAAGGTAATAATCTGGGAAGTGAGTGGAAGTCCAGGCATGAAATACATTGACTTTATTCAGCACACGTCTAGTACTCATTGAATAAAAAGATATACGTTTCTTAGGGAGAGTGATGTCAGCTGAGTTGATGACAAGGGAGGGAGAGTTAGGCCCTGGATTAGGATGAATATCTCCTGAAAGTAACAGAGTTTTAAGGTGGGGTTAACATGGAAGTGAGAAGGGTACCTGATGAAGTACTTAACTTTATTTCTTAGAGAAGTTTGGTGGGAAGAAGAAATTTGATTTTGGGGAGGAGAATATTTGGAGGAAAGACAGATGGGGAGATTGGAAATGAGTAAAAAGGTTGAGCAAAGACATTAGATGAGGGATGTTGGAGATGGAGTTTCAAGTGCCATTTGGATATTATGGGAGGTGAGAAGTAAAGTAGAAGCAAAGGAGGTATGTAGGGGAAAGTCAGAAACATGTTGGTTCTGTTAAAGAGGAAGATAATTAGTGGTATGCTGGATGGAAGGAAGTATATTGTGATATAGCTGTAATTAATAGTTACGGAGTAAGAAGGAGTGCAAGGAGGGATAATTCAATTAGTAAAGGAGGTAGAATAGGTGTAGCAGGAAGAGGAGGGGTTAGAGGGGAAGGGACAAGGAAGGATAAGGAATAAAGTAAATGATATGAGGGGCGAGTGAGAATGGGGGTAAGATAGGGGACCAGAGTGAGCCCAAGCACAGCGAGGATGAGCAGGAAAAGCTCAGAAGAAAAGCAAGCAGTAAAGTGAGATGTGAAGACAAGGAAAAGAGGTAGGCACTATTCTGGAAGGAACAATACTAAGCCAGAGGCTGGGGAGGAAAGAGGGTGGCAGAGTGGTAAGAATGTCTGTGCTCAGGCAGACACTCAGGTGAGGAAAAAGATGGCGAGAGGATTACGGATGAAAAAAAAACACTAAGCAAATAAAAGTACAGAGGATAAATTTTCCAAATGAAAAGAAACAAATATGAAAAATAACCTTAGGTATGGGCACTTCACCCGATAAGACAAGCAGCTACACCAAGGGGATTTTAAAAATGGCTACTGTAGCTTAAGAAAGCTAGGTTAGGCTGTAATTGGTCTTGTGGGGGAGGGGGAGGCCAGAATAGACCAGAAAAGTGGTGGATAGCTAACAGTATGATGAAAAGGGATGATCTTGACTTACCAGATGTGCAAGTCTACAAAAACAATCAGGAAAGGCAGTTGGTACTCTGGACTTGTTTGTTTTGCATACCTTTCTTACTGAAATGAAATAAAATAAACCGCTTTTACCAACTACTCTTCAAAATAGATGAATTCAATAAAATATATCTTCTTTGCACCAATGCATGCATTTTTTCTATAAAAATGTGTTAATTGCACAGGAAGTGCAAAATTCTAGGAACCTCAAAAAATGTGTGTGTCACTGATTACTAACTAATAAGTCACTCTAATTGTTTTATCCACAAGCGATGTGCAATAAGCATCAATATCAAAATTCAAAAATTCCGCTGCTGACAGATATAAAATGCATCCTAATTTAATTTTTAACATAGTACATTCCTCTACCTTGCCTGTCTACTTAAAAAAAAAAAAAACACACACACACTTTCTAAAATCAGTGTGAATTAAAAAAAATAAAAAACATCATCTCAGTCTGGTGAATTTCAGAGCACTTACAAATGGATATCACAGTTTGACTCATTTCAGGTTCTCTCCGCATCAAACCACAAGGTGTATAACACAGCACAAGAGCTAGAAATGGGAAGACAGCATAGGTAACCTATATTATCAAAAGGTCATGTGCCTTTATAACATGTGTGTCTTATTACTTGGCCATTAGTTTACTTCCATCAGTAGTCATATGTTTTTGCTGTCTTTATGCCTTATTACCTGGCTACCATTTTAGCTCCATCAATGGACTTTGTTTCTCTAACAATGCGAACTGCCTCCTCAGGGTTATTAAGATGGTCCAGTTCTATCCTGATGACATGGTCCCATTCCTTTGCATTCTCATATGCCAATGCTGCTTCCTTGTACCTGAAAAAAATATCTACAATAAGAGATCAAATACTCATATTCAGACGTGACACAATATTTCCAGAACAAAAAAAATGAAATACTATATTCAGATGGCCATTAAAAAAGTCATCAATTGTGAACACCTGAGTATTATATTATGTAAAAAAGTTTATGCATCAAGTCTTGTTCATAGAAGAAACACATTTGGACTTCTATAATCATTCTGTTTTTGTCACGGTGTGTTACAGGGACTGTTAAGCAATCACCTCTGAAGGGCACAATCAGAGATGGATTGTTATATTACTACTAAGTAACAGCTGTCCAGTTTAAGTGCTGTCATATATTACAGACCCATCACACACACACACACACACACACACACACACACACATATATATATATATATATATATATATATATATATATATATATATATATATATATATATGTATGTGTGTGTGTGTGTGTGTGTGGTAATAAATGGGAATTGGTGAGTTTTGAAATTTAGTGTTGTTTCTGTATACGGACCTCACAATTCACCTGTTGCAGAGCTAAGTATAATTTTAGTGAAGTGCTGAGTTTTCATAGCAAGTAACATTGTTGGTTGGAGACTGTAACCTAATTACACAACCACTGGATATTCAGAAAGGGCCCAGAAGGACAAGAGTTATTTTAACAGGTAGACATTTTCCTAGTTACTGTGCCCTAGTTGGGGATATAGGATGCTGTACATGATCTAGCAGGGTCACGTGTTTACATGTTTCTACTACAGATGTGCCTTTCATTCAAGGATGGATAAGGTCATGACATCAGGGAAAGATGCTTATATAGCAAGTGATACAGACACCTTCCCTATAATTAAGATCAAGCTCTCATTACTATTACTTTAATAGTCGATGGTGATGTGCCGCCAAGATCTTGAAGATTAAATGCATCTTTTCTTGCCTAGCAAATTATTTTTCAAAATGGTTTGTAAGATAAATGCTTGAGTGGAAGATGACTTGCCCCTTAATAAATGCTGGCTAGCTGTACTGGGGGGAGGTTCTACGACTCTGTTGCAATATACTAGAGTAATGCAGCAAGTCAGTAAATTTCAGAAAGAGGCTTGGCAGGGCTGGATAATGCAATTGCAAATGCAACAGGCAAAGGGTCTACTGAGTTTAGATCATGATATACACATGAATAAGAAGATGGTAAGAGGGTTACTTCATTAGGCATCTGAATTTTGGGTTAAGGCCCTATGAGAAAGGTTTTTTTATATACTGCCTAGAAAGCAAGCAGCTTTAGTGCTGGAACCTATGCATTTAAAGAGAGACAGGGTAGTGCTGGAGATGTAAGACACATCGAGAAATCTAACAATAAGGTGTTTTACTGACACTCCACATGTTTTTAGTATTTACATTAATAAACTGTATTGCAATTGATTTGATTAATTTGTATAGGTTGCTAGAAGACAGGGACAGGGTGATGGTCCTGATAAAAGTGGAAGAAGAGTCTGCAAACTTAATGAAGGGATTTCCACAAAGTCCCTGGGAGTGGAACGTATTCCTTCTGAACTATATCAGAATTGTGTGTGTGGGTTTGTTGGGGGGGGGGGGTCAGCAAATGCAAAAGGGCTGCATAATTCAAAAAGAATATGTGTGATATAGTTGCACAGTTTAGTAGCTGCCAGGTGATATTTTAGGGCAGAGTTGAGTTGTTGCAGGTTATTTAAGTTTGATGTGGTTTGGAAGTTTGTTCTACACCTTGGAGATGGGGAGAGAGAAGAGTGAGTCACAATAATAATTACTAGATTTATTAGCAAAAGTTAGTTTATGTTCTGAGAATCTTTGGAATCTACTTGGTACATGCCATTTGATGAACTTTGACATCAAGGGTGTTTTAAGTCAATAGTGAAGTATTTTTTGTGCTGTGAGTAGCTGGGAGAGGGTGATGTGTTGAGGAAGTTCAAGCCAGTTGAGAGGATATAATGGTAATGTAAGTTCTTGCTGAAGTCTTCTCAGGTCATTGTTACTTATTCCGTCTCCTCCCTGCACTTTGGGTCCAGTTTGCACGGTTCTTTTTCAATATAATCTAATTTGATTTCAGTATCTGGGGTTAACTGGATGTCACTAGGACAACTTACCACCCCTTTTGTGAAGCTAAACTGTTTTGCATAAGATTTTGTAAATATAAAAAAATATACATTGACTGGGTAAATTACTAGTGCTCAAACTTACTTGCCCAAAGGTTCCTCAACTTTGTTAACACTAATGCCCTGGACCAACAGGTTGACACCCCCACAAGGGGTGCCGACATCCTGGATCTGGTGCTTACCAATATGGTGGACCACTATAGCACCCCCAGTGTGAGATCCTTCCTGGTGAGATCTGACCACAAATCAGTCTCATTTGAAGTAACTATGACACCTGCCACCCCCCCCACCCCAACAGCAGCAACTAAACGAAAAAACTTCTCCAAAGCAGATTATAACCTCTTAAGGGATAGTATAAATAGCTTCACTGCACCTCCTCCCTCATATGGAACTGGCAACTATGCCAAGCTCTACACTAATGCTTTATACGAATACCTGTATATCTGCATTGACTGGGCCATACCAGATATGACCAAAACAAGCTCTTCAAGAAACAGCAAACCTGTCTGGTGGACAACTGCCATTAACAGTCTTTACAATAAGAGGAAGAAATTGCTTTCTAAGAGTAAGAGGAAGCGATCCCTCCTAAACTGGAAACACTCCCTCCTCAGTTTAAACAAGCAAATGAGACTTCTTGTGAAGTCCTCCAAAGCAAACTACGAGTTAAAATTAGCTTCCTCAACAAAGGACAGTTACATCTGTAACCTAAAAGAAAAGGCCTAGCTAATGATACCACATACACTGAGCCTATGGACATTGCTAACCTGTTGTCTAACAGGCTCTGTAAAAACTTCACTCCCCTGTCCTCGTCACATATACCCCATGATACCCCTACATTGTATCGCAACACCATTGTGTACTCTTTTCAGTCATAGTCTAAACACTGGCTTCACACCAACTGAATGGAAAACAGCCACCATTATTCTCTTGCACAAAGGTGGTGTTTCGCCTGCCCCTGGGAACTACAGACCTATTAGCCTGATTACCTTACCTGCAAGGGCATGGAGCGAATCATCATGGACCTTATCAACAGAGATATAGATAATCTCCAAACACTTGACCTTACTCAGTCTGGACTTGTCAATGCAATCTGGGAGCAGTCTTAGAATCTCCAAATGATGTCCTCATCCTACAAGAGGGTATCACACACACAAATGATTGCTGCCAAAGTCATGGCCTTAAACTCAATGCAAAAAAAATGTATTATCATTCCTTTCGGTAAAAGTGATGTTCCTGCTAACTACCACATCAATAGCAATACCTTAAGTATCCACTCAGTGGTGAGAGACCTGGGCACACAGGCTGACAGCAACCTTACCTTTGACCATCATGTCTCCACAGTGGCAAGAAGGGCATTCTATACTGCTCATCTCATAAGTAAGGGCATTGCCTCCAGAAACAAAGAAGTTATAACCTCTCTGTACTCTTCCCTCATCAATCCAATAATTGAGTACAACGCCCCTTTTGTTATGTACCTTTCCAAGCACCTCCAGCAATTGGAGAAACCACAAAGGTTCCTCAGAAAGAAAATTCAAGGTCTTCAGCATCTGTACTATGGGGATCATCTGAAACCACTGTCACTTTATTCTGTTTAATACAGAGTACTCAGAGGTGATCTCTGCCTTGCATAGAAGGCAATCTCTGACCCTGCTTCATTGGAAATGCTGCATATCCGTAATTCAAATGGTACACGGGCGACTCACTCTAAATAACCTAACCTTGTATGTGACATTAATAAAACCTGCTGGAGGGACAGATTTGTCTCCCAGAGGTTACTGCACCTTTGGAAGAAACTCTCACTTCATGTCAAACTGAGCCCCTCTTTGGCCCTCTTGAAACACAATCTGGATGATTGGATGGGTGACTGTAAATCCACCCCAGGGGCTCTATTCGTGTCTCTCTTGGACATGGGCAATAGGTGATGGTCCTAGAAATAAGGGTAAGAACTTGGCTAGGCTTGTAAGGGCCATAGGCCTATTAGCCTAATAACGTCCTATGATCCTATGCGGCAGACAGACACTTAAATTACCTAGACTGCAAATTTCACGTTTTTTTTTTTTTTAATTGCTTAATTTGTTTTTTGAGTGATACTGGTAAGATTCAAGGCCTGCAAAAACAACAAGCACTGTTGGGGACTCCCTGCTGGTCATTTTTCCCTACCCACTCTCCCATTCCTTGATCTGCTTTTTAAACATGGGATTTTAAGCTGCCCACCCTTACTGTACATTGAGTTTTATAAACTCCTCCCTTTCTACACCGCTGTTAATATCTTGAATTATTTATTTGCCTTTTTCTTGTGCTTATTTTGGGGAAAAGTACATTTTTTCCTCTCATTGTCGAATTGTGGACGCCTGGTCTGTATAGCATAGGGAAACGCACTAGAGATTACTGCATGTAGCTGTTTTATTCTTACCGTATTTTTAGTGCCTTTAGAAAATCTGCACAATCGAGTGGCTCTTGGCTCATTTCTACAAAATGAAGTACTTTTATTGAATAATCACATTTTTATAAGTACACTGCTGGTGTCTTGAATTATTTATTGCCTTTCCTTAGGTTTAAGTTTGTTTGTGGTAACATTTCACTCTTTCATTATATGTTTACATTAGGAGGACTGGGAATTATTCATCTTGTGGCAGCAGGTGTTCACCTGGTCTATCTGAGTTGGGAAGCACATAAAAAGTCTCCAAGTATAGTTGTTTTATCGGCCAAATGGCTCAGTAGTCATTTTTCTGCATTTTCAGTGCTGGTATAAATTTGGCAAATTTGTACAGAGCTGCTTGCTGTGCCAGTGCTCTGTAAAGATGCAAACATCTGGACACATTGCTTATTTTCACTATACTGTAAAAGACTACTGTGCTATTTATTGTTTTTTTGCACTTCTTTAAAGTTGCATTATCAAAATGCGGTAAGGGCCGCTGTTCTGTATGAAATACAATGTATCTAGTGTTTCTTGTTATTGGGTATCTATTTAAGGTTCCTTAACACTTGGGCTCCAAACCAGTCATTTTAATTTAAGAGGGTCAAAGTCTGAACTCTTTTGTCAGGAGAAGGCTGATTTCACCTATCTGAGTTGGGAATTACTAGTGGAAAGCTCATTATGTGTATACCTTACTGATCTTAGGGCATAGTTAGTGTAAAAACTTGCTTTTTCTGATTGTATATAAGCCTCGTGTTTGCAAGAAGCTGTTCTTCCAGTAGTGGTGATTACTGGTGCCTTATATACACACAATTACCAGAAGTTGAAATTTAACTATAAAAAAACACCTTGGAACTTTACCTCAGTCCCGTGCAACTCATAGGGCAACTAGTTTGCATGGTGAGCAGAATTTACACATTTAATTAGGATTGTTTAGGTCTACCTTACCTTATTATAACACCCAAGACTACTGCTACTCAGAAAACATCTGGTTTGGCACTGGCACTGGGCAGCATCACTGACTAGGTTAGATTTCACCAAGTGTTCACCCTTTCATCATTCGGTTACAAACACTCTCCACTCCTATCCTTTTAAGTACACATTAGGATCTGCAACCACAGATGGGCACTTACCTGCTATCTCTCCATCCAACTTGGTGGACATGGGCATCCTGAGGCAATGTAACAATTGCCTTATGTACACTGACAACCACTTAATTCTCGAACAGACAAATACAGTATGTGAGAGATGCAGTTACACACTAACATGGGAGGCAGGACTCTCACAGAAAGACACAAAAAGAAACAAATAGGTTGACAGTGACTCATACACAACACTCACTGCACCTGCAAAAGACCCACATATGCGAGGTGCTCATATATAACTTACCCAAACCCCAAAGGCCTCTCAGGTGCAGTCCTACCCAAACCCCAAAAGTCTCTCAGGCACAATCCTCAGAAACTCCACATGCACACAAACAAGACAATTCCCATCACAACACGTAAAGGCATATCTCATTGTGTCTCAGCGATGAAGCACATAAGAAGTGCATAAGACAAAACACTCCACAACCTAATTTTCTAGTCATAGCAGACTCCATTGTGAGACACACTGACATCCTTCTCACCAGGCTGGATAAGGGGAAGTTTACAGTTAGTTGACTGTCGGGGACCAGGATTCACCAAATTATGCAATCACTCAGGTCACTTACCCCTAAGTACCAGTATGACTCAATCATAGTCCATGTGGGCGTTCATGACCTGAGACATACCTCCTTGGACTATATGAAAATAAACATAATTGAGCTCTCAGAATATGTGTAACAGGCAGATGAGCCTAGCACTGAGCAGCTTTCTACCAACTCCAAGGATGATGCCAAAATACCAGCAGAAAATGACTGACTTTAACAATTGGCTTAGCTACCAGTGTCTTTCCAAAGGGATCCAACAGTTGTCAGCCTGGAAGGACATGGTTAACAGGTCATGCCACATTGCCAGGGATAGTCTTCACTTGTCACCTCTGATATTGGCCAAAATATTATCCACCCTTTAGTGCCTTTTTAGGCATTGCCAAACAGGCAAACTTTCCAACATAACAGAAGCTACTCAGGACAAGCTAAAGGTGTTACTGCTCAATGCTAGGAGTTTCAACAGGAAAATGCACTACCTGGAAGCTCTCCTCACCCTAGAGAATGCTGACATCTGCGCAGTTACTGAAACGTAATTCAAAGCCATGGAAAGCACTCTGGCAGTGCATGGCTATAACGCCTTTAATACATTCCAACTACCCACTGAACATGAAAGAGCAAAAGGCCGAGGTGTATCTATCTACATAAATGATAATCCCATCTCAAGGTTGGTCAAACAATGACATTCTTGAGCTACTCCATTCCCAACAAACCACGGGAAAAATCCATTACCATAATCTTGCTAGCTACAGGTCCCCCACCATGAACCAGGAAACCCATACATCATACCTGAAGTTACTAGAATCCCTCACCATCCAACCCAATACCATACTCATGGGTGATTTTAACTACCCCTCCATCACTTGGGAGGCATACATAACCACTAGCACGCAGAGCAAATGATTTATTGACTTTGTAAATTCAAATGCCCTGAAGCAGTTAGTCTGCACTCCCACTAGGGGAAAAATATCCTAGATCTGGTACTCACAAATATGGGAGAGTGCTGCCCAACCCCCAATGTGATGTCCTCACTAGTAAGATAAGATAACAAAGTGGTCTCCCTTGAAATAAAGGTAAAACTAGTCCCCCCACCTAATCCCCAAAATTTTAACAAATTCTCTAAGATGAATTACCCACTATTAAGGGATAGCATAGCTAGTTGCCAAACTCCCCCAAATTCAGACACTACAGAAACCTATGCAAACACGTACACAAAACCCTGTACGACCATATAAACAACTACATATAAACAGCAGTACCAGACAGAAATAAACTCTGGTCAAACCACAAGAACAAGCCACCCCAGTGGACCCCTGGTATTACTAGGTTATACAACAAAAGAAAGAAAATTGTGTTGAGATGTAAACAGGAATGTGGACAACTGAGCAAAAAAACCCTCATTAGCCTAAACAAGCAAATCAGGGAACTAGTCAAGTCTCTGAAAGAAGACTTTAATGTAGAAATAGCCTCCAAAGATAAGAATAACCATAAGGCATGTTTTCAGTTATGTCCACAATCCTAAGGGCAACATCCAACAATGTGTGAAACTAGTTGTAGATAGCATCACCTATGCTCATCCAGAAGATATAGCAAATTGCTGACTGACAAATTCAGCTCAAATTTCATCTCCCCATCACCCCCAAATCTCCCCCAAGAAATACCCTCCACAGCCAATTATCTCCAAAGAACAGGTTGCCACTGCACTTTCTAAAGATAAAAACATGGTTATAACATTGGGGCCTGACAATATACCAAATTGCCTGCTAAAATCAGGACTTATCAGGGCCATTAGGATCTCTAACTACAATCTCCAGATTGGCTTTGTCCTGCTAGAGTGAGGGGCAACATCAGTCAACCCTCTGCATAAAGAGGGACCATCTACTGACACAGAAAATTACAGACCCATGAGTTTGACTAGTTTTAAATGTAAGGTCATGGAAAGAACAATCATGGACCTGATAATGAGATAAGAAACCTCCAAACACTGGATCTGACCCAATTTGGCTCTGTCTAGGGCAGGTCATGCCAACTGAATCCGAGTGATATCTTTGAGAAAATCACAAAGGTCATGGATGAGGGTAAAACAGTGCATACTGCCTACCTTGACCAAGACAAGGCATTTGACAAAATTCCCCACTCATATAAATATCCAGGATTAAATGAAACTATTTCTATTGAAAGTGTGCTGAAGTTGAAGCAATTAAAATTAATATTATAATATAATGCTGTATGTAATGAATTAGTTGTTTTATTACTGATATGTTATATGGATTGCATATTGTGTTTTTTATACTTGAATTTTAAATGTACTGTGGTTTTAAGATGTATGTATCAAGTAAAGATTATTTAAATGAATGAATATGGGAGTACAACGTTCTGATGAAGTCCAATGTACCACAAAAACGCTTAACCATTGTGTATTCTGTTTTAATAAATATGTTTTTTAGTCTATTTTGAGGGAACTGATTTCTTTGGTTATTCAGCTGGGTCACAGTTCCTTGCTCATATTTTATTTTTCACAATTCCCTACTCAGGTAGTACAAATGAACTTACAAAACTGAGCATAAATCCCTACATCATCAGATGGAAAAACAATTGGCTCACAGGCAGGACACGTGGTTAAAGTGGGTGAATCCAGATCCAGCAAGAGGCCAGTTACTAGTGGTGTGCCACAGGGATTAGTGCTGGGACCACTGCTGTTCAGAATAATTCCTCACTAAAGTCAACACTAATGTGAAAGGCCTCTGGAGGACAAAGTTTGCTGATGACTGCAAACTGTGGGCAATCACTGTATCCCCCAGTGATGCAGATATCCTTCAAGAGGGTCTAGATCAGACAAAGGATTGGTGCCAGACCTATGGTCTAAAACAAAATGCAAAAAATGCATTATCATACCCTTTGGGAAGTCATATACCCTTGCAAAGAACATCAATAACACACCCATAAGAATAGACTCAGAGGTGAGAGATCTGGGTACACAGATAAACAGCATCCTGAACCTTGATCGGCATGTGTCCACAGTGGTGAGGAAGTCTTTCTATGTGGCACAACTTACATGTAAAGGTATGGCATCCAGATCCAAGGAAATTACATTTCCATTGTACTCAACTCTCATTAGACCAATAATCGAGTACAATATGCCATTTGGCATGTACTTGACTAGGCACTTAAAGCAGCTGCAGCA
This sequence comes from Protopterus annectens, assembly GCF_019279795.1. NCBI lineage: Eukaryota > Metazoa > Chordata > Ceratodontiformes > Protopteridae > Protopterus > Protopterus annectens. The sequence goes on from NC_056729.1 coordinate 1,464,798,763, forward strand.
ACCGCAGAGGTTCCTCACAAAGAAAATACAGGGTGCAAACAACATGTTCTATGCAGAGAGACTAAAAGCCCTATTAATTTACTGTATCTTCTACCAACTATTAAAGAGTGACCTATGCTTGACCTACAAGGCACTTGCAAGTCCAGCCCGGTTCCCTATTAGAAGACTGAAGACGCATTCTTTTGAATGCGTCTTGGTCGAACTCAAAAGCCTGAAGCAGCAAAATATCAAAGCGGCTTTTAAGCAAATTCTTTCCCTGGGAAAAAATTTGCTTGGCCGCTTCGTTACTTTGCCGTTTCTGGCACTGTAGTGCGGTCTCGGAGTTGGTATATTTACATGGGGGGGGGGGCGAAGCCCTGCACTTAATGCAATGTTTAAAGTATGTTTTTTTTGTTGGAACAGCGATTTCTTTCCCTAGGAAAAAAATTGCTGTTCTGACAGTTCAAAATTGTAAGCTTTCGCTTACATAGGGTCGATTAATCACCGTTCACTTTTTTAAGCACTCGGTGATCTAATATAGACCTGTCCAGCCCTGATGGAGCTGTTACACAACCACAAGTCAAATGGCATGAAGCTCACCCGATCTAGGAATCTAAACTTAATCAGCAACTGAAAGAAAACTTGCTGGGGAGACAGATATGTGTCTCAGAGATTGCCCCTTCTTTGTAATAGACTTGCTATTCACATTAAGCAGAGCTCTTCCATGACTCTCTTCAAATGGAATTTGGATCAACTGATAGGGAATTGCAAATTCACAACTGGGGTGATGCCTATGTCCCTTATGGACAAGGACAATCGGTAAAATACTCAATGCATAGGCTAGGCACAAACCCATGCCATCCTATTGCCCCTAGGGGTCATATATTGGGTAAAATCAGGTTACATTGGCTAGGCTTGTAAGGGCTCTTAAGCCATTAGCCTAGTAATCTCCTATGAACCTATGGACCTGTATTTACTTATAGTATTTTTGAATATGGGTTAAAAGGACTCTGTTATGGTATCAAGGATATGTAGGAAGAGACTAAACAAAAGATAACACAAAAACTGAGAAACTGGAAGCTCTTGCCTATAGATATGGATATTTAGATATAACCAGTGAAAATGTTTTAGTCATGACACAGGTCAGGCATATTTTTATCAACATGAGGAGATGTTGTGGACAGTAATTATTAAAGAGTTGAAGGATTTTATCTGGAAGAGAAAAAGGGCAGGAGTCAAGTGGGATAAGATGATTCTTCCAGTAGAACAAAGAGGTTTAGGATTTTCTGATTTGAAGGGATATTTGCAGTTACACAGTTAAGGCTCATATATGTAACACAAGCAGAAAGCTATGACTCAATGTGTAAATGGATGATGATGAATCAGACGATAATTCAAGAAATTAGGAAAGATTGATTTTGAATGCAGATTCTTAAGGAGAAAAACAAGGGTCATACAGAATACTATTTGCATAAAGTAGCAGAAAGTATACTAAGAACTAAGCCAACACGAGTATGGAGAAAGGAGATTCTGCCAATAGGGATGACTGCAATTAGGAATAGAGAGAATAAGCAAGAGGGGTCTGGCAAAGGAAACAAGGTATTGTGAACAAATAATTACAGATACAAAGGTAACAGAATGGGAAGAGGCCAAGAAAACATTGAGAGTGCAGACTACAGATTGCCTTCCCTATCAGGGATTTATATCCGAATACAGGCAAAGAGTGGTCCAATGCATCATTGATGCAGGGTGAACAGAAGTCCACATACACATAAGAAGACAAAGATTACCTAACCTTAGAGTTAGCATAGCTGATCTAAAGGAAATACGTTTGAAATGAGTTGGCAAAATGTGGTAGTAGCAAAAAGGACAGAGCTTGGCAGTGCAGGTTGGTCATTTAAAATGTCCTGAGCACAATTCATCATCTGAATGAAAGAAGCATTTATTAGATTTTCTTGTATATGTTCCAGAAGATCCATCCAACTGTGGACCCAGCTCTTAACCAAGGTCCTAACTACAAGCAGAACATTTTGACTTATTGTCCTTGTTTATTCTTTCACATTATTCCTATGGAGGCGAGATGCTAAAGGCAGAATTTTACTTTTGTGAGAAATTTTAAGGAGTTTTGAGCAAAAATGGGTACACAATCCCAAAGAAGAAATAATATGATGGCATTCAGAATCTTAAAGCTGGTATGGTTCTAATTTAGCAAAAATGTCTTTGCAGTTAACATTATGCTTAAAACTGAAAATGTTTTGCCCAGAATTTGTAGCATATAATTTCTTCTGCTGCACAAAATGAATCGCTTGCTCTAGCTCAAATAAACAGCAAAAGCATTTCATATCTGGAGTAATGTTAACTTTGGTTTCTAACCTAATATAGTCAGCTGGAAGAAAAAAAACCTACTAATTTGTAGCGCTCAAACACTACAACAATCCATACTTATATTAAAAACATAAACACACTACCCCAAAGTGCCTTTTTAGGCAAGGTCCAACTAATGGATCTCACAACCTAATAGGTATAACAAATCAAGCACAAGACTACATAATGGTGGCTCTGCTCAATGTTAACAATCTAAAATAACAAGCTAACTGACCTTGAGGCCCTCCTGTGTTTGGAGCATATTCATGTGTGTTGTTATAGAAACCTGGCTTAAATGCTCAGATAGGATTCCCTCTATGCCTTGGTTTTGTGCTTACCATGCTTTTGGACCCAAATGAAACTGTGGTGGCATATTCATATTTGTTAGGAGACCATATTACCTCAAGGCATACTCCAAGAGACTCAAAAAAAGAATTTGAGATCCAAATCACACTAAATAGGATAATATATCAGATCAAAGCTTGCTTCAGGACCCCCTCTAAGCCCTCTGTAAACCATGTTAGATTCCTAAATATTTAGGATGAACTTCATATAAAAATAAACTCCAACATCCTAGAAGACTTTAATTACATAGAAGTTATGTACTTAACATAAAGCTGGATCCTTCTGATCCAGGTCTGTCCAATATGATACTCAGGTACTAAGTCTCTCCTCGGATCCTATCTAAACATTAACTAGTGCTCAAGTGCTTCAAGCTCCAAAATTCCCCGCTGTCCCCTGTGATCCTCCCTTTCAGATAATGTTTACTGCCTACTGATATATAAAAATAACAGTAACAGAATACAATGGAAACAGATGAAAAGTGAAAATCTGGTTGGGTGATGGAGAGAGGGGTGGATGTTGTATCATACAATCTTGGATAAAAGGTTCCAACATTATGAGAAGAACACAGCTTCCATAACCTATTTCATCAATCCATCTGATCTGACAGTTGGGAGAGAATCCCAAGTTACCTGAGATTTCGGGGTGACCATGTCAGGATGCCTCTGTGAACCGAAGGTCCAAATGCAGTTTTGGTTCTAGAGATGATGTCCATTTTACAATATTTGGAAAAAGTGTGAAGAGGAGATCATATGTCTGCTGCACAGGTATAATCAACAGATGAATTCCTGCAAAACAAGTTGCCACATGTCTCATAGAATGGCCTTTAGACTTTGAGATTAAGTTCTTGTTTTTGACGTAGTAAACCAAGAAATAAATTCTGACAACCATCTCAACAACATTTCTTTAGAAACTTTGAACCACAATCTGTTAGGAGCAAAGGAGACAAAGGGTAGGTTATGTACTTACTATAATGATAGATCTATGCTGCCTACTTCCATTATTCCTCAACTGATGAGTGCCGGATATGACTAGGATCTGACTTTGGCCACTCTCAGACTTTGGATCCAACACTCAGGCTCTGGCTCATCCCCTTACTCATAATCCCCTTTAGACAGTAAACTACCTCCAACTGAGTTTGCCCATATCCTATAATAAAACAGATACTCTAGTACCACAGGAAAGATATATTACAGGTAAACAATATTTTTGACACAGGGCTTGAAGAGTACATGACCAAGCCATGGAACAATCAGTGCAGTAACTCCAGAAACCATGGAAAATTATATCTGGAAGGGAGATAATGATAGGGGAGTTGAGGAAGGATGGAAGCAGACAACATGCACCTATTGTTATGGTAAGGACATAACTTCCATATCAGACATTGTCTCTTCCATCTATTCCTCAATGGATGGGATAGAGTCCCCAGTTATCACAAATTTTGTGGGGTCTAATGGAAGGATATAATGGAGGATAATCAAACATGGATCTGGACTGAAAATCCAACTTATAGTGAGATATGACGGTATGGACATTCAACCAAGGGGCTGCAGCACAAATGTCAATTGGTACTTTGGAGGAAAAAAGCAGTGGAGGTAGCAACTGACCTGGCAGAATGAGCCTTAGAAGACTCAGGCAAGGACAATCCTTTCTCCTTGTAGATATGAAAACTGCTTTTAGATAACCACTGAAAAAGAATTACCTTGAATATTCCTTTACCCAATATTCCTGAGATAAAGGAAACAAACAAATGGTCAGATTTTGACATACTTGGCATGATGCAATTAAAATCTAAGCTGAAGATGTACATCCAAAAGTTGTAGCATGTACTTGCTTTTACTGGGAAAATGTGGAAAGAAAAGAGATTGTTTGACAGGCTCTTTGTGTTATAATTCAGAAGCCCCCTTAGGTAGAAAGGATGGATTTTTTCTCAAGATGTCTCTATTCTTGTGGTAAACCAAGCACAGAACTTTACAAGAAAGAGTCTGGACTCTGACACTCTTTGTGCAAAAGTAATTGCTACAAGAAACAGAGTTTTGCAGGAATGGCATTTCAAATCAACTGCAGCTGCAGGTTCAAAACAGGGTCTCATCAAACTTTGCAGAAATATGGTAATATCTCAATGGGAAACAGGCTCTCTACGGGATAGGCATAGAAGAAATGTGCCCCTTAAGAAGGCCTTACACAATTTCAATGAAGCAAGGGGTTACTGATTTCCCTAATATGTAAGTTGGAAATTGCTGCCAACTGAACATTGATAGGTTCATATGAAGGTACCAGGCTATCTGCCCGAGGGCATTTATAAGCCTAGTCAGAGTGTGCCGGCTTTCGCTGCCCCATTGATTAATTAACTGATCCTATGTCAAGCAGAGCCAATGAAGGGATAGGTAACTCCAATCACTATGAAAACAAAAAAGCCAGAAATTCTAAAATGGCCAGGAGAGGAGCTGAAAAAGGATCCAAATTCCTGCTGTAGGCCCACACTGAAAATCTCTTCCATTTTCTTTTGTAAATCTTCCTGGTTGAAGTTTTTTTGAGGAACTCAGAATGCGTACAACTTCGGATGAAAGCCTGGACTGTCCAACCATCACCAGAACTGCAGAAACCCTATGGTCAAACTTCAGGGCTTCTATGTCTGGGTGAGACTTCTTAGAGGGGTGAAAGAGAAGATCTGGAGCAGGCTCCAGCACCCATGAAGGGTGAATAAGATGAGACTAGAGGAAGGGGAAACCACACCTACCAAGGCCAAAAGGGAGCAATGTGGATCACTGTTTTTTTGCTACATGTGGTTTCTGTAGAAACTCTGGGATGAGAGGTGTGGAAGGACAGGCATAAAGGAGACCAAGGGGATGAAATGTGGGTCAGAGCATGCTTTGGTAACTTTCCCTCTTGGTGGATTAGAGCAAAGTACCTTTTGCATTTGGTGCTGGAAGGAGAAGCCAAGAGATTGCAGCATAGTGGGCACTACAGGATGAAAATCTGATCCGCCACTGCTGGACTGAGGGACCACACATAATGAAAGAGGATGTACCTGGTCAACCTCTCAGCTAGAACACTTGACTTCCCCAGTATGTGTGTTACTATCAAAAAGCAGTGAGAAAATAGAGCCCACTGCCAAACCTTCATGGCCTCTCAACACAGTCAGTGACAGTGTGTTCTCCCATGTTTGTTGAGGTTCCAGACTACTGACATATTATTCATATGGATGGAAATCACACTGTTGGGGAGAAGGAGGAATGCCCTCATCTCCAATACATTGATGTGAAGATTGGCCTCTGAATAGGACCACGTGCGTTAGACAATCTTTCCCAAAAATGTGTCCCCAACCCTGTTGAGAAGCATCCATCATCACTGTGGCCTGGAGAGGCAGGAGAACAAAAGGTTAACCCTGAGATACTTTTGGAGATTCTTGCCACCACTGAGTATGAGTTTTGCAAATTTCAATGAGGGATACTGGAAAAGTCATGGGCTAACATCTCACTGACCCTGAACTGCAAGAGTCCATTGGAGCACCCTCATAAGAAATCTGGCTGGGGGACTAAGGTAATGGGAGTTGCCATTGAGCTGAGAAGACGCAAAATCAACTTTGCTGGAAGTTTCTGACAGGAGAGTACCACTACTGCCTGCTACTGAGATGTGAGAATACTGGATTCCTGTAGTCTGGCTATCTTGTAACTTTTGCATCCAGATAGGCTTTAATGAAATTATACAAACGTAAATGGTTGAAGATTGGACATGGCCATGTTGAGAGCTATCCTTATGTAAGCAAGGATTAAGCAAGAAATTCCTGACTTGAAGAATATGATTTCTGGTGGGTGCAGTTATAAGCCAGTCTTCCAGGTATGAGAACACTCAGAATCCCAGCAGCCTGAGAAGAACTGCAACCACTGCCATGCATTTGGTGAACACTCAGGGGGGCTGTTGTGAGACCAAAAGGCAGGCCTCTGAACTGGAAGTGACTGACACCCAGCCAGGAATGGAAAAACATCTTAAAACATCTGTCCATCTTTATGTGGTAGTATGCTTTCTAGAGGTCTACTGAGAACATCCAATCATCTTTCCTCAACAACAGTAGGATAGACTGTATTGTGAACATCCAGTATTTCATCTGTTTCTTGTATTGGCTCAAATGAAAGGGATCCAAAATGAGCCTTGCATCTCTGTTCTTCTTTGGCACAAAAAAAAAAAAAAAAAAAAAACCTTGAGTACTCTACAGATCCTTGCTGGTCTGGTGGGACCTCCTGGACAACTTCCTTGTCAGGCAGCTTTATTTCTAGTGCTGCTGCCTTGTATTGAGAAGGTGGCACACTGGAAAGTTTTCTTGAGCATGTGGGGGAGGGGTTGAAAAAAAAGGGAATCATGTAACCTATGGTTATAATCCTCTGCACCCAAACATCATGTCTTGGATGATGAATGTCCAAGGCCATGGGATAAAGGGATAAGTGCTCCCAAATGCTTCCAGAGTGTGGAAGTTGGGTAAATGTTCAGGAGTGCTGGAAAGGCACATCGGAGAAAGGACCCTGAAAGCCTTGGTTCTGCAATCCACCTTCACCGCATGAGTGACATTCACTATAATTGCTCCCCCTTCTCCTTGGGGGAGGGTATCTCTCCAGAAATATCCAGTGAATAACACTGGGATTAGTGGAACCACAATTTCTTCCCTCACTTTTGGTTTCTGGAGAAGGTCCTCTAGGTGTAGAAAACCTTATTCCTACAGCAAACAGGATTTTGCCCTCCTGTTCATTTTTGTACATTTCTTTAACTTTAGGTCCAAAAAGCTGAATCCATCACAGCGAGAATTAATAAAAGACATTTTAAAATGTTCCACAAAGTTGCATAGATGCATCTAGGCATGCTGCTTGACAGCTCTACCAGTGCCTACTACTCTTGACATGCCTTCGGACAAGTTTGAAATAAGGCATACTGACACATTTGATGAGGACTGAAAGGTGGCCATCTGCATGTCAAAAGCTTTCTTTTTCTCTGCAGATAAGGACCCAGAGAGGGATTTGGATAGCTCTTTAGTCAAATTCCTCTGAACGCATGTGGTCTAAGCCAAATAATTCAACTCCTGACAGCAAAGGTAAAAGTAGCATATATCTGCTTCCCAAACCTGTCCAACACCCTGGACTCCCTGTTAAGGGGATGGACAGTGGAGGTCTCCACAGCAAGCTTGTTCTTGGTGGCAGCCACTGCCACCACCATAAAATCCACTGCAGGACACTTGCTCCAAAAGTGACTGTCTTTAGGGGATACCAATATCTTGTACGGCTTCCTGGGTGTTGGATTTGACTACCTCTGGCTCCTTACGTGTCCATATAGAGGCCATATCAACCAACTCATCTAAGGGAGGGACCCAAGAGGTAGATGGACCAAACCCCAAAAGCTTCAAGGAATAACAATTCCTTCTGGGAGGGGGTTTTGGTGGACCATACCCTTTTCTGCCTTAGAAGTTCCAGAATTTCACCAAAGGAGATATCCTCATGGGGGGATAGGGGTGGCCTCTTCCTTTAACTGAAATCAGTATCCTCTGCTAAGACTACAGCAGGGAGTCAATGTGCCTCCTCTTACATGAAAGCTTTAGGTATCCCTCTCCAGTGGGATGGTCTGGGGAGAGGATTTAGAAGACAAAGGGGAGTCCACAATGTGAACTGTCTTGAAACTTTGAGGGGCTGGCTGTCCTGATGTGATAGCATGTGGAGAATAAGAACCCAAAGAACTTCCTGGGGCAAGGGTGGATCTGAGCACAGAAGGGAAGCCTGCTCCCTAGACCAAGAGAGCACTCCCTCAAAGGCATCCAAAGCAGAAGCTGAAACAGGTCCTGGGACTATCCATGTAGAATCCAAGCACTCCAACACAGGATTGTCCTGAAGGCCCATTGGACTCTGCTCAGAGGCTGACACAATGCAGAGTTATCCAGTGTCAAAGTTTCAAGGGAAAGGAACAAGAAGTTATGTACTCACCATAATGTTCGATGTATGTAGTCCATCTTGCCTCACATTCTTACCCGTGGGTTCGGAGACGAATATCGGCTCCGACTTGGTCAAACTTTTCTAGCTCGAAGTCTTCTATTGGCTGGGCTAAGCAGGTATCCCATGGTGCACTGCTCCATATCCCCAGATCTAGTTTGCTGCGAATACTCATTCATACCCCATGCATACACAACATCCAGGTAAAAAAGAATAAGCTAAAGGTGAAGGGAACTCTGTAAATAGAAACCTAACCTCCAGATCCTCCAGGAAGGGGGATGGTGGGAGGGTGAGTAAGAATATGAGGCGAGATGGACTACATACATCGAACGTTATGGTGAGTACATAACTTCTTGATGTTATGTAGTCCAATCTCGCCTACATTCTTACCCGTGGGACAGCGTCCCTAGCACCTACATCCTGGGGGGCTTATAGGAAAATACTCCTGAGTACTGTGGAACCAAAGGACGACCTGCCCCTACCACGTCCAATTTGTAATGAGAAACAAATGTGTGAGGAGAAGCCCAAGTAGCTGCAGCACATATATCATCCATCGACAATCTGGCTTGATAGGCTGTAGATGTAGAAACAGCCCGAGTAGAGTGAGCCTTGACCGGAAATGGCAGGTCTTTTCCTCCTGCGGAGTAGGTGAAAGAGATGCAACTAGATATCCATCTGGATAGGGTGATTTTAAAGACAGGTGACCCAATTTTGTTTTCCGAAAAGGAGACAAATAGTTGATCAGACTTTCGGATATCTTTTGTTCGGTGCAGATAGAAACGTAACTGTCTGTGTACATCCAACTGATGAAATTTAAATTCTGCCTTCTTTGAAAAATCAGGAAAGAATACAGGCAGCTCAATAGATTGATTAAGATTTGATATGGAAGCCACTTTAGGAAGGAAAGAAGGGTTTGGTCTAAGAGAAACCCTATCCTTATGGAAGATCAAGTATGGAGGTTTGATAGAAAGGGCTTGAATTTCTGAAACTCGCCTGGCTGAAGTGATTGTTATTAAAAAGGCTGTTTTCCAGGTCAAGAATTTCAAATCACAGGTAGTTGCAGGCTCGAAAAGTGGTGAAGTGAGGGCTTGTAGAATAAAATTGAGATACCAGGGCATGATAGGTTCGGAGACCGGAGGACGGAGTAATAGAGTACCCTTCAGGAAAGCCTTACAGAGTCTGTGAGCCATGAGACTAGGCTCATTAGCAACATGAAAATTAGATATCGCTGCCAAATGAACTTTTATGGTAGCTGATGCGGAACCCTGATGGAAAAGCATAGACAAAAACTCCAAGACTGAAGCAATCAGGGCTGTGTAAGGATCAATTCCTTGGGTATGCGCCCAAATAGAAAACCTCTTCCAATTGCTAGAATAAATCTTCCTAGTAGAGGGCTTATGAGAGGAAGATAAAATGTGAACTACTTCCGATGAAAACTGGTGAAGCCTAACTAACGAAGGAAGTAGAGTAGCCAGGCTGTCAACCGGAGGGTCATCAGAGAGGGGTGGAACTGTCCCGACATGTGTGTCAGTAAATCTGGTTGTGGGTCCAGAATCCAAGGAGTGTCCACAACATAGGGTTGGAGAAAGGGGAACCAGACTTGATGAGGTCAGTGTGGAGCAATCAGAATCATTCTGCTTCCCAAGGATTGCGCTTTCTGAATCACTTTTGACAGTAAGGGAAACAGAGGGAAAGCATAAAGCAGACCGGAGGGCCAATCGTGAACTAGTGCGTCCCTGGGTGAAGTAGCTGCTGCATTTGGCATTGAGGGGGCTGGCAAAAAGGTCACAGCAAGGCTGACCCCATCTGCTGAAGATTCGTTCTGCAACTAGAGGATTCAGGGAACACTCGTAAGGCATCAGAATAGCTCTGCTTAGCCTGTCCGCTATCACGTTGGACTTCCCCGGAATGTGCGTTGCCACCAGAAACCGTTGGGAAGATACTGCCCACTGCCACACTCGCATGGCCTCTCTGCATAGGGGATAAGATCTGGTTCCCCCTTGCTTGTTTAGATACCACACTACTGACATGTTGTCCGAGTGTATTGCAATCGTCCCTAGAGGCAGAAAGCTCTGAAGTGCCTGCAACGCAAGTAGCACCGCGGTCATCTCTAGGACGTTGATATGCAGATTTATCTCTTGATCTTGCCAAGTGCCTTTGACTGTCCTGCCAAGATAATGCCCCCCCCCCCATCTGGGAGGCATCCGTGGTCACTGTGGCAACCGGGATGGGTGGAACGAAGGGTTTTCCCCTGTCCAAATTGTTGGTGCAAAGCCACCAACTGAGATCCTGTTTGCATCTGTCCGTGAGCAAAATGGGGTGAGAAAGTGGAAATTTTTGGAGAGACCATTGAACAAAGAGGAGCCACTGAAGAAGTCTCATGTGCAATCTCGCTAGAGGGACCAACATAATTGTTGCTGCCATGGTCCCCAGGAGTTGAATAACCCATCTTGCCTTTGCTTTCCTCAGGGGCATCAGGTTGTGTATCTGTTTCTATAAGACTCTGATCCTTTCCTGCAGTAAAAATGCTTGCATTCGAACAGTGTCTAATTCTGCGCCTATAAAGGTGACACGCTGTGAGGGCAACAAGGCAGATTTTTCCCAGTTTAGTGGTATGCCCAACTGTTGACATAGAGCGATGGTAGCGTCCCTGGTTTGGACTAGTAGATGCCTGGTGGGGGCGGTAAGGAGCCAGTCATCCAGATATGGAAACATTTGGAATCCCTGGAGTTTCAAGTGAGCAGTCACCACCGCCATACATTTGGTGAACGCCCTGGGGGCTGTGGTGAGATCAAAGGGCAGGGCTCGAAACTGGAAATGACTGGCTCCCAGCCAGAAGCGTAGATGACTCCTGGATGCCCTGTCCATTTTGGCATGGTAGTAAGCATCCTTGATTTCGATGGAGCACATCCATACCTCCTCTCCCAACAATGGGAGAATCAATTGTAGTGTGACCATACGGAACTTGGACTTCTGTACATAGTTGTTCAGTCGGCTGAGATCTAATATGGGTCTCAGGTCCCCTGTTCTTTTCGGCACCAAAAAGAATCTTGAGTAAGTCCCTAATCCGACTTGGTCTGAGAGGACACGCTGGATGGCTCCTTTTCCTAGCAGCTTTGAAACCTCTGAGGCTGCTTGATCCCTTTGACTGGGTGGAACGTCCGGGACTTTTCTGACTGAAGGGGGGTCTGACGTAAATGGGATGACATAACCTTCGGAAATTATTCGTAATACCCATCTGTCCTGGGTGATGCTTTTCCAGGCTTCCAGATATAATGAAATCCGTCCCCTGACTGGCTCCGGATAAGCACAGCCGGGCACTCCCTCAGGAACAAGAGTAGGGGAGCCACGAAAGGAATCGCAGTCTCCCGAATTGTGGGGGCCCCCTCTGCCTCTAGGGTGGCGTCTCCCTGAATAACCTCCCCCCCGTCTGCCTCTGGAGGGGGACTCACCTTGTGCAGCAGGAAAAAACCTCTGTGATCTTTTGAACCACATCTTCCCACCCCGCTGGGCCTTGGGGTAAGACCTAGAGGGAAGGGAAAAATGGACCCCTACGGCAGACAGGGTCTTTCCCTCTTGTTCGCATCTGGTGAGGGTGTCTTTCACTTTGGTTCCAAACAAAGAAGAACCATCAAAGGGGGCATCAGTGAAAGATGACTTGAAGGCCTCTGCAAAGTGACAAAGGCGCAACCAGGCTTGCCTTCTAAGGGCTCCTCCTGAGCTTGCTGCCCTACTCGCTCCATCGGCTGCATATGAGATGAGCCGCATGGAGGAGTTGACTATGGAATTGGGGGTAGACACCTGGGCATTAACCGTCTGGGCCACCGCCTCAGGAACGTTACCCGCAAGAGTATCTCCTAACTCCTTGAGGAGATCTCTCTGGAGCAGAGTGAAATGAGACAGATAGTTCAGTGACCTTAAGGTAAAGGTTGCTGATGAGAGGGTACGCTTCCCGTACCGGTCCATGGTCCTAGACTCCTTGTTAGGAGGATGGACGGAGGAAGAAGTCTCTGCTACTTCCTTCTGAGTGGCCGCCGCCACCACCATGGCATCCACTTGGACTCCTTTGGACAGAAACTCCTTACCCGGGGGAGCAGAAAGAAACTTGTTGGGATGCCTGGGTACGGGCTCCACAGAATCAGGGTTTTCCCACACCTTTCGACAAATTAAGTCTAGGAGCTCGTCAAAGGGTGGGGACACCCAGGAGGCAGAGGGCTGAGCACTAAAGGCCTTAAGGAAGACTGACTCCTCCTCAGAGGGGGCTTTGGGCGGTCAGTCACCTCTTTGTTTCAGTATCTCCATGATGTCGGAGAAGGAAACATCATCAGAGGATTACTTGGGGGACCCCTCCGATTCCTCAAGGTCAGTATCAGAGGTGAGATACTCATCCTGGGAGTCTGTGTGCTTCCTCTTGCACGTTTTCTTTTTAGGGGGCTCCTCAGGCACGAACTCTGAAGGGCCCTCAGAAACTTGGGGACCACTTGTGGGGGTATCCCTAGGTCTTGGTGCTCCGCTGTCTACAGATAGGAGGTGATCAGAGGCTCTCACCGGAGTGGTGGGAGACAGAATGACCGAACCGCATGATGTAGCTGGCGATCTGGCCAGTGCAGTCCACATGGCCTCAAAGGCAGGCCCCCCGCCGAGTCCGAGGACCGGCCAGCCTCCAAGACAAAGACAGGAGTCGGGGTCCCTCGAGTCGAGGCACCGAGCGGAAGACTCGGAACCGAAATATGTCCCGAGATGTCCCCCTCGGGCCCGACGGAAGAATCCCGAGTCCCGAACCCTGTGGATGGAGCCAACATCGCTACCGATAGGCCCGGGGGGGGGCCATCGGAACCGACCTAGGAACATCACACTGCGTGGAACACTCTGGTTCCGAAGACAGAGATGCGCTCGGAGGAGGAATGATCGAAGAAGGGGTCAGGACTGGCTCCGGAGCCTAAAACAATTTTGCCAAAACCGGTGACTGGAGGAGCCTCTGCACCACCCTATCAACATCCACATCAGAAGGGTCCTGGAGGATTTGGAGGACAGGGAGGGAGATCGAACTCTCCTCTCAGGTGAAACTGGTCTAAGACTGCGCGATCGGCTCAGAAGAGGTTCCAATATAACTGGAGTCGACACCAGTTCCATCAACACAGACACTTCCTGCGGCCCCGAGGACAGTGGAGCCGAGGAGGTTGAAGCAAGTTTTGTGACTTTCTCCGGTGGCTCCGAAGAAACTGAAGGAGCCAGAGATCTCTTTTTAGATTTTGAGGACTTAGGTTTAGCACTGGGAGAAGAATCCATGGCCTCTTCGAAAGAGGGTTTCAAGAGTCCATTTAAAAGCAGCTTATTCTTTCTTTCTTGGAGCACTCTAGGACTAAAAGCATGGCAGAAGCTGCAGGACTCCTGCAGATGGATGGCTCCCAGGCAATAAACACAAATTGAGTGCCCATCGGTGATGAACATTTTGTAACCGCACTTAGTGCACTTTTTAAAACCCGAAGGTTTATGCTCTTTGGAATCCTTGGACATTTTCCAACAAGCAATCACAAAAAACCAACACAGCACTAGTCACTGTCTGACAAGAAAGGACCCAGACACACAACACCACAAAAAGCGGGAACAAGTTAGTAAACTGCACAGCACACACACAAACCCCAGAAGGAACATGCACTGAAACAAAAAAGGCCAAAAACCTCTAACTAAAATGGTTTTCTGACCACAAATAGCAAGGGGAAACCGACACTAAAACCTCTAACTTAAACGGTTTTAGCGAGAACAACACAGGACAAGAGGACTAGGTCCTCTAACTGAAACGGGCCTAGTCTGAAAGAACAGTTAGCGGGATACCACAAACCACAAACACACTACCTAAACCAAAACAACACTAGACACTAGCTATGAAAATAGCTTTTTGTTTGTAAGAAATTTTCTCAAATAACAAGAAAAAAAAGGTACTTAGCCACAGCCAAGAGTGAGACCACGTCCGAGCTACACAAGCGGCAAACGAGATCTGGGGATATGGAGCAGTGCACCATGGGATACCTGCTTAGCCCAGCCAATAGAAGACTTCGAGCTAGAAAAGTCTGGCCGAGTCCAAGCCGATATTCGGCTTCGAACCCACAGGTAAGAATGTAGGCGAGATTGGACTACATAACATCAGCTCTGATAACTACTGAGTCGGGTCCAACCCCACTGCACTGGTGCTGATACATTGACTCAGAGAAGCACTGAGGTTCAAAACACAAGGAGTTGTTGACTGGATTAGAGACCATGTTGGAATCAACAAAGATCAAGTCTTCGGATCCAATATACACAAACCCTGGGAAGCACTTTGATACAAAGCTAGAATCTGAGGGTTGGATCAAGAAAGGAGCTACAGTCTGATGAGGGGATTGTCTGAAACCCAAGAATCTGACAGGGGTTGGAGCTGGAAGAAACCCAGCTGGATCTAGGTCCTGAGGAACTTCCTCATCATTTTATGTCCACTTCACAGAGGCCCCAGGAGGACTGCACAGATCCAAGGCACAAAGCAGTGGACAAAGCAGTGGAACACGGTCTAGATTTGATAAGAAAAGGTCTTTCTTGAATGAAAGGTGATCAGAGCCTAGGAAAAACTGGTTCTGGGAGTGGTGTAGTGTGGGATTCAGTGGTGACAGGCTCCAGAACTGGGAATGAATCTGACGTTTTCTGCAATTTTGGAGCCATGGCAGAAGAGCTTGACTGATCAGAGAAACATTTCTTTGTATCCTTGTGTCTTTCCTTATATTTGTCCTTTGACTTACAAACACACTTCTCGCCCTTAATCTTCTCAACAGCTTTACTGGAGACAGGTGAAGATGAAGAAGACAAGTGTGGAAGGGAAGCTTCTCCTGCTGTGGCAGGGAGAAGTCAAGTACCAGCTTGATTCTTCTTTCCATCAAGGCCCTGGGACCAAGAAGAGTACAAATACAGCACTCCTCATCTAAATGGGAGGCCCCTAAACAATGCATGTATTTTTTAATAAGCATCCAAGTTTGAGATTTTGTGGCCACAGGCCACACACTTTCTGAATCCAGAAGGGTTTTCCACCTTAGCAACTAGCAGTAATCAGTGGTGGATTTAGGCATGGGCGCAGGGGCGCGCGCCACCCCCTTTTTGTCCATTAGAACCTTTGTTCTTCATTTTTTTTTTAATCTGAAAAATGTACCCTTTTGGTACATTCCATTTTCAAGTTACATTTTTTTTTTGAGCTGTCATGGAGACAAAATAAATTATCATATGGTACCGTACATTTTTTTCAGTTCGGGTTCCTTTTCCTCACAACCAATCAATGCTGTTAAAAATCTGCGCCTAACTCAAATACATCGGAGAAGCAATTGGAGGTTGCAGAGTCAGGTGATTTTATAATCTCCTCAATTGCTCCTCCAAATATATCGCTATTGTAGTTGAGTTAGGCGGGCTTTGGTAAAAACTTCAGAGCATCGTGTTGTGAGAAACTTGCGGAATAAATTAATTCTATTCAAGAAGTCAATGTGCAGAGTTCTGAACTCCAGCACCAAACTGGTTGACCAGTGTGAGACTGAGGTATATATTTTTCTTTTTTTTTAATTTTTGTGCCAAAGACTAGAGCCTCAGTTACTCAATTGTATTTATTGTAAGTCCTGCTTTTTGTCAGAGTATGCCATAATGCCTTTAGGAGTAGAAAAGAAAGGCTTAGAGCCTACCTACACTCTCAGCTAGTAAGTTGTTCAGCTCAAGTTTCTGTTATTTATTCTGGGTGAGAAGTATGATCGATTTATTTGCTTGCTTAGTGGTTTAGGTTCAGTTACTTGATGAGAATGAAGTAGTGTCTTCGTTTTGCGTGCCTTTGGTGCTTAATCTCCTCCTCAGAATTTAAAAGCGGGAACTTTATGTTCATCCTTTAATATAGTGAGTCCTTCACTTTGCGATCGGCCTACCCATGATGATTGGCCGATCATATACTCGTTTTTTTGTCTGAAAGTGTTGTATACACGAGTACTCTGCTAAGGAAATAATAATCAAATAATTTGATTATTCTTTAATTTAGTAATTGACTCATTATTAGGCTCTTTTCTGTATATGACTTGAATCTTGCCTTGGTATGAAGCCTATAAACAAAGGATAGTAATAGTCCCAACTTCACCGTCCTTCAGAAAATATGGAACACTTATGGAACATCTAGCAATCTATTATATAAATAGCAGCACTTTTTTTCTGTCCAGTTTTTGTTCGAAGTGACACTGGAAAACCAAACACCTTTCGGGGAAAGGTTCGCAAAAAGCAGTGGATGCCCATGAAGAAAAAAATCTGGAGTTTCCAAATCATCCTCTCTAAACCCCTCTCCAAGCTCACATAACTGCAAAGAACTTGCACACCTACCCAGTTGTAAGTCAGTACTTTTTTCCTGGCGAAACGACGCCTACCGAAAGTATTGGGAGGCCGTGGAGAATCCGGGCTCACCTCTTAACTGTCCATATTTTTGATCAAGTCCTCATAAAACTTGTGGTTTTCTGGCAAATTATTGATGACAAAAGTCACTAAGTTAGGACATATATCTGAGTTTCAGACTTCATATCCTTCAGGAAATTCATGATAACACATCCTATTTATTATTATAGCAGCCTTCTACGTTTATTAAGAACAATATTTAAAATATCTCTCTAGTTTTGGACCTTTGCCCCTCCCCCATTATTTCAGAGTCTGTCCAGATTTATTGCACTAATAGGTTGAGACTGAGGTATTTGCCAAGCTTACAGGGCACACCAGCTCCGCACAGTACTCTGGCCACAAAGAAACCAGAGAAACAGATAAGCACTGTGTGAGGGTCAGTAAATAGTAATTCTTCCCTTAATAACAGTAATCCCTTGCTTAACGCACAGTCTCGGCAAGGTACCAGAATACTTCATTATAAGGAATTTTGAGTGTTAAAACATCAATGCTCTTTGCAGTTCCTCACAGGAAGGGTGTGCCACGCATTTAGTGTTATGACTTTTTAAATCTAATTTCATTGTAAATAATACTGAGTTACATTAGTTCACCAAAAGAACTTTCTATACAAACTAGCACATGCTACCATTTCATGTGCATCCTATCTAAAGTTATTAGTAATGTGTTCCATATTTTATCTTTGTTCCTTATTTTGGAGGAAGAATACTTACAGCTATGATCACCTTGCAAAACAGGTGTTCCAATTCCAAAATAAAATGTATGTAGTCTGATTTGTTCAGTATATTTAGATTTGTATCTTTGTTTGCTGAAGGTGCAACTTAGACAGCAAAATGCTGGAGCCACCAGTTTGCAAAATCCCAACCTTCCGCCTGCCCTGCACACTGCGCATGTGAAAGACTATGCACTCGTGATTAGTGAAAGCAGTAGAAATCCGCATGAATTTGGTACCTTACTAGCCCCAGAAGTCAGTAAACAAAGCCCCTGTTTTAGTCACCATGGGCCATCCTCCTTTGGAAATCAGTGACTACTGTCATGATAGCCTCAATTTCAGGGATCGGCTGAAATGTTATGAGCAGGAGTTGGACAGAACAAATAAGTTAATTAAGGATATCATTAGGATGGGAATTTGCTCATCACAGCTATCAAAAGTAAGTATTGCTAAGAAATGGGAATGCAGTTTTCAGTATACGGGATCGTTGATAAGTCCCTTTTACTGTTGCTTGTGCTACGGTATACATAAATGTGCAGTGAAGACTGTGTCTTTATCATAAGATGGTTTGAAAGATAGATGGGTTTGTAGGTGGCAGTGCTGACAATTACTGTTTGACTGTTTATGTAGCACGTATCACTGTTTATACAGTGACTGCTTTGCTTAAAAAGTGGTACAGTAGTGTTAAATGTATGTTCTAAACTGTTTGCTTTAAGAAATTGTAGAATAATATGCTTATTTGATGCCCCGGGCAGATACGATCATCCTTGCAGACTGACACCAGTACCATCCACTCTAACTAGAGTGTATGTGAAATAGGCTGTGTTTCTCTAGGTTCATAGGTTCATACTAGGCTATCTGCCCAAGGGCATTTATAAGCCTAGCCCATAGTTATGTGGCTTTCGCCACCCCTTTAGTTTGAATAAAAACTATGCCTATCATTTTGCTGTGCCTCTGTCAAGCAGTGACACTGAAGTAATCCCTGGGGTATATCTGCGATCTCCCATCCATTGGTCAAGATTCCTCTTGAACAAGGCCAGCGAGGTGCTCTGCAAGATTTCACATGTAGAACAGAAGCTGTGTTTAATGATTTCACTTGTATAGTAGCTAGGTACAAAGGCTGATTTTTTTTTTTTTTTTTTGCGCATCTTGCATACCTGCAGGGCAGGTAAACAGTTTTCTACTAGCCAAAGTTCACCTGGAGAATGTTAATTGGATATCCTGGTTTCATTCCCACCACAGTCCTCCCCTGCTTATACAGTAAAATCATGTGTAACTGAATGTAAAGTGATGTAAAGTGAAGTCTTTCCACACATGATGTCAGAGCTTCTTAAGGTGATCTTTTCACAACCACCAGACCAAGTGTCCCACTTTTTTGCTTCCACCCCGGTAGTCATCTAACCAGACTGCGCCCCCCTTCTGCAAATTCCTGGATCCGCAACTGGTAATACCTACAACCAGTACAACAACTATAACAACTGCAACCTAACTAGGAAAACAGTCAGCAATAACGTACCAACCTGACTTAGCAAGACCTGTTAGGAGGGACCCCAAACAAGGAAGATGATCAAACAGGTGCCAAAAAGTGAAGGGAAAAAAACAATAAAACAGTTTGTCTATTTTTTTTTTTACAACAACAACAGAAGGGGGGTAGTAGACAAATAAGAACTACGAGAGATCACCAAGTGAATCTCAAAGCAAGAGAGTAGCATGAAAAATAAACTTAGCTGTCACACAAGCACTGAGCTAAAATATCACTTCCAATACAACTAAGCAGCAAACAAGATCTGAGGTAATTTGCATCAAGGGGGGATTATGGGTAAGGAGAGGAGTCTGAGCCTTGAATCTAAAGTCTGAGAGTGGCTGAATTCAGATCCTAGTTGTATCTAGTAACCCATCTGTTGAGGATGGAAGAGAACATCAGATCAACAGGATGTCATTCCTGGATGTTTTTGTTTTGTGTAGCTATAATCTGAGTTGCCTGTGCAAATCTAACACATGTAAAACAATATTCCCTTTTGCAGGAATAATCTGGAAACAAGACTGGAAGATTAATAGACTGATTAATATACTTTCAGTACATGGGTTAGTTCTTAATTATTCAATTAAAGACCAAGTCTGGTTCAACTATAAATAAGGCATGTAGCTCTGAAATTCTTCTAACAGATGTGACAGCCACCAAAAAAATCATTTTCCAAGACAAATACTTCGAGTCTGCAGATGAAGCCAGCTCTAATGGAGGCTTTGTCAATGCTACCAGGACAAAGTTCAAATCCCAGGGCAGAGTTGGAAGAGTGAAGAAGGAACACCCCTTTGAGGAAAGCAATGTACAGTTTAAGAGAGGCCAAGGTACAGTTTTTGTGTCCGTGGTTGTAAATGAACATTGTAGCCGACAGTATGTTAATGGTAGAGTAGCTGTAACTTGCCTTAAGTAAGGCAAATAGAAAGTGTAACACACTGGCAATACAGATTGAGTATGGGTTGAGTCATTAGCTGAAGACCCAGAAAGTAAAACATTTCCATTTGCTCTCATATTCTTTCTGAGCAAGCTGCTTCTGAGAATTGGACAGAATGTGGATTACACTCTTGGACAAGAAGTCATGCTTGGTCATTAGGGGAAATGGAGAAACCATGCAGTTATATTCAGGTTGTGAAGGTCCAGGTAAAGATGAACAGAAGGGTATGAGAGAAGGTTCTACATCTAGAAGCCAAGTGGGCCAGTTTGAGTGCACTGAGAATAACTTATTTGCAAGTTGATGCCATTTGTAGAAGCCAGGTTATCAAAGAAACAGGGGAAAGATGTACAGGAGACCAAGGGACCACACAGGCTGACTACAGCATATCTGGGTGACTTTCCCTCTCTGGGAACTAAGGTGAAGTAGCTTTTAAGGTGAAGTAGCTTCTGCACTTGGTGTTTCTTGGAGAGGCAAACAAGTCACAGCACTGCTAGAACCAGTGATTGAATATTTCTTGAACCACTGATCAATTGAAAGACCACTCATGAGGCATTAGGACTGACCTTCTGCACCTGTCCACAAGCCAGTGAACTTTTCCAGAATGTGCATTGTGACCAAAAGGTTAAATGAATCTAAGGCCCATCACCATACTCTCATGGCATCTTACCAGATCAGATAGGATCTGGTTCGTCCCTGTTTGTTGATGCACCAGCCTACCAAAAACTTTTCTGTTTGTAAGGGTATCACCCCCAGACAGAAGAGATCCTGAAATTCTGGCAATGCTTGAAGGACCATGCTCATCTCCAGAATGCTGATGTCAAGGCGGCCTCTGACTAGTTCCAAACTCCTTGGTCCATCCTCCCCTCAAAGTGACCACCACCCACCTCAGAGAGGAGGCATCATTGCTTGCAACTGCTGTCACAGAAGGCAGATCAAATGATCTTCTTATCTGTATAAAAGGGAAGGTTACCCACCAGTTGACATGACTCTTGCATGACTGAGTTAGATGAATGGGAGCTGACAGTGAATCTGATAGCTAACCACTGTACAGATTATATCCACTGGAGAATCCTCATATGAAATCTAGTGTAATGAACCATGGGAACTGCAGTTGGTATGAGCTCCAGAATTCTTAAGACCAGCACTGCAGGAGGGTCATGATGATGATAAAGAATTCAAACTGAATATTGGTGGGAGGATAGACTTTCTGGCTTGACAGACTTCTGACATGAAGTTGTGTCCAGATGGCATCCTAAGAAAATGATTTGCTGTTGACAGATGAAACTGTGATTTTTGATCATTTTAGGAAATGTGTAAAGGATATAGGCAGAGCTGCAAAGAGTAATCTCTGGCTGTTAGCAAGGATTCATTGTTTTTTGTAGCTAGCAGTCAGTCATCTAGGCATGGAAACACTGAACCATTTTAGCCACAGATGGGCTGCTCCTATCTCTGTGTACATGGTGAATACCTGGAGGTCTGTGGTGAGACTAAAAGGCAAGGCTCAAAACTGATAATGACTGTCTCCTATATGAAAGTGCTAAAACCTCCTGGACAACTGTGCAATCTTTATATGGTAGGTGCCCTAGAGGTAAAATGGAGCATATCAGGTCATTTGCCTTGAATCAGGACAACATTGTTGACAAAGTGACCATTCTGAACTGGGTCTTCTTTATGAAAAGGTTTAGATATTTGAGATCCAGAACTGGCTTGAGGTCCTTGTTTTAATTTGGAACCACAAAGCAGCTTGAATAAATTCCTATTCTCTCTGGTTTGGTGGGACTTTCTGGATGAGACTTTTTTGGAAGAGGGAAGACACCTACTGAAGAATCGCTTGTATCTGATGGGGTGGAATATTCAGTAATAGAATTTTTCATGTGGTGGTCTTTGAAAAAGGATACAGTATAGCCTTTGGATATAATTTCTTACATCCATCTCTCTTGTGTGATGGCCATCCATGCAGCTAGGAGCCAAGATAATCACCCTCGACTGCCTATAGAGATGGGCAGTCATGGAAGCTTTCAGGAGTCCGATGGCCAAGATCTCCTCTGTTTTATTAATTCCACAACTTTGCCAAAAGTGCCATCTTCTGAAGGGGACTGGGGGACCCTCTCTCATTCAAGTCAGTGTCAGATGTAAGAGAATTTGAAGGAGAGTCCACTTGTTTCCTTTTACAAGTTCTCCTCCTGGGGACTTCCATCTGTGATTGGTTAGAGTCCAGGGAAGAGTCCAATGACACTTGCTGCAAATCTCTAATGCATACATCCTTGGTCTGTTCCCGGGAACTAGGATAAATTGGTTGAAGACTGGAAGAACAGACATATGTGGCTGCAGTCAGTACCAGTCCTGTTGACAGCTTGGAAGGAGAAGAAGCTATCATTTTTTCCATAACCTGGAAGGCAGATCCAGAATCAGTCTGTACTGAAGGCCCAATCTTCAGAATAGACTCCCCCTCTGCTCTGGGTGAAGTGGGTGGATCTGAGGGATGAAGCCCCAACACAGAGAATATGAAGGGCCTTCAGGTTAAGATCAGTACTATAGGCTCAACGTGGAGGACCCTGACAGCAAGAATGGTTCCAAGACTCTCATTTCTGCAGATGGTACTAAGGACTTGGCACTGAGCCCCTGGGTCCAAGACTCACATGATGCTAATGGAGTTGGGGTGGAGTACATCAAATGCAAAAGTACTGGCACCACAATTCAGAGGGTTGATGGTGGTGAAGTGACAGGATCCAGGTGGAAAACATGTTCCACAACCACCAAGGAACTAGCACCAGGAAAGGAGCTAAATCAGGTGATGGAGGAGGGGGGGGGATCCAATCTATCATGGTCCAGGGAGGGGATGGGATGCTGTACAGTTCCATCTGTGTCTTCAGGAAATCCTTCATCAGTGGTTCCAAATCAGATTTAGATGTGTTTCTAATGGAGTGCATTGTCTTCAGAGATGAAGCTGAGGAAGGCATGGAAGAAAGAAAATGAGATAATTTGCTATCTGATGAATGTTTGCTAACAGATTTAGATGGATGCTTGTTTCTGATAACCACTGTTTCCAAAACTGGAGCTTTTGGCCTTCATTTCAAGGAAGGGAAAGGGAAGATTCATCTCTTGGTATCTTAGAAGAAGAGGTAGAAGCTTTCTCCTCATTCTTATGTTTCCTGCTTTCTCTATCCTTGTCTTTATCATTTTCCTTATCTGTCTTTCCTGCTTGCTCTGCAGGTGGAAAATTCTTAGTAATCAGTTTAGTCCTATAACCAAAGGATCAGGAGCCAAAGCCCATACAAGAACACTCAATATTTATGTGCTCTAGGCCTATGTAAACTATGCATATATGTGCATCTTGAGCTGGGACCTTGTGCCACACTTAGAACTCTTTTTGACAGTTTTATCCATCTTGACAAAACACAGGAAACACACCACCACCACAAAAATGCAATACACACGCAGATAATTACAAGGAAAACATTATTAAAATCAGTACACTAATTCTGGTACTGTAAATATTTTAAACAAAGGTAGCCAAAAAAAACAAAAAAAAATGGGTGCAAGGCAGCTGTCTTAATGCAGAGATGCTGAGGAGCTAAAGCAACAAAGGAAGAAATACACACACAAGATTTTAAAAAAACATTAATTAGAAATTTGAAAAGCAACGGCTATTCAAGTAATTGAAGAATACCGAAGAAATTATTGAAAAATTATTGACCACTTAGGGGTTGAAATCCTTTTGCTATGGCGGCAAACTAGATCTGAAGGGAAGATTCACAGGGGATTATGGGAAAGTGTCCAGAAACTCAAGGTATTAGAGCACTAGTGTATGGCCATATCAAAGGAATGGCTCTGTAACCAACTGCTGGATCAGACAGAGTAATGAAATAGGATCCTATGAGTAACTGGGAAACCTATACCTCAAATGTAGGATGTGCTCAAAACTTCTGAGAATTCTTGAACAAGAATTCCCTGGACCAAATTGTCAAAGAACCCACTAAAGGAGAAAATATTCTTGACATGGTGATAACAAACAAAGCCATCTGCATGTACTTTTCCCATGGTATTCCCTTCACTAGTTAAGTCTAGTCATAAACTGGTAACCTTCTCTGTCAAAATCGCAAAACCTTCAGATGCAAATATCATTAAATTCAAGGACTTCAAATATTCAAACTTTCTAAATTTATTTGACAAAGTCTCCAAATTCACATACAGCTGTATTGACAAAACACAGGAAACACACCACCACCACAAAAAAATGCAATACAAATGCAGATGATTACAAGGAAAACATTATTAAAACCAGTACACTAATTCTGGTACTGTAAATATTTAAGCAAAGGTAGCCCAAAAAAAAATGGGTGCAAGGCAGCTGCCTTAGTGCAGAGAAGCTAAGGAGCTAAAACAACAAAGGAAGAAATACACACACAAGATTCTAAAAAAAAACATTAACTGGAATATTGAAAAGCCACTGCTATTCAAATAATTATAACAAAATAGATAATTTAAGAGCAAACCAGTATGGTGGTTCACTAGCATAAATAAACTATACAGTTAACAAATCTTAAAATATACAGCAAAACTAAAGCCCCACTAATCAAGAAGTTATTAAACAAATTGAAAAATGTCATCAGGAAAAGAAAGGCATTCCATAAACTCAGACTAGCATCAGAAGTTAAAGGAAACTACACTTGTTCTTTAGTTACATCAAAAAGATGAGGAAAAACACTCAACATTGCTCAGAGCTCATTCAAAATGGAAACACCTACTTGGATCCATAGGTTCATAGGTTCATACTAGGCTATCTGCCCTAGGGCATTTATAAGCCTAGCCAAAATGTGTTTGGCTTTCGCCACCCATTTTAAATTTATTTTGCTATGCCCTTTTTCGAGGTTAGTATACTGTGCCTCTGTCTAACAGTGACACAGAAGTGATACCCGGGGTAAACCTAAAATCTCCCATCCACTCATCACGATTCCTCTTGAAGAGAGTCAATGAGGGACTTTGCCTAACCTGGACTGGGATTTTATTCCAGAGTGAAGGGAGCCTCTGGGTTATGAATCTGTCCCTCCAGCATGTCCTATTTATTTCAGTGCTGAGGTTCAAGTCTCTTGAGCGTGTAGCTCGATGGGATTTGGATTTTCTGAGGTGCAGCATGTCCATTAATTCCGGGTTGGACATCGCTTTATACGTCAGGCACAGATCGCCTCTGAACAGGCGGTATGCCACTGAGTAGAGCTGGAGTTTCTTTAACCGGGCAGCATATGGCATCTGTTTGAGCCCTTTGATCCTCTTGGTGAGGTACTTTTGGGGTCTTTCCAGTTGCTGCAGGTGTCTGGTAAGGTACATCCCAAAGGGGCATTGTACTCAATTATGGGCCTGATGACGGATGAGTAAAGAGGCACGATGACGTCCCCTGATCTAGATGTGAATCCCTTCATGATTAGGTGGGCTATATAAAATGTTTTTCTAACCACTTTGGCCATGTGGTTGTCAAATGAGAGATTGCTATCAACTTGGGTCCCCAGGTCCCTAATTACTTCTTCTGTACTTAATCGATTACCACCTATGTGGTAATTTGTGGGCACTTTGTTTTTGCCAAAGGGGATGACTATACACTTTTTGGCATTTAGCTTGAGGCCATGGCTCTAGCACCTCTCTGTTTCTATGAGGCCCTTTTGGAGGATGCTTGTGTTGGCTGGAGAGTCGATTATGGCGCCCAGTTTGCAGTCATCTGCGAACCTGGTCAGCCACAGTCCTTCCGTGTTGGCCTGTACCTCTGAGAAATATATACCGAACAAGAGAGTTCCCAGGACTGAGCCTTGTGGGACACCACTTGTAACTGGTTTGGAGTCTGACATGGCTCCAGCAATTCTAACCATGTGGGTTTTGTCCTTGAGCCAGTTTGCAATCCATCTAGTGACATAGGGGTTTATATTTAAGCTGGTGAGCTTATCTATAATGCCCGAGTGGGGTATTGTATCGAAGGCTTTTGCGAGGTCCAGGTAGGCTGTGTGGACCACCTTCCCCTCGTCAATGGCCTTGCTGACTGTTTCAAAGAAATCAACCAGGTTTAAGAGGCGGGATCTGCCCTTAACAAAGCCGAACTGGGTAGGATCCAATGTCTGTAGGTCCCCAATATCTTTATTTATGAGGTCCATGATGATCCTTTCCATAGCTTTGCAGACCAAGCTAGTCAGGCTTATGGGGCGATAGTTTCCAGGATCCATTGAGGCACCACCTTTATGGAGAGGGACCACTGTTGCTGTACGCCACTCTTTGGGCACATATCCTGTAGTAAGGCTGAGATTGAACAGTAGTTTTATGTTTGGGTTTAGCTCTTCTTGGAGTTCATGTAGGGCGCAGCCTGGGACACTGTCTGGTCCCATTGATGCGGTGTTTTTTGCTTTGGAGAGGCGGCTCTTACCTGAGCATCTGAGATGTCAGGGGGGCAGCACTCTGCTGGGATAGATATTTGCCCTTTTGTTGGGGGGGGGAGAAGTTTGCGCTGAACCTGTCAGCTAGGATGTTGGCAATGTCTGTGGGTTCAGTGTATTTTTTGTCATTTTGGACTAATTCTGAGCATATCTGGGAATTACCACCCAGGTTCCTAACATAACTAAAGAAAGCCTTGTGATTATCCTTGGTGTCCTGTGCAATTTTCTCTCGAAGCTGGCCTTAGACAATTTTATGAGTGCCCGTAGTTTTTGCTAATACTGATCAGTGATGCCTTCCCTTTTTGGGATTTTGCTCTATCATTTAGTAGCTTCCTCCTTCTATTGTATAGTTTGTTTATGGCTGGGGTTCACCAGACAGGACGTCTGCCTTTGGAGGATTGGGTCTTGGTTTTATTTGGGATCGCATGATCCATGCATTCCTGTAGGTGTTCATAGAATGCGTTTATAAAGGATTCTGCGGTCTGGGCCGTATTTTCCACAGGCCCGGGGGCTTTGAAGGATTCCACCTCGGTTTTGAGGAGTGTGAAATTTGCTTTAGAGAAGTTTTTCACTGTGGTTTTTTGGGCAGGGGGTAGGGTCGGGATGTGAATATCCAGTGAGATTAGTTTATGGTCTGATCTTACCAGTGAGGGATACACTTCTGGTCTGGAGCATAGAGTCCCCATGTTGGTGATGATCAGGTCCAGTATGTTTTCCCCTCTTCTGGGAGTGGTAACAAGTTGTTCCATAGCATTTGAGTTTATAAATTCTAGGAACCTTTGGGCTAGGGTGTTGGAGCTAGAGTAATGCTCCCAGTCTATGTTTGGGTAGTTGAAGTCGCCCAATATAATGGTGTTTGGAGAGACCTTCATATTTTCCAGTGTTCTCAGGAAGGCCGAGTGGGGTTCCTGGGTTCGGGAGGGTGGTCTGTAGCAGGCTATAAACTGGAAGGCAATTTTATCCAGTTAGTTGCACATGGATAGTCTCTGATGCTTCGTGCTTTGCCACCAACCTGGAGGTGTGGGTATCTTTGATGAATATCGATACTCTCCCTCCTTTTGTGGTTCGGTCCAAGTTTTGGGGCCGAAAAGCATGGTATGAGGTATAACCTGGTAGTGCTGGGGTGCTCTCGGGAGCCCTGAACCAGGTTTCTGTTACTGCACAGATATCGATGTTCTCCATGCTAAGGAGAGTGTTGAGTGCATGCATCTTGAGGTTTAGACTTCTGGCGTTGAGTAGCATTACTCTTAGTTTCTTATCCCTTGTGATACCTATGGAGGTGGGTTTGTCTTTTGAGCCTTGCCTAAAAAAGGCACTATGGGGGTAGCAAGTGCATATCGCCATCATACTAGCAAGCAAATTCAGTGCAAACTTCTCTCCAGAGATACCTATATAAACCCCACATATCCCCTGAAGGTTTCCAAACATGAATTATCACCAAATGACATTTACTAAACGTACCTTCTAAAACAAAAAATACACCCGCCATGGGACCTGATAACATACTCTGCTGTCTAATAATCAGCGCTGACCAGCACTGGCAGACCCAATCCTTCAACCGGAGTTTAGCAAATGGCTTTGTTCCCCATGTATGATGCACAGCTGTGGTTATGCCACTTCACAAAAGTGGACCCCTCCACTGATCCTGGAAATTACAGACACATCATTCTGATGAGTTTCATATGCAAAGCTATGGAAAATATTGTAGTGGACTTGATTAATGTTGATTAAAAAAATCTTACAAAATTTTACCCCAGCAGTTTGGCTTTGTAAAGGGTAGATCCTGTCTAGTAAATCTGGTAAAAGTTTTTGAGAGAGTGACTCAGGCAGTGGACAGTAGGAACACTGTCCATACTGCTTACATTATAGGTTCACAGGTATATACTAGGCTAACAAACACCAGGACCTTTATAAGATTAGCCACTCAATCCTCTTGTCAAGGCATTTGATACTATGCCTCATGCAAACATAATAATACCAAACTGACCGCCTATGCAGTTAGCTGGATTGAAAATTACAAAACACTTCAGTGACAGCTAGCCGTGTAAGCAAATACTCATGAAAAACAAAACAAGGTTAGAAGTGGCAACTAGCAAAAATAGTCCAAAAACTGTTTCTAAAAAGGTCCAAAATTAAAAAAAAAAAAAACAACCAAAAACCTGAAGAACCTGAAGAAGTCCCAGAATAAGCGCTTAATCTTAATAAACTTGCTTGTTATTTTTCAATTTGGACTTTTTTTGAAACATAGTTTTTGCACTGTTTTTGCTAGTTGCCACTTATAGCCTTGTTTTGGATTGCATATTAGCTGGGTGCTTCTTCAGAGAGAATAAAAGCGACCGGTAGATTTCCCTGGGTATCTGTATTAGGACCTCTGTTATTCGGCATCTACTTCTCTGATCTCCAATCAAAAATCCTGATCTTTGGTGAACCAACTTTGTAGATAATTATAAGATGGTTGTAATCTTCAAGTCTTGCTCTGAAACACAGGCATCCCAGCATGAGATTATATTTAACTACTGGTGTACTAACAATGGACTTAAATTAAATGCCAAAAAATGCAAAACTGTCACATTCAATAAACAATTACTACCTCCAGATTATAGCATAGACAACACTTCCCTTCAAACTAAGAATGCAGCAAGAGATCTTGGCACATTTGGAGGGGGGGGGGGTAGTTCCCTCTTGACTGATCATTATACTGCCTTGCACAACTCATTGCAAAAAGCATATCTTCAAGATTAAAAGAAATCCTTATCCACTTGTATTCCACACTGATTAGGTCTATCATATAATACAATGCCCCCTTTGACATGTATTTCGTTAGACACATCAAGTAACTGGAAATATCACAGAGGTTCCAAACTAAAAAGATGAAGGGCTTAAGGAACCAGAGGTACCAGGTGAGACTGGAAGCTCTATCCCTGTATTCAGTATCCTACAGACTCCTTAGGGGTGACGTGAGCATTGTTTATTGGGCCATAAGGGACTCAGCAGTATAAGACCGCATATACCTTCATTAATCAAACACTCCAACAAATACTAGGACCAGAGACCTAATCTACTTAAACAAATAAACAAAACAAGGTGGAGATAAATTTGTTACTCAGTGCTCTGGAATAAAAATTCCTTTCCAAATTAAATAGTGTGATTCACTATCCTCCTTCAAAAGGCAGCTAGACCACTGGATGAGCATTCATAAATTCACACATGGTATGAGCTGCTTGTCCCCCCTTGAAAAAGAAGGTGAGGGCTAGGGTGGGTGCTGGCAAGGCAATATTAGCCTCCTGGCCAAGTCACCTAGTATTTTCTATGATTTCTATTAACTAAAACTTTAAAATGTTAAAGAAAATGCACCTCAAAATGAAAAGAAAAGAGAAAAACATCTGTTTTGTGTAAATATGTTATAATATCATTGTCTTAAGTCACCAATATACCTGTTGAGTATTGTTTCACTCTTACTGGAAATAAAAGGCTAACATCCTCACCAGAGGGAACAACATATTGGACCTGGTCATCACCAACATGGGCAACCGGTGTTCCACACCGGAGGACAACCCCTCGCTGGTTAGATCAGACCATAGACTAATCACTCTGGATATCCACATTCTGCCCCCACCCCCAATCAAGGAAACCAACATAAAAAACTTTTCAAAAGCAAACTTCACGTTACTTAAGACCGAGGTGGAAAGGTTCACAGCCCCCATGCTAAAGGACAATGCTGTCCAAGCTGCTGAAACCTTTAAAAAGGCACTCTATGCATGGATCGTGCTATCCCAAATAAAACCAAGACTCACTCCTCCAAGAAAAGGAAACCAGTCTGGTGGACCCCTGCCATAAACATGCTATACAATAGAAGGAGGAAACTAGTACAGAAAAGAGTAAAATCCCAAGAAGGAAAGACATCCCTGATCAGTATCAGCAAGAAACTACGATCCCTCATTAAATCATCCAAGGCTAGCTTCGAAAGAAAAATTGCCAAGGACTCCAAAGACAACCACAAAGCATTGTTTAGCTATGTCAAGAACCTAAGTGGAAACTCTCAGATCTGCTCTTAGTGCAGAATGGCACAAAATACACTGAACCGAGTGATATTGCCAACATTCTGGCAGAAAGGTTTAGTCAAACATCACCCCCCTCTCACCCCCTAAAGGGCCCATAACCACACCAGAAGAATGTAGGGCCCCTGTCAATCACTGACACACAGGTGAAAACAGCCCTATCCAAAGCCAAAAACACAGCTTCAATGGGACCGGACGGTGTCCCAGGCTGTGTCTTACAAATGCTCCAAAATGAATTAACCCCCCCCCCCACCTTAACACACTGTTCAAACTCAGCCTCTCTACAGGCTACGTACCCACAGAGTGGCGCACAGCAACAGTTATTCCACTCCACAAAGGTGGAGCCACAACGGACCCCAGGAACTATCGCCCTGTAAGCCTGACTAGCCTGGTCTGTAAGGCTATGGAGCACATCATCATGGAACTCTAACAGAGACATTGGGAACCTTCAAACCTTGGACCCTACCCAGTTTGGCTTTGTTAAGGGCAGATCATGCCTCCTTAACCTGGTGGACTTCTTTGAAACAGTTACCTAGGCATTAGACGAAGGAAAGGAGATCCACACAGCCTACCTAGACCTCGCAAAGGCTTTCAACACCATTCCCCATTCTGGTATTATAGACAAGCTCACCAGCTTAAACAAAAACACATACATCACGAGATGGGTTACCAACTGGCTCATGGATAGAACCCACATGGTGAGAGTTGCAGGCTCTAGGTCCGACTCTAAACTGGTTACAAGTGGCGTCCCCCAGGGCTCAGTCCTAGGACCCCTCCTGTTCGGTATATACTTTTCAGAGGTACAGGCAAGCACAGGAGGACTATGGCTGTCTAAGTTTGCAGACGATTGCAAACTAGGGGCCATAACTGATTCTCTGGCTGATACAGACACCCTCCAGAAGGTTCTCACTGAGACGGATACCTGGTGTCAAAATCATGGCCTCAAGCTAAATGCCAAAAAGTGCAAAGTCATCCCCTTTGGAAAAAACAAAGTACCTGCAAACTACCACATAGGTGGTAGTCCCCTAAATACAGAAAATTTAATAAGGGATCTGGGGACCCAAGTAGATAGTAATCTCTCCTTTGATAATCATATTGCAAAGGTGGTTAGAAAATCCTTCTATGTGACCCACCTAATCACAAAAGGGTTCGCATCTAGAACAAAAGAGGTTATTGTGCCTCTCTACTCATCACTCATTAAATCCATTATAGAATACAACGCCCCATTTGGGATGTACCTTACAAGACACCTGCAACAGCTGGAAAGACCACAAAAGTACCTCACCAAGAGGATTACTGGCCTCAAACAGATGCCCTATGCAGCCCGACTCAAGAAACTTCAGCTGTACTCAGTTGCATACCGCTTACTCAGAGGTGATCTCTGCCTGACATACAAGGCCATGTCCAACCTGGAATTGATGGACATGCTCCACCTAAAAAAAAAAACAAATCCTGGAGAGCCACACGCTCTGGAGATATAAACCTCACCACAATGATAAATAGTATGTGCTGGAGGGATAGATTCCTGTCCCAGAGACTCCCCATGCTTTAAATCAGGATTCCAATATAAATCAGGCAGAGCCCCTCACTAACACTCTTCAAGAGAAACATTGACGGGTGGATGGGAGAGAGAAAATTTACCCCAGGGATCACTGCAGTGGCTCTGCTGGATGGAGGCATAGGGAACTAATGGCTCTGCTGGACAGAGGCACATGGAATTAATCTAAGGGGGTGGCGAAAGCCAACACATTTCTGGCTAGGCTTATAAATGCCCTTGGGATAGCCTAGTACTTACCTATGAACCTATGAGTAGTCTTGACAAAAAAATGCATAAATGATACAGTAGAGAAACACTGAAGTATCTTATGAGAATCCATTGAGACCAAGCAGGGATCACATCTGAAAAATGAGATGCATAACAAAAGACAGAATCTAAAAATACAAAAAAGATAATTCAGGAGACCTGTAAGAAAGCATTATTTCACAACAATGGTAACTAATTACTGGAAAATCCTTCATGTCATAATATGTATGGTCAAAAAAAGCAATGAAATTCATGAGCGAATGGGACACACACATAAGAAGGATAAGAAAAAAAATAGATGCTGTTTACCTGTACTTTTTTCAAAAAGTAAGAAAATGGCAAACTAACTGTACCATGTGGTCTTTATCTGCTGCCAGAATTTATGTTTTCACATTCTGCTCCACGTCAGATTTGCTAAGAGATCACTACTGCAAATATCATGCTGTTCTGGAAGCTTTAAAGCTACCTGAATATAAATAAAACAATGGGAGCACTAACTAAAGATTTGTAACTAATGGCAAATATAGCCTTCTACACATCTTAAGGAATAAGACAAATGGATGCTACTATAGGTTTCACTGTTAAAGATAAGAACATTCACTTGTTTGTTTGTTTGTTTGTTTGTTAACTGGGTGGGTAGATTACCACAAGACCCTTTTCAGACCAGTCACTACCTAGGCCATACAGCAAGTATACAAGAGCACAAGAGATCGACAAAAACAGTAGAAGTTACACTCAACAAAACTGAGAAAAAAGGCATAGAAGTGACAACACAGACTGCACTGCCATACAGCATATATACAAGGGAAGTGTGAATAATGATGTTAAAAAAATATGTACAATATGAGCATTGTAAAGATATGGGAAGGCTGCCAGCCTAGCCAGATAGAATTTTATAAATAATTCTGTCATTTGTAAATATTAATGTAAGTCACAAGCTTGTTGTCTTAAAAGGAAAAAATGCTGTTACGTGTAGAACTGCAAAAAAATCTAACAACACTGCACTCTGCTGTAAGAAAGCTAAGTCAAGCATTTTATGACAGTCTTTGATGTTAAAATTCGGCTCCAAAATGGCTAAGTGAAGGAATTCTTGCTATTGTTTTAAGGCCAGAGTTAATGGCCAAAATTTACATCCATAAATGTCCTTAATGGCTTTGCTTCCTGACCTGGTGTGAGCTTACTAAAGAATGTAGCCTGTTAGCCTGGGAACCCCAGCAAAGTGTGAAGATGAAGAATGATGTAATGTGAACCAGGAATGTGATTTTAAAAACAGAGAGAATCAGACAGTATTAAGCATTTTTGTCTTGACCATCCAACTCAGCACTGCCTTTGCTCTATAAGTATGTTTATCTTAGACTTGTGTTTTATCTTAGAAATAGCTAGAAACTAGAAAGATTAGACTAAGTGTTTTTCTGTGAAGAACTGTACTACTGAATTATTTTAAGTATTTCTCTGTGATCTCTGAACACTTGACTAGCACTGTGTAATAAAAAGTATTGTCTTGTGTTTTTAATTATTTATTATTAAATATTTTAAACCCTTTTAACTGTGGCTGTTTTGTGTAGATATACGTTAAGCTCTAAGAGTACATTGTATGTATATAGTGATCATGTACCAAGTCACTCTAATACGCCTTGACTGTTATACTACCAATTGGATAATAATATTGCACAGTAATAATTGGACACCCTTTTAAGGGCCTTTGAGTAGCTGATAAATATTAGCTGGGTGGTGGCAGTGATTTCTACCATATAGTCTGGGTAAAAGGGGCACAGCTGGAGAACCTGTGCCAGCCTTTCCCAGGAGTGTCTGTGTGGTTGTATAAACTTATCTCAATGTGTGCGTGTGTGTGTGTGTGTGTGTGTGTGTGTGTGTGTCAGTCAGCTACTTGGGGAGGGACATGAAGCACTGGTTGGACAGAGAGGGTGCTGAAGGTTTTAGCTTGCCCACTAAGCTGAGATCTGGACCCTATAGCTGTGCCAGTGGGGACTCTTATTGGGGACCTGGAGAGCAAGGAAGCAACCAGCCCCGGACGGACTGTGATCTCTGTGTGCTCTTAAGGGAAATTGCACTTTACTGTGTGTATTTGTTATCCTTTCCTGCTATATGAGAGCCCATCTATTAGTGGTGAGTATTGAGGCTCCTTGATTGCTGAGCCAGGGCAAGGGCGTCACATATTAATTGTTTGGCAGTGATGGGATATCCACACCACATATTACTTGTTTGGCAGAGGTGGGATATCCACACCACATATTAATTGGTTGGCAAATACTAATTGGCTTGTAGTGGTATGGGTAGAGTGAATTCCTGTAGCTTCTGCACAGTGAGCTTTGAAGGTGTTTTGTACTCTAAATCAGCCATGCAGTGAATACTCAGAGTTCAGATCACAGTTGTTTTATTTCTTTTGTTAGCTTAGTTAGTCAGGGTGAGCAGGCAGGATGTCAGTAGAGGAGTATAGAAAGCTGACAAGGAGCCAGCTGGCGGAGATGTGCCAGTCTAGGGGACTGGTGCATGGAAACCTGACTAAAGCAGACCTGATTGCAGCCTTGGTTGCAGCTGCATCAGAAAACAGCAACCAGGAGGACAATCAGACTGGCAGTGGAGATATAATACTCTCGTAGAATGGACAGCTGAACTTTTCTGCAGAGGACTTACAAATCCATCTGGAGCTAAAGAGACTTTAGTTGGAGGCCAGGCGTTTGGAGATAGAAGACAGGGAAAAGCAGTGGTAGAGGAGGCATGAGAGGGAAATGCTGTTTCTTCGCCAGAGTCATGGAGGTAATGGGGAAGGGAGTAACTGGACCCCAGAAGCAAAAAAGGTCAGTAAATTTCTTCCACAGTTTAAAGAGGGGGATAATTTTGATAGTTTCATTCATATGTTTGAGAGGGTATGCAAACAGTATGGTGTTGACCAAAGGCTCTGGGTACGGTTCCTGACCCCCTTACTTTATGGTAAAGCTGTAGCTGTTTTGTCAAAAATGTCTGTCATTGCATGTTTTGATTGTACTGCTGTTAAAAATCACTTGTTAGAATTGTTTAAGCTAACACTTGAAATGTATAGGAAAAAGTTTCATGAGCATAGACGCAAGGCAAATGAAAGTGTGTGTGAATATGTTGCTGAACTGAGCACTTATTTCCATAGGTGGGTGAGTGGATGTCAGGTCACCACTTCTGAAGGGCTGGCAGACGTTTTGGTGAGGGAACAAGCCCTTATCACCTTGCCTGAGGACATGAGGATCTGGTTAGCTGACAGACAATGTACTACTTCAGATTTTTATTTATTTTATTTATTTATTTTTATTTAACATTTGTTGACCGGGAATGTCCGACTAGGTTCCACAGATCCTGTTTTCAGTGGAGGCCCGGGGAGAAATGCTCCAGAAGCATGTCTTTAGAATGTGGGAGGAAACCGGAGTACCCGGAGGAAACCCACGCGAACGCAGGGAGAACATGCAAACTCCACGCAGAAGGCACCCCAGCCGAGAATCGAACCGGAGAACCTCTTGCTGTGAGGTGACAGCATTAACCACTGCACCACTGCGCCGCCCAATGTTGAGTTGGGGAAGAAGGGAGACCTATATCCGGCAAGCAGGGCATTCCTGCAGAGGAAGGGGACCCCCCAGTACTGCTCATGGGTCTAAAGGAACCCATGGTGGGCAGCACAGACTGCCGTAACAGAATCTGCCAGTAGCAGGGGAAGCCACTAGTCCAGGTACACGTCCAGGAGCTAGGGTTAAATGTTTTGAATGCAACCACTGGGGCCATGTGGTATACAGGTGTCCATGGAGGCAAGGTGGGGAACAAAAGGTGAGGGAGCCAGTAAGTGAGAACGACAAAATGCCAATAGTAGATTGTCTTGAGACAACAGGGGTACTGAACTAACATCCTGCAGATGTCCTGATAGGGAAGGATTTGGATGAGGCGGCACCATATGCTTATGCAGTTACACGCAGTCAGGCAAGGAGACAAGCATGTGGGTCTGGTAGCCTGGGGGAGACCCAGACAGACTGCATACTTGCAGCCAGGACTGTTGAGGTGGTTACTTCAGGGAGGGAGCTTCCCTGTAGCAGTGAGAGTGAAGGTGAGCCACAGCTGCTTGGGGGTACTGATGTTCCCTTGGACAGAGTGACTACAAAGGTAGAGGTGAGTAGTACTACCCAGGCTGACAGTGAGGCACCACTGTCAGAGGATGCCAGACTTCCTGTGGAAGGGGAGCTGGGAAGAGTTACAAGGAGAGAGTTGAGACAGGCTTAACTCTCAGACCCTACATTGCAAGGCCTGAGGCAGGTAGCTAGGGAGGCACCTGATTCTCAAGGAAAGGAGGAGTCTGTATACTGGGACAAAAGGTTACTATACAGAGAGCGGACCCCTGAAGGAGGGCTAGAAGGTGAGAGTGCACAGCAGTTGGTAGTGCCTAGAGCCTACTGTCTGGCGCTTCTAGGCATAGCCCATGATATTCCCTTTGCAGGTCATATGGACATAAAACATACAAAGAGGCATATTATGCAGAACTTCTATTGGCCTGGAATTTCCAGAGATATAACATGGTACTGCAGGACCTGTTAGCAGTGCCAAAAGATAGGCAAGGCAGGAGACAAGGTGAGTGCTCCTTTGATGCCTTTGCCTGTGATTGAGGAGCCATTTCAGAGGGTAGCTATAGATATTGTGGGTCCTCTGAGTAACCCAAGTTCCACAGGGAAAAAGTATATCCTACTGGTAGTGGATTATGCTACATGATACCCTGAGGCAGTGGCTTTGTCCTCCACTGAGGCAGAAAAGGTGGCAAATGCTTTGTTAGAGATTTTCAGCAGGGTAGGTTTCCCAAAATACGGACTGACAGAGGTGCCAATTTCATGTCAGACCTGCTGGCCTGTCTGTGGAAGTCCTGTGGGGTGAAGCACATGAAGACCACCCCCTACCATTACCAGACTAATGGTCTTGTTGAGAGGTTAAACTCTACAATCAAGTCCATGCTAAGGGCATTTGCAGATCAGTTTAAGAGGGAGTGGGACAAATATTTGCCCCATCTGTTGTTTGCTTACAGAGAGGTTCCCCAGGAATCCACATGTTTTTCACCCTTTGAGTTGCTGTACGAGCATAGGGTGAGGGGACCTCTAGATTTAATTTGAGATGAGTGGGAAGGTGAGTGCGTGTCTCACAAGGAGTCTGTTGTGGCATATGTCCTAAACCTCAGGACAAGGCTTAGGGAACTCTTGGGCTTGGCCCAGGAGAACCTGGCAGAAGTCCAACAACAGGAAAAAGGTGTGGTATGACAGGAATGCTTGAGCTAGAGAGTATGCTGTGGAGCAGCAGGTACACAACAAGCTGCAAGCAGCTTGGGAGGGACCTTACAAGATGGTAAGAAAGGTAAGTGATGTTAACTACATGGTGGAACTGCTAGGCAGAAGCCAGGGGCACACATTGTACCATGTTAACATGATGAAACCTTACCATGATAGAGAGGCCCTTGTGCTGAGCATTTGCAGTGGATTACAGGAGTCATCTGAGGGAGATCTGGGGACTGATCTCCTCAGTGAGGCTTGGGCTGACACCTCAGTGGAAGGGGTAGCAATGTCCCAGCAGCTATCTCCTACCCAGGTTCGAGAAATCCGAGCAGTTTTGCAGGAATTTGGGGACATGTTCAATGGGAAATCAGGGTGCATCCACCTGGGGCAGCACCAGGTGGACACAGGACCCCAAAGGCCTATTAGGCAGGTTCCTTATAGAGTGCCTGAGAGAGTCAAACAGACTCTGAGGGAGGAGGTACAGGAGATGTTGGAACTAGGGGTGATTCAAGAGTTCAACAGTCCCTGGGCCACCACAGCAGTGCTGGTGCCAAAGAAGGATGGCAGCACCAGGTTCTGTGTGGACTACAGGAAATTATATAGTCACACAGAGTCAGATGCCTACCCCATGCTTAGGACAGATGAGGCCCTAGAGCAGCTGGGTGGGGCTAAGTATCTTACAACCATTGATCTTACCAAGGGTTACTGGCAGGTGCCCTTGACTCCCAGTGCTATGGAGAAGTCAGCCTTTGTGACTCCTTTTGGCTTGTGTGAGTTCACAAAGATGCCCTTTGGGATGAAGAATGTCCCAGTGACTTTCCATAGGCTGGTAGATCATATCCTAGCAGGAGCAGGAGGGTTTGCCCTTGCTTATCTAGATGATACTGCCATCTACAGCCATTCCTGGCCAGAGCACCTTCAGCATGTTAGGGAGGTGCTGGGCAGAATACAGAGGACAAGGTTGACCATTAAGCCAAGCAAATCAAATGTCAGGTGGGTATGGCACAGGTCTCCTACCTAGGACATAGAGTGGGGAGTGGTAAGATAAGGCCAGAACCTGTCAAATTAGAAGTCATTCAGGCATGGGCTGCACCTGTTACTAAAAAGCAGGTGACAGCATTTTTAAGGACAGTAGGGTACTACAGAAAGTTCGTCCCCAGTTATAGTACCATAGCTGCTCCCCTCACAGACCTGACAAGGAAGAATAGAGCCAGCCAGTAAAAGGCCATGTTGATAAGATGGAGCCTGGGGTTGCAAGCATATGATATGTCAGTGCAGCACCACAGTGGGATTAGGAATGCCAATGCAAATGGGTTCTCAAGACAGGGAATGGGGTAAGGTACACTCAGACAGACCTAACCCTCTCAAGCAGCATTTCTCTAAGGTCACTTAAAAAACTTGCTTGAGTTCTCCGGGGGGGGGGGGGCGGGCGGCGGGGTGAAGATATGGGAAGGCTGCCAGCCTAGCCAGATAGAATTTTATAGATAATTCTGTCATTTGTAAATATTTTAAGTAAGACACAGGCTTGTTGTCTTAAATGGAAAAAATGCTGTTACATGTGGAACTGCAAAAATGTTAACAACAGTGCTCTCTGCTGTAATAAAGCTGAGTCAAATATTTTATGACTGTCTTTGATGTTAAAATTTGGCTCCAAAATGGCTAAGTGAAGGAATTCTTGCTACTGTTTTAAGGCCAGAGTTAATGGCCAAAATTTGCATGCATAAATGTCCTTAATGACTTTGCTTCCTGACCGGGTGTGAGCTTACTAAAGAATGTAGCCTGTTAGCCTGGGAACCCCAGCAAAGTGTGAAGAATAATGTAATGTGAACCAGGAATGCGATTTTAAAAACAGAGATTCAGAGAGCATTAAGCATTTTTGTCTTGACCATCCAACTCAGCACTGCCTTTGCTCTATATGTAAGTTTACCTTAGAGTTGTGTTTTCTCCTAGAAATAGCTAGAAACTAGAGAAATTAGACTAAGTGTTTTTCTGTGATGTCAGAACTGTACTACTGAATTATTTTAAGTATTTTTCTGTGATTTCTGAACTCTTAACTAGCACTGTGTAGTAAAAAGTATTGTCTTGTGTTTTTAATTATTTATTATTAAATATTTTAAACCCTTTTAACTGTGGCTGTTTTATGTAGAGATAAGTTAAGCTCTAAGAGTACATTGCATGTATATAGTGATCCTGTACCAAGTCACTCTAATAAGCATTGCCTGTTTAGTTATATTACCAATTGGATAATAATACTGCACAGTAATAATTGGACACCCTTTTAAGGGCCTTTGAGTAGCTGATAAATATTAGCTGGGTGGTGGCAGTGATTTATACCGTATAGTCCTGTAAAATGGGCACAGCTGGAGAACCTGTGCCAGCCTTTCCCAGGAGTCTCTGTGCAGTTGTATAAACTTATCTCAAAGTGTATGTGTGTGTATGTGTGTGTGTGTCAGCTACTTGGGCAGGGACACAAAGCACTGGTTGTACAGAGAGGGTGCTGGAGGTTTTAGCTTGCCCACTAGGCTGAGATCTGAACCCTATAGCTGTGCCAGTGGGCAGTCTTATTGGGGACCTGAAGAGCAAGGGAGCGACCAGCCCCGGACGGACTGAGATCTCTGTGTGCTCTTAAGGGAAATTGCACGTTACTATGTGTATTTGTTATCTTTTCCTCCTATATGAGACGCCCCTCACTGGTGCTAGTGGTAAGGATTGAGGCTCCTTGATGGGCCAAGGCACAGGCGTCACAAGCATATAGAAGTTCAAGAATTAAACCAGGGTGACTGTAAGGATGTTGGCAGTTCCATAACTACTAACATGGGCTACCAAAGGATACTAGGGTCAGGCTTATCTTGTACCTCTGAAACAAGAAAATTATGTGTCTGTGTCCAGTGTTCCTTAAGTGCATTCTGGAAGAGAATGAGACTGTCCAATTAAGTAATTTCTTTGGATAGCATGAATCATTCACAAATGGATAGAGAAAAATGGATTCTGGTTAAGTACGAGGGAAGAATCTTATCATTTGGAT
The DNA here is from genome assembly GCF_019279795.1 of Protopterus annectens. Lineage (NCBI taxonomy): Eukaryota > Metazoa > Chordata > Ceratodontiformes > Protopteridae > Protopterus > Protopterus annectens. The sequence continues at coordinate 1,464,839,606 of NC_056729.1, forward strand.
TATCTAAATACTTGCACTGACAATCTATTTGCTGAAGTGGCAGTACTTATCATAGAGCAATATGAAGATTATTCTATTCAGCAAATATATGGCCCTGTCTGCAATGGAAAGCCATTCTGCCTTTTAAATGGAGAGGCAGTGATGTTCATTCACACTGCTTAGGTAAAACATCTAAAAATCTTACTAGTGCTTTGTCCTGACAGAACAGTAATGATATATAATATATAACTAACTCTAGGACTTATTAGCATATTGATGGTAGCTGTCTGTCAAGCTACTGTGGTAAGCAGATTTGTGATACTGTATGCCACTCTTAAGTTGTCAAAGAACTTTGGAGGTAGTTCTCTCACTATGTTTGTGAAAGGTAAGCATATTATCCTTGAGAATTCTCAGAAATGTTTGTTCAGAGCAAAACAGCAGCCTGGTTTCCAGATGACTCAGTGATAAACTAAGTGGGAATTTTTGCTAATCATTTGGCTGTGTCAAATACTGTAACAGTAGATTTGTTAGTGTTGGTAGCTAGTTTAGCATAAAGCCAGTTCCATATTAAGGAAAAAATTCATTGTAGCATACTAGCGACTTGTGAGTTGTGGTAATGATAAAATCATTTGCAATCATCTGCATACAAGGCAAAGTTAAGATAGGGAATGCATCAAGGAAGATTGTTGTTGCAAAGAGAAAAGAGTAATGGGGCTAACACATAGACTTCCATTAGCACATTGGTGAGATAACCTATGTAAGACAAGTTGGGTTGACTGGACAAAGTGAAAGACCTATTTGATAACTAATTCCTAAATATGTGGCTACTTCTGTTGAGAAAGCATAAGCAGTAGCTGGTTGTGATTAACTGTCTCAAATGTTCTTTTTAGGACCAAAAGGATGGTAGGCAGTTATCATGCCCTTTCACGTGTTGTTGAAAATTTGAGAAGGTAAGATGATGACAGCTGTTTTGAGTATTGTAGTTTGTGTGGAAACCACGCTATATGTCAGCCAACAGACTGTATTTTTGCTGTGTGGCAGATGTCAGTAATTGGGCTGTAATCTGCTGCAGAGGGGTGAGGGACTTTTGGGAGAGAAGGGCATGGGTTAAAGCTTGGGGGTATTAATCCAGTTGTAATAGACAGATTACATGTGAAATACAAGGGTTTGGAGATTAGATCTGATGAGATCAGCCTCAGATCTTAAGATTTTGGGTTGTAAATAGTGAAATTAGGGTTGTATCTGTAGTCAGCCCATTTGAGGTATTCTTCAACGTTTTGTAGGATAACTCTGAAACTGAAGGCAAGTAATCAACATTTTATATACTGGTGCAGAAGGGATGGTGTTAAGATGGGGAGAAAGGAGTTGAGGGGGTTGTAGAGGCTAAGGTGATATTACAATGTAAGGCCTGAATCATTTCATTTAATAGCTGGATGTAATGTGGGTTTTGTGGAAAATTCTGTCAGCAGTAACACATTTTACAGCATTTCAGAAACTGTTGGGAGTTGCCAAGATGTACCTGAAGATTCAGAATCCTAGCAGTATAATATTACGGTAAACTTTTCCAGTCTTTGTTTCTGCTCTTAAATTGCAACCCGCAAACTTGCTGAGATCCACAGGGTAATGGTAATGTTAAACATTCTTTTATTAGGGTGCAGTAGGTGATCTTGATTTGAGTCAGTAGGTTACAAAATGTAGCTAATGTTGAGGTGAGATCATTACATTTATAAACTTCGAACAGATTATGGCTAATGTCAAGTTGAGATCATTACATTTATAAACTTCTGGCCAACCAGTAAGCTGTTATTCTGTTTTTAATAGACAGTCAAAATTATTCAAAAGTGATTGAAAGTTTTAGAATCAGAAGAATTTTATGAGTTTTAAGGAGAAAAAATACAAGAGAAAAGGTCAGTGGTCAATTAAACTGTTAGGAAGGATATCTAAATGCAATAGCCCGTTGGGATGTTTGACATAATGACATCAATGAAAGAAGAGAATTTGATGGATGAGTTTGGTATTGAACCGTCCTTGACTGGCTGGGATAGATTTAGAGAAAAAGGAGACAGAGTTATTTCAGGTTGAGATAATTTGAGCAGGATAAAAGGCTTCCCAGGAGTTGTTTATCCCCCCCCCCCAAAAAAAAAAAAAAATAATGGTCCAAAAAGGTCTATGAGAACACACATGGAAGAAGACGACTGATATTTGACTTCACAATCTTTAAGATGAATGCTATAATTCCTACATCTTTAACTTACAAAATTTATGCTACAGTACATATTTGACTCTTTAGCAGCCTTAAGCTTAATTCCAAAACTTATGTATTGACATTGTTGGGAGACTGTAAATAGGTACAAGCCCTACATTCTAAGAAACAGAAGCTTAGCTGAAACTGTTCTTTAAATTATTATAGTTCATACTTCATAGATTAGTACTAGGCCAAGTGCCCTTTTGGGCCATTTTAAGCCTAGCCAATTACCCCATGTGAGAATCAAACCTTGCACCTTGTGTCTGTAAGGTAAACACTTTAACCATTATGGCAACCTCCCAACCCAAAGGGATGTTACTTTCATACACACTTACCCCCCTTCACACACACTCGCCACTTGCTGGATTCAAACCCCTACCTAACTATGTTATGACTCTAGAGACGGACGCATTAGCGTAGCGTGCTATTCGCATTACTAATCATTCTGATCTCAACAACAAAAACAAATATTTTATACATATGTTTATAAAGCATTATGTAGGTAGCATAAATTAGTCAGCAAATAATCATTATCTATCACAGTCTTACAGTATTGTTTTGCAATACTGAACATGAAAGATGAATTACATCTGGGTTCATGGGTAAATACTAGGCCATCAGACCAAAATTACAACCTTAGCTAATTACCAGAATTCAGAATCAAACCCTGTACCTTGTATCTGTGGGGTAAAGACCTTAACTGTTATACCAACCCTGCCCCAAAACATTCATTACATAGTTATGACATCAGTAACAGGCTTAAAATCTCAAAATAATGCAAGGTTGTAAACAATGAACAGCTTCTGCAGATGCTTCTGTAATCTTAAACAGATAGTGCTATTATCCCTCAAGTGAATGTTAAAATTCTGATATGATCTACTTTAAAATATTAAAAGGAAATACTGCAATGTTATAATGTGGCAAGCCAAATGTTTTAATGCACACCTTCCATCAGCTTCTTTGGCCTTGGCATACTGTAAGTGAATCTTTGGAGAGGTCACATAAGGAAGAAGTTCTCCAACTTTTGCCCTAAAACATAAGGGAAAAAAACATTAATTCATTTGGCATCCAGGTATGTAGATTACACCAACAGCTGATTCACCTGCATGTTGATTCACCTGCATGTGTGACTGTACATGTCTGATCAAACACAATTAAGTCAGACACAAATTGTGCAACAGGGTAATGTACAATACAAATTTGCTTTCTATGGTAAAACAAATAAAACAGGATAGAATCATATCAACATGACAAACTGAGCAAGATTATTTAAATGTGATATTGATAGGCACTACACATAAATGTATGAAGAGCCGCAACATAGCAGACTTTACTGTGCACTCATGGAAGGATACAAACACAAATAATTCAGACTTCATATTAACAGATTCCGTGTCAAACACTAATTTATTATTGTGTAAAACAGCGGTACGGCTATGTGAAATACTTAGCATAATCTAATATCTTTGAGGAGAGGTCACTGTAACGGAACATCACATTTAAATTGAATTAATTTATTTATGTTTGCTAATCAGTGTAGAACACTGACCAACTTGGGTCATTTTTAGACTCAGCCTGGAATTACAGACCTTGTTAATTGTCATACCAACACAGTAGATGAGTTCAAACAATGTTTGCATACATAAGACAGTAAATAATTTAGTTAAGACTAATGCTGAAAGCACAATTATTAGCTGCAGTGGATGGACTACCACTTCTATAGCTGCCTTCTGCCCTACAAAGGCTAATGCTAGTCTTACGCCAGTCAAGTTACAGATGTAGGTGGCATGAAACTCAAAATAGTGTAAGAAACTTCTCTGTGTGGAAGATTTTCAGTCCATATATTTCTAGTTAATCACTGTATATTAATCAGATCAGACAATGGTAGTAGAAGTAGTGAATGTAAACTCGTCTCAAGTCAAAACAAAACAAAACAAAAAGTAATAATAGAAAATATACAATTGTACAGCATTACTAAGTATTCGAAAGTAATCCAAGCAAGGCAGGCAGTCTGTTTCCAGCCGAAAATCCTTTATTAAGTACACAGACAAGCGATCCAAGTAAAACAAAAATAGAGTAATCATTTCCTCACAAGTTTTCTAAATATATATATACTTTTTATCAGGCATGGGAGTGGTTTATTGTGCTGTAAAACAAAGTGTTACTGGTACACATGTTAAATTCACATCCCTTCCCCCATCAGTGTGACATTCGAGCTGGTCCTGCCCTACTTAGTACCGGTCATAATAATATATAACCCTTATGTACTTTAAATAAAATTATATAATGATGTGGTACCTCTTATTTAACCAAATTATTAAGTAGATTATTAAGTCTGTGATTTTATCCAAGACAATATACTACATGGCTGGGAATATATCAACCTTAGTTCATTTGGAATCAAAAAATATATATAAATATATACATATACATTTTGCATATAAAAATCAATTTCTAGTTTCATAACCTATTGTTAACAAAGATCACATTCGTCGTCCTAGACTTCTTCAGGTCTGTGTACAAGAACCCTAAAAACCTATATAATTGTATATAATTAGTATTGTTATTACACATCATTTTGAATAAAGTGGAAAAAAGAACCAGAAAAAAATAAAAATAAGAAAAAATGTATGTATGATGATGGAAACAAAATATACACTTAAATTTCAACTGATTTAAAATGGTATTTAAAACCAATTTGTAGAATAAAATAAAATAAAATACAATTAGTCATGTAAACAATGTGGCAATTTTCTAAGTTCTAGTGCACTTTTAATTGAACAGTAGTAGTTTAGTCCAGGCTTCCTAAAAGAGTTCAGCTTTAATTGCCACGAGTTCATGTTTCTCCAGAATATTCGGGATGTCTCCTTCAAGATCACCCATGTCTATGAGATCCAGGATCTGGAACTTAAAACCTGTGTGTCTTTTATGAAGAGAAAGGTGTTTGGCTAGTGCATTATTTTTACATCCAGAGCGTATTTCTGACAGATGACATGAAATCCTAGGCTTGAGTTTATTTACAGTCTTGCCCACATAGAATGCATCACATTCATTGCACTGTGCCCTGTAAATTACTTTTTTAGTGTTACAGTCACCCCTACACTGGTTTTAATGATCTTCTTTAAATAAGGGCAATAAAAACTATCACCTTGCTGTATAAATATACAAAATGTACAATTAGTTTCAAATATTTTAGTGCTTTTCTCACATGGTCTAGGTTTCAATTCAACAAAACTTCTAATGTTCCTGGCCTTCCTAAAAACAAATGATGTTAATCAGAAAAGGGTTTCCTGTGACAATGTCCCAGTTTTCTTCAATAATATTTTTGATACTGTGATAATCCAAAGTATATGTCAGGATGCAGCTATTTTTGCATTTGTTATTCTCTGTGGAATTACTTAACATTTTTCTACTGGGGAGGTTGAGTGAAGGTGCTTCAGTCCTTTTCAGTTCTATAATGGGTTCCAGGATGTTTTTTAAGAACAGAAAGGACCCACCTTCTAGACCGGTGGAAGCAAGTAGAGGTTCCCTTATTGAAGCCACAGCCATTTACCTTGATTACTTGCTGAAACCTCTAGCAGAAAATAATAAGTTATACATAAGAGATTCAATGGATTTTTTGAAGAAAATAAAAAACATTACAGTGAAAGCTGACAGTATTTTGGTAACTACTGATGTGGAATCCTTGTACACAGTGCTCCCTCAAAATCACTGTATAACAGCAGCTATGGAGTCTTTTAAGAAACATAATCAGGGTACACAGGCACAACTGCAAAAGTTAAGCAAGCTCATTAATCTTGTACTGGACTTCAATGTCTTTACTTTCAATGGCAAACACTACAAACAAAAAACTGGTATAGCAATGGGGGCTGCCATGGTTCCCAGCATAGCTAGCATAGCCCTGGGCAAATGGGATGAGGACTTTGTGTTAAACAACACAGATTACATGCAGCATATCACATGTTATATACGTTTTATTGATGACGTCTTTATTGTGTGGGAAGGTGACACCTTGCAGCTTGGAGATTTTATCACTTACCTCAATCAAACAACCCCCTTCCTGAAGTTTACCTCTTCCCATAGCTGTACTTCAACCACTTTCTTAGATAAGCAGATTTCCAAGGACACCAACAATAACAGAATCACCACTGATCTATTCAGAAAACCAACAAGGGTTAACTTATTACTCCACAGTAAAAGTCTACATCCTACAAAAACCAAGTATAATGTAGTGAAGTCCCAAGGCTATAGATTAGCTCGAATTACCACAGAGCTGGAACCATTTTTGAGAAACCTGAACAATTTAGAGAAAGATTTTCTAGTGAGAGACTATGAAAGTCAGATGTTAAAAAACATCCTGGAACCCATTATAGAGCTGAAAAGGACTGAAGCACTTTCACTCAACCTCCCCAGTAGAAAAATGTTCCCCAGTAGAAAAATGTTAAGTAATTCCACAGAGAATAACAAATGCAAAAATAATTGCATCCTGACATACACTTTGGATTATCACAGTATTAAAAATATTACTGAAGAAAACTGGGACATTGTCACAGAAAACCCTTTTCTGATTAACATCTTAGGTGAAGCCCCATCATTTGTTTATAGGAAGGCCAGGAACATTAGAAGTTTTGTTGAATTGAAACCTAGACCATGTGAGAAAAGCACTAAAAGATGTGAAACTAATTGTACATTTTGTATATTTATACAGCAAGGTGATAGTTTTTATTGCCCTTATTTAAAGATCATTACAACCAGTGCAGAGGGTGACTGTAACACTACAAAAGTAATTTACAGGGCACAGCGCAATGAAAGTGATGCATTCTATGTGGGCAAGCCTGTAAATAAACACAAGCGTAGGATTTCATGTCATCTGTCAGAAATCCGCTCTGGATGTAAAAATAATGCACTAGCCAAACACCTTTCTCTTCATAAAAGACACACAGGTTTTAAGTTCCAGATCCTGGATCGCATAGACATGGGTGATCTTGAAGGAGACATCCAGAATATTCTGGAGAAACATGAACTCATCTGGCAATTAAAGCTAAACTCTTTTAGGAAGCCTGGACTAAACTACTACTGTTCAATTAAAAGTGCACTGGAACTTAAAAAATTGCCACATTGTTTACATGACTAATTGTATTTTATTTTATTCTAAAAAATGGTTTTAAATACCATTTTAAATCAGTTGAAATGTAAGTGTATATTTTGTTCCCATCATCATACATACATCTTTTCTTATTTTTATTTTTTTCTGGTTCTTTTTTCCACTTTATTCAAAATGATTTGTAATAATAATACTAACTAATTGTGCAATTATATAGGTTTTTAGGGTTCTTGTACACAGACCTGAAGAAGTCTAGGACGACGAAAGCAATCTTTGTTAACAATAGGTTATGAAAACAGAAATTGATTTTTACATGCAAAATGTATATGTATATATTTATATATAGTTTTTGATTGCCAAATGAACTAAGGTTGATATATTTCCAGCTATATTTACAGCCATGTAGTACATTGTCTTGGATAAAATCACAGACTTAATAATCTACTTAATAATTTGGTTAAATAAGAGGTACCACATCATTATATAATTTTATTTAAAGTACATAAGGGTTATATATTATTATGACAGCTACTAAGTAGGGCAAGACCAGCTCGAATGTCACACTGATGGGGGAAGGGATGTGAATTTAACATGTGTACCAATAACACTTTGTTTTATAGCACAATAAACCACTCCCATGCCTGATAAAAAGTATATATATATTTAGAAAGCTTGTGAGGAAATCATTACTCTATTTTTGTTTTACTTGGATCGCTTGTCTGTGTACTTAATAAAGGATTTTCGACTGGAAACAGACTGCCTGCCTTGCTTGGATTACTTTCGAATACTTAGTAATGCTGTACAATTGTATATTTTCTATTATTACTTTTTGTTTCGTTTTGTTTTGACTTAAGACGAGTTTACGTTCGCTACTTCTACTAACATTGTCTGATCTGATTAATATACAGTGATTAACTAGAAATATATGGACTGAAAATCTTCCACACAGAGTTTTTTACACTGTTTTGTTTTTGGACCCACTACACTTTAGTGGGTTGTTTTGAGACTTCGGGGATACCATGGAGATTACTTGTTTTGTGTTGGCATGAAATTCAAAAGATCTGTTGTTATGGTGGATATCTCACACTGTTGTACCATCTTACTTCAAGAGGAGTCAATAAAACAGTAAATCATAACATATAGATAGCAACTAACTGTTTCCAATGAGCATGGGCTGCTCATTGGAAACAAAGTTACAGTATTCCCAGTAGTACAGGCTGAAGTCTGTACTGCCTTTAGACTCGGTTTCATGTTTATAACATTTAGTATGGACAGTTATCCATGCGGGTACATGTACTATATTCTGAGTGGAAACATTTCTGAAGTACATTGCAGATATAGTTGCTACCCTAGCTGAATGAGCTCTGACAGCATGCTGAAGTGCTTTATTGCCACTACCATAACAGAAACCAATTTGGTTGGTCAGCTCACTTAAACAAGGATTATTTGGTGAGAGGTAGGTCTTCCTTTCCATCCTTGTAGGGTATGATATCTCAATTGCTTATGAACTTCAAAGGTATGTAACTTTTAGTTATGTACTCACCATAACTTCAGATGTTTGGGATCCATCTCGCCTACATTCTGACTGATGGGTTCGGAGCCGATCCCTCGGCTCCGACTCGGCACGCTTATGCTATAGAGCGAGGCCTCTAATTGGCTGAGCTATCTTTATCCCAGGATGCACCACCACTAATTCCCCAGATCTTGTTTGTCCGCATTCATGCACACAATCGCAACTTGTTTATATAACATTGTTAGATGTTTCAAGATGAAACAACAGGATTCGGACCTTCTGATATCCTCTGATCTCCAAGGAAGGGGGAAGGAGGGTGGGTTATTAGAATGTGCGAGATGGATCCCAAACATCTGAAGTTATGGTGAGTACATAACTAAAAGATGTTATGTGATCCTATCTCGCCTACATTCTGACTGATGGGACAGTGTCCCTAGCACCTAAATCCCGGGTGGCTCATTGGAAAACACTCCTGAGCACTGTGGAACCAAATGAAGCTCGTCCTCTAGATGCCACATCTAATTTGTAGTGGGAAATGAAGGTGTGCGGGGAAGACCATGTAGCCGCAGCACAAATGTCACCAATAGCAAGCTTAGAATGAAATGCTACCGAAGTAGCCATAGCCCTCGTAGAATGATCCTTGACAGAGGTGGTAAGCTCTTTGTTAGAACAGATATAAGCTTGAGTAATACAGTCCCTGATCCATTTGGCAATAGTGACCTTTGTGACAGCGTTGCCCAATTTGTTTTCTGCAAAGGATACAAACAACTGATCTGTTTTCCTTGATTGTTTGGTCCTATCTAAATAAAAACGTAACTGTCTGTGGACATCTAGTGTGTGGAATATAAATTCCGCTTTATTAGAGTATTTTGGGAAAAAAAACTGGAAGCTCTAACGATTGTTGCAAGCATAAAGTAGAACAAACTTTAGGAACAAAAGAAGGATTTGGCCTGAGGGATACTCTGTCTGTATGAAAAACCAAGTACGGGGGTTTCACTGACAAAGCTTGAAGCTCTGAAACCCTCCTGGCTGAAGTAATTGCCACTAGAAAGGCTGTCTTCCATGATAGAAACTTTAGATGACAGGTAGCTGCCGGTTCAAAGGGAAAAGAAGTTAAGGCACACAACACTATATCGAGATCCCATGGAGGTGCAGGATGAGAAATCGGAGGTCTTAATAGAGCAGCACCTTTCAGGAAGGTCTTACACAATCTGTTGCTCATTAAAGGTGGGTCTATGGATTCATGAAAATTAGAAATTGCTGCCAATTGTACTTTGATGGTAGAAACTGAAGAGCCTTGATTGAAAAGAGAGGTCAGAAATTTTAGTACTTCTGCCACGGAGTAGAAATGGGGTCCAGGCCCGGAGTTGAGCCCAAATAGCAAACCTTTTCCATTTGCTAGAATACAGTTTCTTTGTAGCGGACTTGTGGGCTGAAGATAATATGTGCACAACATCTGGATCCAGTGTCTGACTCCTGACTATCGTCGGAAGAGGAGGAGCCAGGCCGTCAATTTTAAGGTGTGGAGGGACTGGTGCAATAGTCCCGACTGATGAATCAGAAGGTCTGGGACCTGATCCAGGAACCACGGACTTTCCAGAGCATGTTTTCGAAGATAGGGAAACCACACTTGACGAGGCCAGTAAGGAGCAATTAACATCATCCTGCTCCGTAAGAGAGATGCCTTATAAATCACCCTGGGGAGGAGAGGAACTGGAGGGAAGGCATAAAGCAGGCCGGTGGGCCAAGGATGGACTAATGCGTCCATGGGGCTCTTCCCCGGAGCCGGGGTTAGGGAGAAAAATTCTTTGCACTTCGCATTCAGAGGAGTCGCAAAGAGGTCGCAACACGGAACTGCCCATTCGCTGAAAATCTGCCTTGCAACTGTCATATTCAGAGACCATTCGTGAGGAGAGAGGATGGTTCTGCTCAATCTGTCGGCTATGACACTGGCTTTGCCCGGTATGTGAGTAGCCACTAGGAAGCGTTTGGTCGAGACTGCCCACTCCCAAACTCTCATGGCTTCTCTGCAAAGAGGATAGGATCTGGTCCCTCCCTGTTTGTTCAGGTACCAGACTACTGACATGTTGTCTGAGTGAACAGCAATTACGCCCTGAGGGAGATAATCGTGAAGGGCTTGAAGGGACAGGAGTACTGCCCTCATTTCTAAGATGTTGATGTGAAGAGGAGTCTCTTCCGGGTGCCATTTGCCTTGGACTGACCTGCCCAGGGAATGCCCCCCCCCCCCATCTGGGAGGCGTCCGTGGTCAAAGTGGCCGCCGGAGGAGGAGGAAGAACAAAGGGTCGTCCCTGATCCAAATTGGAGGACACTAGCCACCAGCGAAGGTCCCGTTTGCAAGATTCCGTGATCCATATGAGATGACTGAGAGGGAGTTCCTGAAAGGACCACTGAGTTGAAAGAAGCCACTGGAGGATTCTCATGTGCAACCTTGCCAAGGGAACTAGCAGAACTGTGGCAGACATGGATCCCAATAGCTGCAGGACCATTCTGGCTGGGGCTTTGGACCTGGGGAGTAAGGCTCGAACTCGATTTTGAATGGTTTGAATTCTGTCTGCAGGTAGATAGACCCGCATCTGGTTTGAATCTATCTCTACCCCTATGAATCTTATTCTTTGAGACGGCCGCAACACAAACTTTGGCCAATTGAAGGTGATTCCAAGGGCATTGCCCAGTGATATAGTGGCTTGCAGGCTCCGCTGAAGTAGATGCTTGGAGGTGGCAGTTAGGAGCCAGTCGTCTAGGTACGGAAACACCTGGAATCCTAGACTTCTCAGGTGAGCAGTCACTACTACCAAGCATTTGGTGAACACCCTGGGGGCTGTGGTGAGACCAAAGGGCAGCGCACGGAACTGAAAATGACTGCCTCCTAGGCTGAAGCGCAGATGTCTCCTGGACTTTTGATGTATTCTGATATGATAATACGCGTCCTTGAGATCTATGGAGCACATCCAAACACCCTTCTCCAACAATGGGAGAATGGTTTGTAGAGTGACCATTCGGAACTTGGACTTCTTGACTGAACAGTTTAGGTTGCTTAGGTCCAAAATGGGCCTCAAGTCCCCAGTCTTTTTTGGCACCAAAAAGAATCTTGAGTAAGTCCCTAATCCGATCTGGTCTACGGGGACCGGTTGGATGACTCCTTTTTGCAGCAGCTTTGAAATTTCTGAGGCTGCGGTATCCCGTTGACTGGGTGGCAGGTCCGGGATTCTTTTGGACTGGGGGGGGGGGGCGAGAGAATGGGATGGAGTAACCTCCGGCGATAATCCGAAGCACCCATCGGTCCTGAGTAATCCCTTCCCAGGCCTTCCGGTGCTTCGAAAAACGACCCCCGACTGGCTCCGGAGCAGCACAGACGGGAAATCCCTCAGGGACTATGAAAAGCTGAAGAGCCACGAAAGGACTCGCGGTCTCCAGTGTTGCAAGGGCCTCTGCCGCCTCTGGGACGGCGTCTTCCGGATGAATTTCCCCCTCCTCTGCCTCTGCAGGGGGAACCTTCCTGCTGAGAGGGGTAAGACTTCTGAGATCTACGGAACCACATTTTCCCTCCTCTTTTAGCCTTGGGATAAGGCCGAAAGGGAGTGGAAAATCGTGCCCCTACGGCAGTCAGAGTCTTACCCTCCTGTTCACAGTGGGTAAGTGTGTCTTTTACCTTGGGTCCAAACAGGGAGGACCCATCAAAGGGGGCGTCGGCAAATGAAGACTTAAAGGCCTCCGCGAAATGACACAGGCGGAGCCAGGCTTGTCTCCGTAGAGCAATGCCTGTACCCACCGCTCTACTCGCCCCTTCGGCCGCATACGAAATGAGCCTCATGGACGAGTTCGAAATGGACAACATTGTAGCCAGCTGAGAGCCAACCGTCTGGGCCAGCTCCTCAGGCAGGTTACCTAAGAGGGTATCGGATAGCTCCTTAATCAGATCCCTCTGAAATCTCGTAAAGTGCATCAGGTAGTTCAAAGACCTCAGAGTAAAGGCCGCTGAACTAAGGGTGCGCACTGCCGATCCATGCTCCTAGACTCCTTATTAGGAGGATGGACGGACGTAGAAGCCTATGCTACATCTTGCTGGGTAGCAGATGCCACCACCATAGCATCTACAGCCACACCTTTCATAAGGAACTCTTTATCCGGGGGCGCCGAGAGAAATTTGTTCGGACGAGCGGGCACTGGTTCCACAGAGTCTGGGTGTTCCCATGCCCTTCGACAGATCAAGTCCAAGAGCTCGTCGAAGGGCGGGGACACCCAGGAGGTGGAGGGCTGAGCCCCGAAGGCCTTCAGGAACGCCGACTCATCAGCAGAGGGAGGTTTGGACTTGCCAGCCGCCTCGTTGTTTTAGGGCTTCCAGGATGTCTGCAAAGGAGACATCATCCGAGGACGACTTGGGGGACCCCTCTGCATCATCGAGATCAGTGTCAGATGTCAAAGACTCGTCAGGGGAGTCAACGTGCTTCCTCTTGCACGTTCTCTTCCTGGGAGGTTCTTCCGAAGAGGCTTCAGAAGGACCTTCAGGAGGGGGAGAAACCCCAGCGGGGGTGACCTGAGGCCCAGGGGCTCCGCTGTCTACGGACAGGGGGACTGCCAACGACCCAGTCTCCAAATGTAGGGAAGGAGCTGGGGAAACTGTGGAGGTAGCCAAGGTAGATTTGGCTAAAGCACTCCTCATAGCCCTGAAGGCGGGACCACCAGAATCCTGGGAGGGTCCCCCCTCCGTGGCCACGACAGTGGACGGTACTCCCGCCGACAAGACCAAGAGGGAGACTTGGGACCGAAAGCATCAATCCCGAAGCCTCCCCCCCAGGGCCGAAGGAAGAAGTCCGCGCACTGAACTCCGACCCAAGAGTCGGAGTCGGAGCAAGGGTCGGGCCCGACCCTAACACCTCCACTGGTTCCACCAGCACCTGCTCCAATGGTGCCGAAGCTGTTGGAGTAGGAAATACAGCAGGGGAGTGGACCATCGGCTCCGAAGCCAAATGGGCTGGAGCCGAAACCATCTTTTGGAACACCGGAGACTGGAAGAGTCGAAGGAGCACCCTGTCGATGTCCGAATCAGACATCTTGGATGATCTCGAGGATACCGATCGGGCCCGAACCGATTTCTCCATCGGCTCCGAAGGGCTCGGGGACCGGCTCCGAAAAGACTCAACAATTATCGGCTCCGAGGAAACTTTCAAGGAAATTTCCCTCGGTGCCGATAAGGACTTCGGCTCCGAGGGGGAAGAGTCTGAGCCGATGACCCTTATCGGTTCCAATATCAGTGGAGCCGATGAGGGTGACCCACCTCTCGATGCCCCAGACCTCGGCTCCGAAACCAGAGGGGTCGAGGCTGGAGACATCGAGGCAGACCGTTCCGACCTCGGCTCTGAAGTCCGTGGAGCCGATGGAGAAGTCTGCTTAGTTTTCTTAGCAGTCGGTTCCGACTGACTGGTCGGAGCCGACGCTTTCCTCTTTTTAGAAGGAGAGGAAGATAAAGCCTCCTCGAAGGAAGGCTTGATTAATCCTTTGAGGATTAATTTGTTTTTCCTCTCCTGGAGGACTCTGGAGGAAAATGCATGGCATACACTGCACGATTCCTGCAGATGTTTAGCACCTAGACAATAGACGCACGAGGAGTGGTCGTCCGTTATGGACATTTTGAAGCCACACCTCGTGCACTTTTTAAACCCGGAGGGTTTATGCTCTTTAGACATAATCAGGCTGAAAAAGAGATTACCACACTAAACAACAAAGGGTTTGACACAGGAGAACAAAAATATGTATGCCACTAGCTTGTGTAAATATTTAAACTAAAGAACTTTTTTTTTTTTTTTTTTTTTTTTTTTTTACACACAAGATCAATGAGAAAGAAAGGAGAAAGGAGGGTCAAGACCCTCTAACTTAAACGGGTACTTGACCCACACACAACCACTAAAGTAGTAGTAACACAGGAAGGCCCTCTAACTTAAACGGGAACCTTCTGACAGGAAAAAACACGAAAATTTCAACTAAATTCCAGAAAAAACACTCGTACACAAAGAATAGCCGTTAAAACAGCTTTTGGGTTTAAATGAAGCAAATACTGACAGGAAAAAAGCCTAATATATAGTACTTAGCCCAGCCAATGTTGAGACCACGTCCAAGCTCTGTAAGCGGCAAACGAGATCTGGGGAATTAGTGGTGGTGCATCCTGGGATAAAGATAGCTCAGCCAATTAGAGGCCTCGCTCTATAGCATAAGCGTGCCGAGTTGGAGCCGAGGGATCGGCTCCGAACCCATCAGTCAGAATGTAGGCGAGATAGGATCACATAACATCAGGTGTCTCTCAGCCGTCTTGATAATTTGGATAAAAGAAAAAAAGAAGTTATGTTCTTACCATAATGTTCCATATGTGTTGTCTATCTCATCCTTTATTCTCACTTGTAGGTTGTATCTGATGCGTTGGATCCATCTCAGCCATTTTTCCAGCTCAATGTCTTCAGCACAGCTTGTGGGCCTTATTTATTACCCATAATGCATCCCCTTAGTTACCTCAGATTTTGTTTGCCCCCAGCAGCCCATGAAAAAAGAAGTTATGTAGTAGCAATATATATATATATATATATATATATATATATATATATATATATATATATATATATACACACACGTACACACACACACACACACATACATATTTTATATATATATATATATATATATATATATATATATATATATATATATATATATATATATATATATACGAATGCCAATACATACTACTATGAATTAGAATCAGACTGAAAGGGAATATTCTCTGAGGCTATATGGTCCTGCTAAATCCCTATTATGCTATTCAGTCTACCAGGAGTATAGGCAGGAGGCAAGGAGGGAGGGTTGTGAGAATAAAGGATGAGATGGACAACACACGTGGAACATTATGGTAAGAACATAACTTCTTTATGTGATGTTGTCAATCTCGCCTTCATTCCCACTTGTGGGACCACGTCCCAAGCAACTAAACTCTTGGGTGGCTCATGACAGAATATTCCTCAGGACCACAGACCCAAAGGAGCCTCTACTCCTAGATGCCAAATCCACTTTGTAATAAGTAACAAAGGTATGAGGCTTTGCCCAAGTAGCTGCAGCACAGATATTATCCAGTGGTAGTCTAGCCTGAAAGGCTGCAGACATGGCTACAGATCTAGTGGAATGAGGTTCATAGGTTGGTACTAGGCTATCAGCCCTAGGGCCTATATAAGCCTAGCCATAACAATTTCTTCCCACACTATTTACTTCCCTGGACCCCTTACTAGCAGGGCGACTGACATGATCCCAGGGGTGAATTTCCTTTCTCCCATCCAATCGTTAAGGTTCCTTTTGAAGAGGGCCAAACAAGCACTCTGCTTGACATGTATGGGCAATCTATTCCAGAGTCTGGTGAGTCTCTGGGTCAGGAACCTATCCTTCCAGCATGTTTTGTTTATTGTGATGACAAGGTTTAGATACATGGAGCGTGTGGCTCTGAGGGATTGGGATTTCTTTAAGTATAGCATGTCCAGCAGGTCTGGGATTGACATGGCCTTGTATGTTAAGTAGAGATCGCCTTTGAGTAGACGATATGCGACAGAGTACAGCTGGAGTTTTTTAAGGCGGTCAGCGTAGGGCATCTGCTTTAGGCCTGTGATTCTTTTAGTGAGGTATTTCTGTGGCCTTTCCAGTTGTTGCAGATGTCTTGAGAGGTACATACCAAATGGGGCATTGTATTCTATAATGGGTCTAATGAGGGATGAGTACAGTGGGACAATGACCTCCTTTTTTCTAGATGAAAAGCCCTTAGTGATGACGTGTGCCACATAGAAGGATTTCCTGACTGTTATGGCGATGTGGTTATCGAAGGTGAGACCACTGTCCACCTGTGCCCCTAAGTCTCTTATCACATTTTCGGTGTTTAGTGTACTGTCATCTATATGGTAATTCACGGGTACATGTTTTTTCCCAAAGTGGATAACTATACAATTCTTGGCATTGAGCTTGAGCCCATGGCTCTGGCACCAAGCATCTGTTTCTGTAAGGCCCTTTTGTAGAGTATCCACATCACTGGAGGATTCAATAATGGCTCCCAGTTTGCAGTCATCTGCAAACTTCGTTAGCCAGAGTCCCTTCGTGTTGGCCTGTACTTCAGAGAAGTAGATGCCAAACAAGAGCTGCCCCAGGACTGAACCCTGAGGTACTCCACTTGTCTGGAGCTGGATTTGGAGTCGGCTACTTTTACAGTGTGAGTTCTATCAGTAAGCCAGTTAGCAACCCATTGGGTGATGTAGGGATTAATGCCCAGCTTAGTAAGTTTATCTATGATTCCAGAGTGGGGGATGGTGTCAAAGGCCTTGGCGAGGTCTAGATAGGCTGTCTGAACCACCTTACCCTTGTTCATGGCTCTGGAGACTGATTTGAAGAAGTCAATCGGGTTTAGGAGACAAGATCGGCCCTTCACGAACCCAAACTGGGTGGGGTTCAGTGTTTGAAGGTTGCCAATGTATTTGTTTATAAGTTCCATGATAATACGTTCCATGGTCTTGCAGATAAGGCTCGTCAGACTGATGGGACAGTAGTTTCCCCTTGTGGAGTGGGATAACTGTAGCTCTGCGCCACTCAGTGGGCACAAAACCTGAGGTGAGGCTATGATTAAACATGACACTTAGGTGAGGTGTCAGTTCATATCGTAGTTCATGTACTAACACAGCCCGGGATGTCATCTGGTCCCATGGATGCTGTATTCTTAGCTTTGGAGAGTGCGTTTTTTACCTGTGTGGCCGTTATTACCGGAATTTGGCAATCTTCTGGTATTGAGATGGGCCATTTAGGGGGTGAGAGGGGTGAAGTTGGCACTGAATCGATCTGCCAGGATATTGACAATATCCTTGGGATCAGTATACTTAATGCCATTCTGTTTTAGCTCAGAGCAGATCTGAGCATTGAGATTTAGATTCTTGACATAGTTATAGAATGCCTTGTGGTTGTCTTTGGAATCTTTGGCAATTTTATTTTCGTAACTAGCTTTGGAGGATTTTATGAGGGATCTGAGTTTCTTACTGAGGCTGGTAAGGGAGTTTTTTGCATCCTGGGATTCTCCTTTTTTCTGCAACATTTTCTTCATTTTGTTATAAAGTTTGTTTATGGCAGGGGACCACCAGATTGGCTTCCTTTTTTTGGATGAGAGCATCTTGGTTCTATTTGGGATGGCAAGATTCATGCATGAGTGGATGTGCTCGTACAGTACCTTAGTGTAGGATTCAGCAGTTGAACTTTCAGTTCCCGTCTGCATGGGTGTCATGAAGTTTGTCACTTCTGACTTGAGTAGCATGAAGTTGGCTTTGGAGAAGTTTTTTATGGAGGTTTCCATACTGGGGAGTGGGGGTGGGATGTGGATGTTAAGGGTGATTAGCTTACGGTCAGACCTGACTAACGAGGGGGTGACCATTGGTGTGGAGCATCGATTTCCCATGTTGGTAATGACCAGTTCTAGGATATTGGAGCCCCTGTTGGGACTATGGATTAGTTGATCCAGGACGTTGGAATTTATGAATTCCAAGAACCGTTGGGCAAAATATTTTCCAGTATGTTTAGAAAGGTGTAGTGAGAATCTTGGGGCATGTTGGGGGATCTGTAGCAAGCTACAATTTTGATTGCAGTCTTACCTAGTGTTAGTTGCACCTGGAGAATTTCAGACGCATTGTGTTGGGCAACTAGCCTGGTGGTGTGAATATCCTTGGTGAATATTGACACTCCTCCACCTTTAGTGTTTCGGTCCTGGTTTGGTGGCCAAAAAGTGTGGTAAGAGTTGTAGCCTGGTACTGCAGGGGTGCTCTCTGGAGCCTTGAACCAAGTCTCAGTTACTGCACAGATATCTATGTTCTCCATTTTTAGGAGTGCCTCGAGAGAGTGCATTTTAAGGTTTAGACTTCTAGCATTGAGTAGCATTACCTTCAGATTTTGCTGCTACTACTGCCATACACTCTGGGGGCTGTAGTAAGACCAAAGGGCAGAGCTTGAAACTGGAAGTGACTGGCTTCTAGCTGGAAGCGCAAGAACCTCTTGGACCACCTGTCCATTTGAATATGGTAGTACGTGTCTTGAATTGTCTTTTAAGAAATGGAAATATCGACTGCAGTGTCACGATCCAGAACTTGGTCTTCTTTACTGATTTGTTTAGATTGTTGAGATCCAAAATGTGCCTCCAGTCCCCTGTAATTTTCAGAACTAAAAAGAATCTTGAGTAGGTTCTGGATCCTCTCTGGTCTGCGGGGAATTCTTGGATATCCTTTTTCTTAGCAACTTTTGAATTTCTGTAGTTGCTTGTTCCTGTTGACTGGGTGGAACATCTGGAACCACTTTGTTTTTGGGGGTGGAAAGGGAGAAGGGAATGATGTATCCTCTGGATATTATGTCCTGCACCCATTCGTCATTTATCTTTAGCCAGGTTTCTTGGTGCAAGGACAATCGACCCCTGACTACCTCCAGAGGCGAGCAATAGGGCATGCCTTCAGGAGTACTGGAAGGGTCTGTAAAGAAAGATTCTCTGGAGCACTGGTTTTGCGGGCCATATTCTGTCATGAGGGCACCATCGTCCATTATTGTTCCCCCTCTGCCTCTGAGGGTACATTCACCTTGTGTGTGCTGGTAAGACCTTTGAGATTTTCTGAACCACCTCAGGAAAGGGTCTCATAGGAGTGGAAAAATGCACTCCAACAGCAGACAAGGTCTTGCCCTCTTGTTCATACCTGGTGAGCTTTCACTTTCAGCCCAAAAAGGGAGGAGCCGTCAAAAGGGGTGTTAATGAAGGAAGATTTGAAGGGCTCTACGAAATCACAAAGGCGCATCCAGGCCTGCCTCCTAAGAGGGATACCTGAGCCTGCTGCCCTACTCATTCCATCTGCTGCATAAGGAATGAATCTCATGGATGAGCTGACAAATTAATTCAAGGTGGCAAGCTGAGCACTGATTTTATCTGCCACTGCATCAACTTGGAGGGAGTTTGATAATTCTTTAATCAGGTTCCTCTGTAGTCTAGAGAAGAGGGTGAGATAACTCAGAAACCGCAAACAAAGGTCGCTGATGAGAAAACCTGCTTCCCATACCTATCCATAGTCCTAGAGTCCTTATTAGGAAGATGGATAGGAAAACTTGTTTCAAAGAGTCCCTTCCTAGTGGCCGCTGCCACGACCATGGCATCAACCCCTACACCCTTAGTTACGGGCAGTGATGTATTTATTTGGACTATTAGAGTAGGTTCTATGGTTCCTGGGGTCTCCAAAAACTTTCTCAAGATTGATTCGATAAGCTCGTCAAAAGGAGGAGTAACCAAAGAAGTGGATGGGCAAGACGCAAAGCCCTTCAGAAAGACCGACTCCTCAGCTGAAGAGTGGAGGACTGCCAATCACCTCTCTGTTTTAATATTTCTAGGATGTCTCCAAAAAAGACATCTTCAGGAGGTGATCGTGGGGACCCTTCTGCTTCATCGAGGTTGGTGTCAGATGTGATAGACTCTTCCGGTGAGTCAAGATGCTTCCCTTTGCATGTCCTCTTCCGAGGGACCTCTTCAGTGGGATACTCTGGTTCTGAAAGAGGGGGCAGTACCCTGAGGACATCCTAACGTCTCTGCAGACCTGTGGAGAGGGCCCATGAGAACACAAAGAATGAAAGTATGAAGAGGGAGCAAGCAACAAAATAGACTGTGTCCCAGAATGTGAAGTTGTCAACGCCCTCCTCATTGCCTTGAAGGCAGTCCCTTCCCACTCGAAAGAACTCCCAAGATCCAACAAACATGTCATTGGAGCATAAGGACTCTCCGGAGCAGAGGAAAGTGGCTCCTATGCAGATGTAGGAACCAAACTCACCCATGCAGAGGCCTCCAGAGGTTTAGTTGGATCTGAAGAGATCTGAAAAGTCTCTGCGGACCCGACTGGGGAGTGTCGGCTCCTACAGATCTCCTGCTCCGAAGCCATAGAGATACTCAGGGTAGATATCGGATCTGAAGAAGGCATGGATCCTAGAGCTGACACCAACACAACATGGACATCAGAATCTTCTAGCTCCGAAGCAGGGAAACGGATCATAGGAGGAACTGTAACAGAAGAGGGGGTTTGAGTCTGAACCGATTCCTTCGGGCTCGGATCCAATATGTTTGGCCAAAGCAGGTGTCTTCAAATGTCTCTCTATGACCCTATCCATATCTTCATCAGATAAACTCCTGGCAGACCTAGTGGATAGGTAGGTGACCTTGATGTAGCTAGTAATGGGGAAGGGAGCCGAGAAGAAATTTTCTCAATAGAAGGAGATCGGCTCCTATGTCTATGTTCAGTGGAAGCAGTCAATGCCAATGAAATTCCCCGCTCCAACGGAGTTTTGGAACCGGGAGGAGATGTCTGCTCCAATACAGCTTTCGGATCCGTCAACTTTGGAGCTTTCTGCCTTGGCTCCGATGAGGATCTTTGCTCTGATGAAGGTCTTTTGGTAGGTTTTTCTGAAGATTCGTGAGATATAACCTCAGAGAAAGGTGATTTCAAAAGGCCTTTCAAATGAAGAGGCCCCAAACAATATACACATAAAGTGTGTGACTCGCTGAGGGGCATCTTTTTACTGCATTTTTCGCACTTTTTGAAGTCCAGAGGCTTGCTTTCCTGTTTCTGAGACATGATTAAGAAAAGACAGAGAGAAAGACACGAGTACAACAGTCACTCCAAGCAAAGAACAAATCCTCCTACTTAAGTGGACTTCATGCACACACGCTCAAACAGTAATCTTAACTCAAAAAATAGAAGTATACTAAAATTAGAAGTTATGTACTCACCATAACGTTCCATCTGAGTAGGTGTATTCATTTGTCTGCAACCTGTGGGTTATGGATCCGACATCGGATCCGAACCGGCATGGTTTACCAGCTATGGATCCAAGCTCTCAGCTCCTCCCCTCACCCATAATGCCCTGCTCTCCCTACATGACCTCAGATCGAGTTTGCCAACAGCATAAACACCCTTAAAAGGGTAACACAACATATGCAGGAAATTGAAAGGCCAGGGGGATAGGAGGGCGGGATGGTTGCAGACAAATGAATACACCTACTCAGATGGAACGTTATGGTGAGTACATAACTTCTAAATCTGAAGTAGGAGATTCATTTGTCTGCAACCTGTGGGACAGAGTCCCCAGCTACCTGAATCTTGGGCGGCCATCATGGAAGGATATTCCGGAGCACCACGGAGCCAAAGGATGCTCTACCTCTAGATGCAAGATCCAACTTGTAGTGGGAAATAAAAGTATGAGATGAAGCCCACGTGGCTGCTGCACAAATATCATCTAGAGGAATCCTAGCCTTAAAGGCGGCCGAGGTAGAGACTGACCGGGTTGAATGGGCATGTACACTCTCCGGTGCGGGCCTTCCCGAAGCTTGATAAGCTAGTAAGATACATTGTGAAATCCAGCGAGATAATGAGACTTTGGAAATTGGCTTGCCCAAATTAAATTTAGCAAAGGAAATGAACAACTGGTCGGATTGCCTATGACCAGCAGTCCTGTTTAGATAAAATCTAAGTTGCCTGTGAACGTCTAAGGAGTGAAACTTGTACTCACCCTTGTTTTGATATTTGGGGAAGAAAACAGGGAGGTTAATGGATTGATTAATGTTTGCTTCAGAAGCTACCTTAGGAAGAAAGGACGGGTTGGTCCTGAGGAAAACACGGTCCGGATGAAAGACCAAGTACGGAGGTTTAGCTGATAATGCTTGAAGCTCTGAGACTCTCTTGGCCAAGTAATGGCTACTAAGAAGGCAGTCTTGAAAGATAAGAATTTCAGATCTACAGTAGCCGCAGGTTCGAAGGGGGGAGCGGTCAAGGCCTGAAGAACTAAGGAAAGGTCCCAAGGAGGAACCACTTGCTTTACAGGGGGCCTGAGAAGAAAGGTACCTTTAAGGAAAATCTTACACAATTTGGCAGACATCAGTGGACCGGAGTCATGACCAATGTGATAATGAGAAATTGCTGCAAGCTGTACTTTGACCGTGGAACTGCTGGCACCATCATTAAAAAGAGTGGTTAAAAAGTCAAGCACCAAAGGGAGAGGAACTGTGAAGGGGTTTAGGCCTTGCCGTTCCGCCCACAAAGAGAACCGCTTCCACTTGCTACGGTAGACTTTCCTAGTGGATGGCTTGTGAGCTGCCACCAGGATGGCCTTAACAAGGGACGAAATACCGGGAGTCCTGATCAGGAGTGGAACTGGAGCAGCCAAGCGGTCAGCTTGAGGTTGTCCAGGTTCGGAGGAGATAGATGGGATGGATGAGAAATCAGATCCGGAATGGGATCTAGAATCCAAGGAGGATTCACTGAGTGAGACCTTAGGAAGGGGAACCAGATCTGTTGAGGCCAAAAGGGGGCAATGAGGATCATTCTGCATCCCAACCGAGAGGCTTTCTGAAGAACTTGGAGCATCAGAGGCAAAGGGGGATAAGCATAAAGAAGACCGGGTGGCCAAGCATGCACCAGAGCGTCTCTTGGAGAACCTCCGGGAGGAGGTATCAGGGCGAAAAAACTGTCGCATTTGGTGTTTGAGGGAGACGCAAAAAGATCGTAACAAGGAGTTCCCCACTGTGCGAAGATGCGTTCCGCTACCTGAGTATTGAGAGACCACTCGTAGGGGGTGAGAATGGTGCGACTGAGTTTGTCCGCCAGGATGTTGGACCGACCCGGAATATGCGTTGCTATGAGAAAGTGGTTGGTGGAGATTGCCCATTCCCACACTCTCATGGCTTCTCGACAAAGGGGGTAAGACCTGGTTCCTCCCTGTTTGTTGATATACCAGACAACAGACATGTTGTCCGATTGAATCGCAATTGTTCCCAAGGGAAGAAAGGCCTGAAGTGCTAGCAACGCTAAGAGCACTGCTCTCATCTCTAGGACATTGATATGCAGCAAGGTCTCTGAATTGTCCCACGTGCCTTGGACCGTCCGGCCTGCAAAATGCCCCCCCCCACCCGAGGCGGGAGGCGTCCGTGGTCACCGTGGCGAGAGGGCGAGAGGCACAAAAGGGGCGGCCTCCGTGGAGATCTGGAGAATGTAGCCACCACAGGAGGGACCGCCTGCACGCTTTGCTGATCGCAATGGGATGATGCATAGGAAGAGCAAGATACGACCACTGAACCATGAGGGTCCATTGAAGAATAAGCATATTGAACCTGGCGAGAGGAAGAAGCGCAATCGCTGCCGCCATGGACCCTAGGGCCCTCAGGACCAACTCCGCTGGAACTGAATTTGCGTGGAGAATGGCCCGCACCTGGAGCTGTAGGCTTTGCACTCTGTCCGCTGTAAGGAACGCTCTCAGTCTCCTCGTGTCTAACCTGGCACCTATAAAATGTATGAGCTGAGTGGGTGCTAGGTTGGATTTTTTTGTGTTTATCGTGATGCCCAGGCATGGAGCAAGATGGAGAAAGGAGTCTCGCGCCAAGAGAAGTAGATGCCTTGTTGGGGCGGTGAGAAGCCAGTCGTCCAGGTAAGGAAAGACCTGCACCCCCTGAAGCCTCAGGTGGGCCGCTACCACTGCTAATACTTTGGTGAACACCCTGGGGGCTGTGGTGAGACCAAAGGGAAGGACCCGGAATTGGTAGTGACTGGCTCCCAGCCGGAAGCGGAGAAACCTCCTGGAGCGCCTGTCCATTAGTATGTGGTAGTACGCATCCTTGAGGTCTATGGAGCACATCCAGTGATTTTCTCCCAGAAGGAGGAGAATAGACTGCAACGTGACCATTCAAAACTTCTCCTTGGGAACTACCAGGTTCAAGAGTGAAAGGTCTAAAATTGGTCTTAGATCCCCCGTCTTTTTTGGCACTAAAAAGAACCTGGAGTAGAACCCTGATCCGATCTGGTCTGGGGGGACGGGCTGGATGACTCTTTTCTTTAGCAGATGGCCAATTTCTGCCAAAGCGGCCTCCCACTGACCGGGTGGAACGTCGGGGAGGGACTTCAATTTTGGCAAGTGAAGAAAGGGGATACGGTATCCTCTGGATATAATCTGGAGAACCCAGCGGTCTGATGTTATGGACTCCCATGCCGCTAGGTGCTCGAACGCCCCGACTGCCTCCAGAGTGGAGCAGCCGGGCAACCCTTCAGGGCTGCTGCGCGGGCCGTTCAGAGAAGGGTTCTCTGGACCCGAAGTTCCTAGGAGCCCCTCTTCCCCTAGGGCGGCGTCCTCCCTGTCCTCCTCTGCCACGGAAGGACTGGTTGTCCGGAGCAGGCTGGGATTGCTGCGACTTCCGGAACCACATCTTCTTCTGACCCTTTTGGTTCCCAGAATTGGGCCTCTGGGGTGCAGAGAAACAGATTCCGATGGCAGACAGCGTCTTCCCGTCCTTCTCGCTCTGGGTCAAAGTGTTGCGAACAGTTTTGCCAAAGAGGGCAGAACCATCGAAGGGGGCGTTCGCAAATGACGCCTTGAAGGGCTCTGAGAAATCGCAATGACGGAGCCAGGCCTGACGTCTAGTAACTAGGCCTGCCCCTGCGGCTCTAGCGGCACCTTCCATAGCATGGGACAGTAGCCGCATAGAGGTATTAGTGACGGACCTGAGAGTGGCCATGCGGGTGGAGTGCAGCACTTTGTCCTCCTCCGACATGGACTCTGGAGGGGATGCAGCGTATTCTTTTATAAGATCGCGCTGCATCCTAATCACATGTGCCAGATAGTTCAGCGCCCTCACCGAGAAGGTCGCTGAACTAAACATCCGCTTCTCCAAGCAGTCCATCATCCGAGACTCCTTGCTCGGAGGATGGACTGAGGGACTCTCCTGAGCAAGTTCCCTCTTGGTGGCCGCCGCCGTCAACATGGCATCTACTGGAGGCCCCTTACTCCAATGGGCACGGTCAGCCGGGGGACTGAGAATATGGTCGGGCCTTTTTGGGATTGGCTCCACGGTGTCCGGTTTCTTCCACGCCCTGGTGGTAATGAGGTCCACCAGGGGGTCGGCAGGAGGGGACACCCAAGAGGTAGACGGGCCCGCTTCAAATGCCTCCAAGAACACGGACTCGTCCGAGGAAGACTTGGGGGCAGACCACCCCCCCCTTATGCGGAGCATTTCCATGATGTCTCCAAATGAGACATCCTCGGGGGGTGATCTTGGGGAGTCTTCCCCTTCCTCCAAATCCGTGTCTTCTGTGAGAGACTCGGGGGAGTCAATGTGCCTCCTTTTGCACGTATGTTTGTGGGGAACATCCTCCGGGGGGCTGTCAGAGGACTCCTCGCAAACAGTGACCTGTTCCAGGGGAACAGCTTGGGGCAAAGGAGCGGGCTGTCCCAAGGGCCGGATGGTGGAAGCCTGACCCAGTGCAGATGGAGCGCGGGACGGAGCCGAAGCAAGTGCCGGGGGTCCGGAGACCCTCAACAGGGCACTCTCCACTACATCAAAAGCCGAAGGGGAGCCGACCTCAACCAAAGGATCCGACAATCGGCTCCCTCTCGGATCCGAGGAGTGGATCGGAGCTGGCGCCGAAGCACTCGGATCCGAAGGGACAGTGCGCTCCGACACAGACGGCGCCAGAGGAGGAGCACTGATCCCCCTGGATCCGAAGCTCGGATCCAGGCTCCGAGAGGTCGGATCCGAAGCACTTGAGGGCAGGGTCAGATCCGAAGTACCAAGTACTATCGGAGCCGACCCACCCCGCCCGGCTGCTCGGCTCCAACTGCTCCGAACCCGGGTAGCGGGTCGGAGAAGGAGCAATTGGCTTGAAAAAAGGGGTCGAGCTCCCCCCCAGAGGGGGGGGGAGGCAAGAGCACTCCCATCTGCATCTGGGCCTGGATGAACCTTCTCATCATCCGGTCCAGATCAGCGTCAGACAGGCTATAGGTTGATCTCGACGAGGCTACCGAGGTAGGCTTATAGTGCCTCCTGGATAGCCTCGACGGAGATCGGGTCTCCTCCTCCTCGGGTCCCGGTGAAACCACACAGGAGACCGGAGCCGAGGAGGGGGAGAGCCAGCAGACAAGGAGGCCGGAGGAGAAGCCCGCTTGGCTGGCGGGGCCGAAACAGAGGTCTCGGCCCGCCGCTTATGGTGCTTCTCCCTCCGGTCCTTCTTTCTAGCTTCCCTCTCCTCCGAACCACTACAGGGAGGTTGAGTCCCAGGAGGAGGAGGGGGAGCTGGAGAGGAGACAACCGTAGAAACGGTTACCCCCGAAGGAGCGGAGGCCGGAGCCGAGTCCAGTGGCAAAAGACCCGCCAAGACAAGCTTGGACCTCCGCTCCTTCAATGCCCTGGGGTTGAACCCTGCACAAATGGAACATCCAGAAGTGAGGTGTTCAACCCCAAGGCATCTAACGCACCGAGTGTGGCCATCAGCCGGGGAAAGCCTATGGCCACACTCGGAGCACTTAGAAAACACTGCTTTGGGTTGTTCAGACATCCCAAGTACACAAAAAAAGTTACTTAAACTAGGGAAAAGAAAAAGTAACTAAAGCACACACAGGCCCAAACACACACTACGCTACCAGCGAGGGGAGGGAAAAGTAAAAATAAATTTAAAACACTAAAAGTATAATCAAGTAATAGGGAAACCTAAACTTTCTCACAACTTTCACACAAAATTACAAATTTAAACACTGTAAACACTAGAAAACTGCACTTAGCTGAAGAGCTTAGGAACACAAATCTGGTCACCAGCGCGGCAAACAAGATCTGAGGTCATGTAGGGAGAGCAGGGCATTATGGGTGAGGGGAGGAGCTGAGAGCTTGGATCCATAGCTGGTAAACCATGCCGGTTCGGATCCGATGTCGGATCCATAACCCACAGGTTGCAGACAAATTAATCTCCTACTTCAGATCTAATAATAATCCTAGATGCCCTGTAACTTAAACGGACATCTAATAAGGTAAAGAGCCAGGTAAAGAAGTAAACAGAGAACTAATTAAAGATATTTAAAAATTAAAGAAGATAGATAATAATCTACCTAAATATAATAGTAAAAAATAGTAAAAAAAACTATGTACTTAGCCCAGAGCTATAGCTGACGAATCTCTTCCCAGCACAGCAAACAAGATCTGAGGTAACTTAGGGGATGCATTATGGGTAAAGAATGAGGCCCACGAGCTTTGCTGAAGATCTCGAGCTGGAAAAATGGCAGAGATGGATCTGACGCATCGGATCCGATCCACATGTTAGAATAAAGGCGAGACTGACAACATCACATTAATGGTTGAAAGCATTGCTTAAAAGAAACAGCTGATAACACCTTTGGTATTACTTAACGAAACTGTCAACGCAGAAAACTGTATAAGGAGGCTTGGAAATTATAGCTTGTAACTCAGAAATCCTCCTGCGAAGCACAGTTGTGGGCAAGTATACTTACCATAACAGCATAGCTCTGACATACTGTCATTGTAACAGTAAATCACATTAGGATATACTTTTCACCAAACTTGATTGTCATTTCACTGAATTTTCAAAATGTATCACTTTTTACCTTCCCTGACTGGATCAGCAAAAGTTTAAGCTGGTATGCACTGAGATAAGTAGGGTGGGGTGGCACATGGCATACCAAGTTGGTACATCCTGTCTTCAGTTCTTCAAGCCATATTTTCATGTCATGGAAAGATAAGTAAGATAAACACATTATAATAAGAAAACAGAAACTCTGTAAATCAGATTACAATTGTGTGTGGAACTGTAAACATCTCTGTCTTACTATATTATAAAATGTAACTATTGGACCAGTGCCTTCACACTGTATTGCAGTATACTTATTAAATAGATTTACATTTTATATACTTTATTCTCTGTCAATGTCTTCTTCAAGCTCAGTTTCCATTACAGAATCCCAAACAGCCCCTTTTTATTCTGTTTTTTTTTCACTATGGAGCTATATTTCTGATCAGTAATAATTTTCAGTTCCATATTTTAATTTCTGTAATCATCCTTTTCATCCCTTCTATTGATGGTTTGCCTTTGCCTTTTGTTTTCCATGATTCAGCTATAGCTATCTTGTCTGTCTTAGCCATTATCAGCACTCTTCAGTACATGCTGTTTTACACCATCTCAAACAAAAACATGGCAATACTGAGGTTTAATTCTCTTCTACAAGCATCCAATGTAATATAGACCAAAAACTTAGTATTGTATGAACGTGTTCAAAAATCGCCATCATTGTGGTTTCCTAATTGGAAGGAGATATGCTTTTGGCAGACAGCAGGTACCTAACTGTCCATACACGTCTTGCTGGTCCAGTGGCAATGACAACTGCATGGAGTGTAATAGGGTGGTCCTGGATTCAATCCCCAGACAAAGGGCAGTGTCGTCCTTTCTAGTTAGTTATCTTCAGAAAGAAGAAACAGAAACTCAGTCATATTCTAAATGAGAAGTTCTCATGTGTTTAGTATAACTTTTACAAAAGGGGAAGAGATGGACAGGTATTCTGTTGATGTAACATTCAAAAGGGGGTAGTTTCTACAGAAACTGACAACAGCTGGAAAGTTCTCTTTAGTTTACTCTTCCTTTTTCCAATAATTTTAATAATAAAACAATAATAAAACAAATGGGGAACCAGCTTGTAACAGGGTGTCTATAATTTGTGCCTTAACATCCTGAGAAGAAAACTGCAGTCATAGCTGATCTATTTGCTCCATCTACAGCATCAAAGGCACACCTATGTGTTTATAAGCCCACGGATTCCATTTTTTATAAAATTGCAATTAACTTTTGTTCCATCTTGAAATCAGAAACATTACTTATATTTTCTAACATGTTCAAACACAGAACTTCGTCAGGGTAACATGCAGCCCTGTAAATCATGAGGTCTCAGTACTAAGATACGGGAAGTATAATGCTCTTTTCTGTACCTGCCCAATAACATGTCCACTGTAGTAAAGGACAAACAGCCTTCCAATATTGTGAATGTACCAGGCTCCTCAGACAATTTTATTTAGTTAGCTTTATTTGTGGACTTATCCCAGAAAGACTCATTCCAGCTACAGCTCAAGAGCAATAGAAAATCCAGCAATTATGTACCACATACAGTAGACAAAACAGAAGTGCAGTTTTAGTTGAGTTACAAAACTTTAAATGTACAACAAGCTACAGGTACAAGCAGTAGCGTAGCTAGGGCAGGGCAAGAGGTGCAACGAACCCAGATGCAAAGTGTTGGGGGGGGGGGAGAATGGCTTATCCTGATCACTATTTAATGCATACCAGCTTTAAAAAGCCAGTATTGTATTTGCGGTCAAGCTTCAGCAGTGTAGCACTCCCTGTGCGAACTGAAGTGCTCCATTGTAGAAAACAGTTTGTTACAGATGAAAGCATTTTTCATTTTGCTTTCTTTCTTAACAAAAATGAGAGGAAAGAGGATGGCTGGGGCAGGGAGAAAAAACAGGATCTCACTGGTTGATTGCGGCCTTTTATTATTATTATTTTTTTTTTACTCTTCGCCTAAATGTTTTATGAAGGAACCCAAATGGCATTCATGCTGTTTCTAGAAGTCCTTTTTCCTTTCTTTTCCCTTTTTTCCTTCGACAAAGAGAAAATGCATCAAGGTAAAAGATTTACTAGGTAATATATGTTCTTTGCTGAATGAATGAACAGAAGGTATGTTTGCCCTCCTTGATTTACAGAAAGTTCTTGTAGGTAGTGATACAGGTGAAGGTTGACCTAGCTTAACCTTGTGCATATCTCAGTCAGTGTACGGTACCCATATCTTTTCTACTAAAGTGTCAATAGTATTTTTGGACAGCATTTTCTAGTCCTACATGGTAGAAGAAAGAGTAGCTGTGATATTCCATTGAGTAGGAAAGAGGTATCATTTAATGATTAAAATACTTCTGGCTCTCTACTTGTCATACCCTGCACTTCTGGATTGAGATGTTCCACAATGGAAACTTGCAAACTCAAGCTCCAGAACTTCTCACACAATCTCGTGGATGACTGACCTCTGTACTTTGATGCTGATTCAGGTAGTTATTCTAATTAGTCAGCAAAGGCTTACAGAGTACTATGCAGACAGAATTCTTCTCCCTGTTACTGGAAGTCTCCTTCCTGTTACTGGAAGTTAGCAGTGACAATGTGCCAGCCTAAAGTGATAAAAAGGTGACACAGAGTCTCAAAATCTGTAGGCATAGAGATTTTCTTCTTAATGGTTTCTGCCTTCTAGAATTTCAAGATGGATGCATGATGAGTAACAGCTAAATTTCATTGAAAATAGAAACTCAGAAAAGAGAGCCAGTAAATTTGTCTTTTTGGGTAAATTTCAGTAACTGGCTAGTAAGCGCACTGCCTGCATGCTAACAAAAGGTGAGGAGAAGACTCTAATTTGGAATAATCCTACAGCTGTTCAAAAAAAAAAAAAGGCTATTCAAGATCCAGCTTTGGTACAAGACATGACTTCCAACGATCCAGCATTGGTACAAGACATGACTTCCAACAATCTACAGAAAGAAAATGAGTGAACTGTGCTCAAAGCTGATTAAAATAAACAAAACACTGAAATAACAAAAGGCTGGAAAATGGAAGAAGCTTTAAAAAGATTTTCGATGGACTGATCAAACTGCATCACTCAGAAGTTGAAATGAAGAAAAGGCTGGCTGAGTACAACACTGCTCAAGAAGAAATGTTTCAAAACATGGTAGAATTATAGGACAAAGCACATAGGGAAAACCTGAGATTTTGTGCTGTACCATAGGAACTGCAAGGAACAGACTGTATTAATTTTATGAAAGCACAAATAAACACATGGATTTATATTCCACAGGAGTTGTTAATGAAAGGGCATGCTGTATGTATGCTACAAACCTGGCCATGAGAAAGCAGCCAAGACCTGTAATAGTACAGATGCAATCCTATCAGCAGAAAGAGTTGATTCTCACAAAACTGTGTCAGAAGGACAAAGTACTAAAAGCTGTAGATAGTAGAGTGTTTGTAGAAGATGATTAGTCACTGTACACCAGGCAGAACAGGAGCAAATTTATTTCAGCAACCGGGGAATGTCAGGAGTCAGGTGTACGATTCAAGCTGCTGTATCCTGCTACCTTCAAAATATTTTTCTTTAAGGATCAAATTCCTTTATAGGTTCATAGGTGTGTACTAGGCTAATGATCACAAGGGCCTTTTTATGCCTAGCCATGCATCTCAAATTTCTGACAAGTTCTCGTACCCTTGATAAGTGCAAGCAGGGGCTTGGGAGATGAACCACTTACAGGCTGCCTGTGTCCACTAAAGACATAGGTGGCAAACCAGGGATGAATTTCCTGTTCCCCACCCAACTGTCCAAATTAGACTTAACTGGGTTAGGGAGGAACTCTCTCAAATGGAAGGAGAGCGTGTTCCAAATTAGAAGTAGTTTTGGGGATATATACCTGTATCTCCAGCAGGTCCCATTTATATCACAGCCAAGATTTAAGCCATTAGAATGTGTAATTCTGGTGCTGTTCGTGTTGGGAATATGCAGGCAGTCCATCACTGTGGGGTCTGACAATGCCTTGCACACCAGGCTTAAATCTCTCCTCAACAGCCTGAAGGAGAGAAAGTACAGAGACAGGGCTTTGAAGCAATCTGCATAGGACATGTTACTTACATCTGTATTACTTTAGTGAGGAACCTCTGTGGACATTCCAATTCATAGGTAGGTACTAGGGTATTGGCCCCTAGGGCCCAAGCCTAGCCAAAGGTACCCTGGCTTTCGCCACCCAAGAAAATTATTTTCCTGTGCCACTGTCGAGCAGAGCCATAGAAGTGATCCCCGGGGTGAATGTCCTATCTCCCATCCAATCATCAAGATTTTTCTTGAAGAGTGCTAATGAGGAGCTTTGTTTGATATAGACAGGTAGTTTGTTCCAGAGTATGGGAAGTCTCTGGGACAGGAATCTATCCCTCCTGCATGTTCTGTTTATTGTGGTGACAAGGTTTAGGTCCCTAGACCGTGTAGCTCATAGGGATTGGGATTTCTTTAAGTGGAGCATGTCTAAAAGCTCTGGGTTTGACATAGCTTTGTGTGTTAGGCAGAGATCGCCTCTGAGTAGGCGATATGCAACAGAGTAAAGCTGCAGTTTTTTGAGATGGTCTGCATAGGGCATCTGTTTGAGGCTGGTAATCCTCTTTGTGAGGTATTTCTGTGACCTTTCCGGTTGTTGTAGATGTCTTGTGAGGTACATACCAAAAAGGGCACTGTACTCTATAATGGGTCTAATGAGTGATGAGTAGAGGGGAACAATGACCTCTTTTTTCCTGGATGAGAAACCTTCTGTGATGAGGTGTGCCACATAGAAGGATTTCCTGACTACTGTGGCAATGCGATTATCAAAGGAGAGACTACTGTCCACCTGTGTCCCAAGGTCTCTTATCACACTTTCAGTGTTAAGTAGACTACCGCCTATGTGGTAGTTCATGGGTACTGAGTTTTTACCAAAAGGGATGACAATGCACTTTTTGGCATTGAGCTTGAGGCCATGGCTTTGACACCAGGCATCTGTCTCAGCGAGGGCCTTTTGTAAGATGTCCACATCTTTTGGAGTTTTGATTATGGCTCCTAGTTTGCAGTCATCTGCGAACTTCGTTAGCCAAAGACCTTCTGTGTTGGCCTGTACTTCAGAGAAGTAGATACCAAACAGGAGAGGACCCAGGACTGAACCCTGTGGTACTTCACTTGTCACTGGTCTGAAGTTGGATTTGGAGTCTGCTACTTTCACAGTGTGGGTTCTGTCAGTGAGCCAGTTGGCAACCCATCTTGTGACATAGGGATTTATACCTAGTTTAGTGAGTTTATCTATAATTCCAAAGTAGGGGATGGTGTTGAAAGCCTTGACGACATCTAGATAGGCTGTGAGAACCACCTTACCCTCATCTACGGCTTTGGTGACTGCTTCAAAGAGGTCTATCAGGTTTAGGAGACATGATCTGCCTTTTACAAGCTGGGTGGGGTCCTGAGTTTGGAGATTACCAATGTCATTGTTTATAAGTTCCATGATGATATGTTCCATAGCCTTGCAGACCAAGCTCGTTAGGCTAATGGGGCGGTAGTTTCCGAGGTCTATGGTGGCTCCCCCTTTGTGGAGTGGGATAACTGTCGCTGTGCGCCATTCAGTGGGCACATAGCCTGAGGTGAGGCTATGATTGAACATGGTACTTAGGTGGGGTGCCAGTTCGTTCTGTAGTTCATGTAGAACACAGCCTGGGATGTCGTCAGGTCCCATGGATGCTGTGTTCTTGGCTTTGGATAGTGTGTTTTTTACTTGTGCAGCTGTGATTACATGAACTTTGCATTCTTCTGGTATAGAGATGGGCCCTTTACGGGATGACAGGGGGGGGGGGGTAAAGTTAGCACTAAACCTATCTGCCAGGATGTTGGCAATATCAGTTGGTTCTGTATATTTAGTACCATTGTGCTGTAACTCAAAGCAGATCTGAGTGTTGCCATTGAGATTCTTGACATAGCTATAGAATGCTTTGTGGTTGTCTTTAGAGTCAGTGGCAATTTTGTTTTCATAACTAGCTTTGGAGGATTTTATGAGGGATCTCAGCTTCTTACTGAGGCTGACCAGGGAGTTACTCCAATCATGGGATTTTACTCTTTTTTGCAACAGTTTCTTTCTTCTGTTGTAGAGTTTGTTTATGGCAGGGGACCACCAGATTGGCTTCCTTTTTTTTGGAGGATCGCATCTTGGTTCTGTTAGGGATTGCACGATCCATACACTCATGCAAGTGCTTATAAAGTGTATTTGTGTAGGATTCAGCAGTCTTACCTCTACTGTCCGTCAGCATGGGTGCCGTGAAGTTTGCCAGTTCTGTCTTAAGAAGCATGAAGTTGGCTTTGGAGAAATTTTTTATTGTGGTTTCCCTAATGGGGGGGTAGGGGAGGGATGTGGATGTCTAGGGTGATATAGCTTGTGGTCGGATCTGACCAACGAGGAACTGACCTCTGGTGTGGAGCACCGATTGCCCATGTTGGTAATAACCAGGTCTAGGATATTGCTGCCCCTAGTGGGGGTGTGGATAAGTTGATTCATGGCACTGGAATTTATGAATTCCAGAAAATGTTGAGCACAAGAGTTGGTACATGAGCAGTTTTCCCAGTTAATGGTAGGGTAGTTGAAATTGCCCATTATTAGGCTGTTAGGTTGTACCCTAATATTTTCCAGTGTATTAAGAAATGAGGAGTGGGAATCCTGGGGCATGGTGGGGGATCTGTAGCAAGCTACAATTTGGATTGCGGTCTTGCCCAGAGTTAGTTGCACTTGGATAATCTCGGATGCATTATGCTGAGAAACTAGCCTGGATGTGTGGATATCCTTAATGAATATGGATGTGCCTGGTCAAGTACATACCAAATGGGAGGGGGTTGTACTAAATGATAGGTCTGATGAATGCCGAATACAGAGCAACAATGACTTCCTTGGACCTAGATGCAATACCTTTGTTTATAACTTGCACAACATAGAATGATTTTCTCACTACTGTAGACATGTGAAAGTTAAAGGCTAGATTACTGATTATGTGTGTCCTCAGGTTGATGACTATTGTGTCAACTCTTAGAGATGTGCTGTCAATATTACAGTTACCAGGGATAAAAGACTTCCTGAAGGATACTATTATGCATTTCTCTGTATTTAATTTTAGTCCATGACTCTGACGCCAGTTATTTGTCTGTGTCAGCCCTTCCTGGAAAATACTTGTTTTGGTGGGGTATTCTATGACTGCTCCTAATTTGCATCATCTGCCAAAAATGAGTGGTCCCAGGACTGATCTCTGAGGGACTCTGCTTGTGACTGGCCTCTTTGTACAAGTGGATTCCCCATTTCTAACTTCTTGGGTACTGTCTGTGAACCAACTGGGTGGCATAAGAGTTTGTACCTAACCTCTTGAGTTTGTGAAAAATGCCTGAGTGAGGTATTGTGTCAAATGCCTTGGCCAGGTCAGGGTAGGCAGTATGAACCATTTTGCCCACATCCATTGTTTTGGTGATCTTCTCAAAGAAGTCTACCAGGTTGAGTAGACATGACCTGCCCTTGATGAAAGCAAATTGGGTTGAGTCCAGTGTTTGGAGGTTTCCTATGTTGTTACTGATCATTTCCATGATAATTCTTTCCACAACTTAGCATATGAGACTAGTGAGACTTACAGGAGTGTAGTTTCCAGGGTATATATAGATGGCCCACCTTTGTGCAGAGGGATTACTGTTGTTGCTATCCATTCATGAGGCACAAAGCCTTTTTGGATGCTACAGTTAAAAAGCTATTCCAGAGGGCCAGGTAGGTCATGTTTCATGTATTTAGAAGGCATCTTGAGATACTGTCTGATGCAGTGTTCTTGGCCTTAGAGAAAGCATTAAGGGCCTGTTCCTTAGTAACAGTAGGGGGGAGTTATATTTGATGGCATTTCCTAAGGGAAGGTTAAGGGGGAGAGAGGGGTAAAGCTGGAGGTGAATTTATCAGCCAGTAGGTTTGCTGTATCTTCTGGCTCAATATAGGTGGCTCCATTAATAATGAGCTCTGCACAAAATTGTGTATCGCCTTTGACAAAGCTAAAATATGTCTTGTGATTATCCTTGGCCTGTTACGCCAAATTAAACTCAAATTTGGCTTTGGTAGACTTTATTTGCACTCTGAGTTGTTTGTTTAGTTTGATGAGAGTGTTTTTATCCTGCTGGGTGTTTATCTCCTAATTTTTGTCATGATATTCTTCCTTCTGCTATACAGCCTATTGATGATGAGTTTCCACCACGGTGGCTTGTTTTTTGGATCGGTTCTGTACTTCTTTCTGGTAGGTACAGCTGCCGCTATGCAGCTATTAACATGGCTGTATATGGTTTTTATGAACAGTTTCTCATAAAGCAGCAGTGTTCTCAGGACTTATGTGGGCTTGAAATTTTGCCACGTTATCACTTAATAATGGGAGGTTTGCCTTAGAGTAGTGCCTGAATATTCCAGGGTTAGTCGGGTTCAAGGTTTTATTTTTACTTCAAAGGTGACCATTTTTGTGGTCTGACCTCATCAGAGAAGACACTACACCTGGGGTGTGGAGCACTCTCCCATATTAGTGAGGATCAGATCCAGTATGTTTGCACCCTTGATTGGTGCACTGAGAATTTAGTCCATGGAATTTGCATTTGAAAATCCAGGAATCTCTGTGCCTGTAGGTTTGGTGTCATATATGATTCCCAGTGGAGTAATTAAAGTCACCCATGAATATGGTATCAGGTTGGATGTTGGGTGCTTCCAATAAGTATAATACAGGTTATGGATTTCCTACATCACAGAGGGGAGCCTATAGCTTGCTAGGAAATGGTATGGGATTTTGCCTATGGTGATTTGAATATGGAGAAGCTCAAATGCATTGTCCTGTTTGACCAGTCCTGAGGTATATTATTTTTGATGTAAATTGAGACACCTCCACCTTTAGTCCCTGTCTATGCAGTAGCTGGTCTAGATGTGTGGAAGGCATTACAGCCTTGCACTGCCAATGTGCTATCCTCAGCTTTAAACCGGGTCTATGTTTAACCATCAAATAACATTTACATTGAACGGCTAAAAATTTAACTCTAACCACTGAAGGTTCATTTCAGAGAACTGGAAAGCAACTAGTTGGCCAACAGTTTCCAATCTACCCTTCTCCCCACTGTAGTATGGTCTCGGAGTTGGTATATACAGTTGGGGGGGGTGGGAGGAAAATCCCCTCAAGTTGGTAGGAGTGGGGTGCAAAGCCTCCCATCTGGGTAGGTCTGAAATGCTGCATTTTTTGGGATGGGAAAGTGTTGGGTAACTATTTACTTCCCCTAGTGAAAAAGATGAACGTTCGCTGAATGAACATTCAATGGATAGGAATCGATGTTTACCCATTTGATGTAAATGTTTTTCAGAGGATAAACATAGCTCTCTTTAGATAATGTCTCAGTGACTGCAAAGACATCAGCATTCTCTAGAGTGAGGACAGTTTGTAGGGAGTGAATTTTTTTTGTTTAGACTTCTAGCATTGAGCAGTAACATGTTTAGGTTTTCTTGTTTTTTTGCGATGTCAGATGTACTTTCAGTTTGGCATTGACTAAAAAAGGCACTATGCAGAAGGACAATGTTTTAGCTCATATTAGAAACCCTAGACAGGAGAGGTACAGACCATTCCTGGCAAAGCAGAGTGGTCTGTTGACAATCTCCTTTTATGCTGACAATTATCACTCCCCCTTAGAATGACACCAGAAACTAAGCCAATTATTAAAGTCAGTCATCCTCTGTTCGTGTTGTTGCACCATCCTTGGATAAGGTAAAATGCTGCTCAGTGCTAGGCTCATATTCTGAGAGCTCCATGATGTCTCTCTTCAAATATTCTGAGGGAGGAGTAATGTCTCAGGTCATTTATACCCACATAAACTATGACTGAGTCATATTGGTACTTGTGGACCAGTGACTAAACTGCATGTATAATGTGGTGGATCCTGGCCTTTGATAAGCAACTGACCGTGACTTTCTCCTTAATCAGCCTGGTGAGAGGGACATCAGTGTGTCTCACAATGGAGTTTCCAATGACCAAAATACTGGACTGTGTGTGGTGGCTCGCCTTATGGGCTTAGAAGTAGGGGCTCCATGAGATGTGGCTATATGTGCTGATGTGGGTGTTATTTTGAAAGAGTGCATTCGGGGCTGCTGAGGGTATTTTTTACATGTACTTTACCTAGGAGGTCTTTGGGGTTTAGGAGGATTACTTTTAAGTGCCTCAGCATATGTGGATCTTTGTGGCTGATCTGAACTGTGAGTGATGGGTACAGTATGTATGCTACTGAAAACCTGATTGACATTAGTATTGCTTTTATGTGATAGCTTTCCCTCCATGTGTAAATACATGTCTCACATACCATTTCAGTTTTTTTGAGAAATAACTGGTTGTCAGTAAACAAGAGGCAATTTCTACATTGTTTCAGGATGCCCATAGCACTAAGTTGGTAAAACGGAGATAATGGAAAAGTTCATATCCATAGCAACATAATTAGATAGTTGGAATGAGAATATAAAGTACTGCCAACTTTTGATGCAGCACAGGCTAAGAAGGAAATACAAAAGTTTGTCCAACAAAAGGTGATCAGTCAAGCAGAAACAGACTGCTTCTTTCTTCTCATAATAAAACTTATACAGAGACTTTGCCAGTAAAACATTTTCCATTGTTCCAAAGGAAAATGCTTGCGAGACAAAGAAAAGCACAGGAGTTGAAAAGAAGCATTGGAAGTACGATGGAAAGGAACCAGAGACAGGAGCTGGGAGATAGAAATCAACAGGAAGAAAAACTGCAACTCGGAAATTAATGAATACTTTTGGGATTACAAAGCATCAGTCACCTTTATTAAATATGGCTGAACAAGAAAAAAAAAAGAAGTTATGTACTCACCATAACGTTCCATCTGAGTAGGTAACTTCATTTGTCAGCAACCTGTGGGTATTGGATCCGAATCGGATCCGAGCCGGCAACTTTATTCAGCTAAGATCCGAGCTCCAAGCTCCTCCCCCTTACCCATAACCCCCTGCCATCCCTCTCTGTCCTCAGATCGAGTTTGCTTTAGCATTATAGAATACTACAACCAAAGGATCAACTAAACATCCTAACCTGATGTCATCTAGTACAGGAAGCACAAAGATCCTAAAAAGAACCAACTACAGGTTAGGGGGACCGAGGGGGGATTGGCTGCTGACAAATGAAGTTACCTACTCAGATGGAATGTTATGGTGAGTACATAACTTCTTTATCTGAAGTAGTTAACTTCATTTGTTCATCAACCTGTGGGACAGAGTCCCCAGCTACCAAAAAACTTGGGAGGTCCTCATGGAAGAATATTCCAGAGCACTGCAGAGCCAAAGGACGCCCTCCCTCTGGAAATTATATCCAGCTTGTAATGGGTAATAAAAGTATGGGATGAAGCCCAAGTGGCCGCTGAACAAATGTCATCCAAGGACACTCTGGACCAAAAGGCAGCAGAAGTGGAAACTGATCGAGTGTAATGGGCGTGAACTCCGACAGGTTCTGGTCGGCCAGAACTTTTATATGCAAGAAGTATACATTGTGAAATCCATCTGGATAATGTAGCTTTTGACACAGGTTTACCCAAAAAGGGTTTAGCAAAGGATACAAGGAGTTGCTCAGACTTCCTATGTTCAGCAGTCCTGTGTAAATAGAACCTCAATTGTCTGTGCACGTCCAAAGAATGTAATTTGCATTCACCTTTGTTGTGATAATTTGGGAAAAAAAAAACGGTAAATTGATAGATTGGTTAATGTTGGACTCAGAGGCGACTTCAGGCAAGAAGGAGGGATTGGTCCTGAGGGAAACTCTGTCTTTATGAAAGACCAGATATGGAGGTTTGGCGCAAAGGGCTTGAAGCTCCGAAACCCTTCTAGCCAAAGTGATAGCAACGAGAAAGGCTGTTTTCCAAGATAAATATTTTAGATCCACTGAAGCTGCAAGTTCAAATGGAGGGCCAGTAAGAGCCTGGAGAACAAGAGTTAAATCCCATGGAGGGACTGCATCCTTAACAGGAGGCCTTAACAGGAAGGTACCCTTTATGAAGGTCTTGCAGATTTTGGAAGAAGCTAAAGAACCAAGATCATTTCCCACATGAAAGTGTGAAATTGCTGCTAATTGGACTTTGACGGTGGAGGAGCTGGCATCTTGATCAAATAAGTATGACAAAAAATCCAATACAGCTGGAATCGGGGCTGTAAAGGGATCCAAATTTCTATGTTCCGCCCAGATCGAAAAATGTTTCCATTTGCTCTTATAGACTTTTCTAGTAGAAGGTTGATGAGCGGTTACTAAAATAGCTTTAACGGAAGAGGGGATACCGGGAGTCCTAGCTATGATTGGAACTGGATCAACCAAGCTGTGAGCTTGAGATTGTCCAGGTTTGGGGTTGTCAACCCCAGGGGGTGAGATATCAGATCCGGAATGGGATCCAAAATCCATGGAGGATTGACTAGATGAGACCATAGGGAAGGGAACCACATTTGACGAGGCCAGAATGGGGCTATGAGGATCACTCTGCTCCCCAACCGACGAGCTTTCTGCAAGAATTTTATCATGAGAGGAAGAGGTGGATAAGCATAAAGTAGACCGGATGGCCACACATGGACTAGAGCGCCTCTGGGGGATTCCCCTGGTGGGGGAAGTAGAGTGAAGTACTCGCTGCACTTTGCGTTCGAAGGCGATGCGAATAGATCGCAGCAAGGTTGACCCCACTTGAGGAAGATTTGCTTCGCTACTCTCAGGTTCAGACACCACTTGTAAGGTGAGAGGACGGTTCAACTCAGCCTGTTTGCCAAAATGTTCGACCGACCCAGAATGTGTGTTGCTATGAGAAAGTGGTTGGTGGTGATCGCCCATTCCCAAACTCTCATGGCCTCTCAACATAGCGGATAGGATCTGGTTCCCCCCTGTTTGTTGATATACCAGACTACTGACATGTTGTCTGACTGAATCGCAATTGTCCCTAAGGGAAGAAGGGCTTGGAGTGCTTGCAACGCTAAAAGCACCACCCTCATCTCTAGGACATTGATGTGCAACAAGGTCTCCGAGTGGGTTCACGTGCCTTGGACGGTTCTGCCCATGCAGTGCCCCCCCCCACCCGAGGCGAGAAGCATCTGTGGTCACCATGGCTTGGGTGGGGCCATAGAGAAGGGGTGCCCTTCCCGGAGATCTGAGGACTGGATCCACCAGAGTAGGGATTTCTTGCAAACCTTGCTGAGGGAGATAGATGCACTTAGCGGATGTTGCAGGATGGACCACTGAACCTGCAAGGTCCATTGTAGGACCCTTATGTTTAGACGAGCTAGAGGTGACAGATTGATGGCTGCAGCCATGGAACCTAGCGCCCTCAGGACCAATTCTGCTGGAGGAGCCGGGGATTGTAGGAGGGCCAGCACGTGGAGGGTCAAAGTTCGAAACCTGTCCGGAGTTAGGAAGGCCCTCAACAGGTTTGTGTCTAGCCTGGCCCCTATGAAATCCAAAGTTTGAGTTGGTTGAAGGGAGGATTTCTTGAGATTGATTGAGATTCCCAGATGAGAGGCCAAGTGAAGGTAGTAATTCCTGGCTGAACAGAGTAGATGCCTGGTGGGGGCAGTCAGGAGCCAGTCGTCTAGGTATGGAAAGACCTGTATTCCGTGAAGCCTCAGGTGAGCCGCTACAACTGCCATCACTTTGGTGAACACCCTGGGGGCTGTGGTGAGACCAAAGGGAAGAAACTGAACTGGTAGTGGCTGGCTGGAAGCGGAGAAACCTTCTGGATCGTCTGTCCATCAAAATGTGGTAGTACGCATCCTTGGGGTCTATAGAGCACATCTAGTTGTTGTCCTGCAGGAGTGGGAGAATGGACTTGAATGGTGACCATCCAGAACTTTTCTTTGGCAACTGACAGGTTTAGAGTGGACAGGTCGAGGATTGGTCTTATGTCCGCCGTCTTTTTTGGCACCAGAAAGAACCTGGAGTAGAAGCCTGAACCGGATTGATCTTGGGGGACGAGCTGGACTGCTCTTTTTTCTAGCAGCTGCTTTATTTCTGTGGCTGCTGCTTCCCTTTGATTGGGTGGGACATCGGGGAGGCTCCGGGATTTGAGGGAGATTCAGAAAGGGGATAGTGTAACCTCTGGATATGATTCGAAGCACCCAGCGATACGTTGTAATGAACTCCCAAACTGCTGGGTGCCTCGAGAAACACCCCCCGACTGCCTCCAGAGTGGAGCAGTTGGGTAACCCCTCAGGGCTGCTGCGTGGGCCGATCCGAAAAATGTTCTCTCGACCCAAAATTCTTCAGTCCCCCTCTGCCTCTGGGCCAGTGTCCACCCTGTCCTCCTCTGCCTCTGAAGGACGAGGGGTCCGGAGAAAAACAGGACTGTTGGGATTTCCGGAACCACATCTTCTTTTGTCCCATTTGGTTCCTGGAGAAGGACCTCTGGGGAGCTGAGAAGTGGATCCTGACGGCAGACGTCTTCCCGTCTTTCTCGCTCTGGACCAGCGTGTCGCGGACGGTCTTGCCAAACAGCGAAGAGCCGTCAAAAGGGGCATTTGCGAAGGATGCCTTGAAGGGGTTCCGCAAAGTCACAGAGATGGAGCCAAGCATGCCGCCGTAAGACAATTCCTGCTCCGCTAGCTCTAGTGGCTCCTTCTGTGGCATGGGAAAGAAGCTGCATAGAAGTGTTCGAAATGGACTTAAGAGTGGCCATTCAAGCTGAGAATGTTTTCTTATCCTCGGCCGACATGGACTCTGGGGGCGACCCGGTGTATTCTTTGATGAGATCCCGCTGGAGTCGTATCACATGTGCCATATAGTTCAGCGACCTTACTGAGAAGGTGGCTGAAGCGAACATCCACTTCCCTATGCGGTCCATTGTCCGTGATTCCTTGGGAGGGTGGACCGGGGAACTCTCCTGGGCTAGTTCCTTCTTGGTGGCAGCCACCACCAACATGGCATCTACAGGAGCACCCTTGCTCCAGACTGTCCTATCTGTGGGTGGACTGAGAATTTTGTCTGGTCTCTTTGGTATGGGCTCCACAGTGTCCGGTTCCTTCCATGCCCTGGTAGTGATCAGATCTACCAGGGGATCGGCGAAAGGGGACACCCAAGAGGTAGATGGGCCTGCGTCAAATGCCTCTAGAAAAACAGACTCATTGGAGAAAGGTTTTTGGGCTGACCACCCCCCTCTAATACGAAGCATTTCCATAATGTCTCCAAAGGAGATGTCCTCGGGGGGGGGGTGACCTTGGGGAACCTTCCCCTTCCTCGAAGTCTGTGTCCTCTGTCAGGGACTCAGGTGAGTCCAAGTGCCTCCTCTTGCACTTACGTTTGTGAGGAACCTCCTCAGGGGGCTGTCCGAGGATGCCTCACCATTCACCAACCACATCCTGTTCCTCTAAGGGAACTATCTGGGACGTAGGTGCAGGCTGTCCCTGGGTCCGGGTGATGGAAGGTAGGCCCATCTGGGAGGGAGTGATGGGTGGAACCGCAGCAGGAGCCTGGGGTCTCGAGTCCCTCGACAAGACCCTCTCCACAACATCGAACGCCGAAGGAGAACTGCTCTCTCTAGGATCCGAGAGCAGTCCCTTCAGATCCGAGGCATGGACCGGAACCCGCGCCGATGCAATCAGATCCGAAGGACCAGTATGCTCCGACCGAGACGGAGCCGAAGACACACTGACACCTCCGGATCCGAAGCTCAGCTCATGGCTCCGAGAGCTTGGATCTGAAAATGGACCCGACAAACTCAAGGGTGTGGACGAAGCCGAAGTAGGGTGTACTATCGGCGCCGAGCCTCTCCCGGCTCCAATGCTGCCTGGATCCCATGGCTCCAAACCACGGTAGTGGGTCGGAGAAGGAGCAATCAGGGTGAAAAATGGGGACGAGCTCCCCATCTGCAGTTGGGCCTGGAGAAACCTACGCATCATCCGGTCCATATCTGCATCGGACAAACTTCGGGTCAATCAAGACGAGGCCACCAAGGCTGGCCTGGAG
Source organism: Protopterus annectens (assembly GCF_019279795.1). Lineage (NCBI taxonomy): Eukaryota > Metazoa > Chordata > Ceratodontiformes > Protopteridae > Protopterus > Protopterus annectens. The sequence continues at coordinate 1,464,883,907 of NC_056729.1, forward strand.
TGCCGCCTCGAAGACCTTGAAGGCAACCGGGTCTCCTCCTCCGCTCCGGGGAAAATCGAGGTGAATGGAGCCGGGAAGGAGAAGGCCCGGACGTCCTAGGAGAGGTTAACTGTTTAGCTGGCGGAGCCAAAGACGAAGCTTCAGCCCGCCACTTGTGGTGCTTCTCCTTCCTTTTCTCCCTCCTAGATTCCCTCTCCTCCTGAGACATGGTGGGAGGGTGAGTCCCGGCCAGGGGAGCAGGGATGGAAGGTGGGATCGCTGCAGTCACAGCCGGTGCCGCCGAGGGAGAAGAGGACAAAGCCGAGTCCAGGGACAGAAGTCCCGCCAGAATAAGCTTCAACCTCCTGTCCCTCAAAGCCCTGGGGTTGAAGGCTGCACAAATTGTGCAGCCCGAAGAGAGATGGTCAACCCCAAGGCAGATAACACACCGAGTGTGGCCATCCGCTGGGGAATTGCTTATGGCCACACTCGGTGCATTTGGAAAAGAAAGCTTTAGGGGCCTCAGCCATGGTAATAAGATATGCCCAAACCACACACACCTTCACACACACAGGGGAGGGGGAAGACTAAACTAACTAACAAAAGGAAAATTTACCAACAAGATTATCAGTTTAACAGAAAAGGGTAAACAACACTCACTCGTTAATAGACTAAAGTAAAAAAATAGGTAAAAAAACAGGTAATTGTTGTAAAACTCACGAAACCCTATGCTTGGAAACTTGTTCTAGATGCTTGAATAAGCCGCGGCAAACGAGATCTGAGGACAGAGAGGGATGGCAGGGGGTTGTGGGTAAGGGGGAGGAGCTTGGAGCTCGGATCTTAGCTGAATAAAGTTGCTGGCTCGGATCCGATTCGGATCCAATACCCACAGGTTGATGAACAAATGAAGTTAACTACTTCAGATATGGAAATATTCATCTTTTCTGACTTTGTTAAACTTGCAGGGGACTTGAACATTTGCCCTAATTCACATTTTTAATGTTTGGAAGAACATTAAAGGGAAGGGAAGAGCAGTGAAAGAGTTAACTAAGTAAAACTATTTTTGTTCTTAACAGCATTTTTATGAAACATTTTGTGGCATAAACTGCATGTTATATAGTAAAGCATTTTCAGTTATTTTTATGTGTTATAATGATACTAAAGTAAACATGTGCCCATTTTTTATTCTTTTTCTTTCTTCTTTTTTAGTTTTAAGAAATGTAGGCATTGCAATGTAAAATTAGAAAAAAAAAACTGGACAAAAGCATGCTTAAGATAATAGGTTGTAATCTTAGGTTGGCGAGGTAGGGATGGGGTATAAAAGTATGCATATCATGATAGTAGTTTACATGTAGAGTAGAGTAGTTTACAAGTAGAGTTGGCATAGTTTTTCCTCAATTTTACATAGGGAAATGAGTGGATTAAGACCTTGGTTTGATCTAACAACAAGATTTAAGTAGAAGCAAGTAAATAAGAGAAAACTGAATCTAATGAAAAGTTTTTATTTGGCAAACATATGATCTGAGTGTAACATGAGAAGTTTGCAGCTGATGGCAACATATCTGGTTCTTATGTTTCTATGGAGACAAGCTGATAAGAGGGCAATAGTTTTTTAAGGCTAAACATTAGTACTTTCTGAAAGCATTCAAGATGTTTTCTACATCTGGGGAAGGAATAAAGATAAGACAAAGACAGCACTCAGTGTAAGTAGAAGCACATGCTGTACCATGTGTCTTAGCATGCCTAAAAAAAGGTATGTAGTCACCATAATGTTCCATCTGTGTTGTCCATTTCTGTTCTTCCTCAATTGTTGGGCTCGGATCCCACTCAAAAGCTTTTTCCAGATCGTAGAACACTTGAACTCTCAAGCTCCTCCCTTTACTCATAATGACCTAGTCACCTAACATACCTCAGATCTGCTTTGCTGCCCATAGACCTACAGAGCAGTAGAGAATAAAGAAAGAGCAGAGACTGGGACTCAAACACGGAAAGTACAGTTGTATAAAATCTTACCATATGGGAAATATCCTTCTCTTCACTGTTGCAGTATTCATAAGAGTAGGGATCACCTGCCAAGGGTGGCCCGACATCCGGCCAGTATACCAAAGCCTTTAGGTTGCTTTAAGATATGCTGTACTTTACACGTATACGCCTTGCATAGTGTAGGGCATACGGCCAATGTCCAGATGTACCATTTTTAGAACTAAGAGCCCCAGTAGGAATGCCTGTGCAAGGAAATGAGAGGTAATCAGTACATACAGAAGAGACATGGACCGGTGTGGGGGGGGAGAAGAAATGAATACTGCAACAGTGAAGAGAACAACTACTGTTACAATAAGATTTTACACAACTGTACTATGCCCTTCCATATCACTACTGCAGTATTCATAACAGTAGGCAGAGTGCCAAAGCTTAGGAAGAAACATAGGAAAGCTCTGGAGATTCCATCCAAGTTGTAGTGCTTGGTAAACATATGCACACAAGTCCAGGTAGCTGCCTCAAGAATTGAGTTAGCATCCAAATCCTTGAAAAAAAGCACCAGAAGAAGCCACAGCCCTAGTAAAATGAGCCTTAATAGGAAAAGGAAGGCTCTTACCATCAAATAATAACAAAAGGAAACAGCTTTTCAAATCCAAGAAGAAATCATTTGCTTGGATACAGCTCATCCTAGGGACCTAGGATGAAAAGGAACAAATAGCTGATCAGATTTCCTAATAGCCTTAGTCTTATGAGTTGTCTATGCACATCCAATGTGTGCAGCACCCTCTCACTGGCAGATTGCAGACAGGGCAAAAAAAGTGGGCAACTGAACAGACTGACTCATTCACCACCTTGGGCATAAAAAAAGGATTAGTATGCAAGGACACTCTGTCCTTATGAAACAACAAAAAAAGGGGGACAAGCCATAAAGGCTTGAAGCTCAGACTCCCATCAGGCAAAAGTATGGGCCAACAAAAGTACAGTTTTCAAAGTACAATGCTGCAAGGAAGAAGCAGCAGACTCAAAAGGAGCCTGAGTCAATTTTTCCAAAACAAAATTAAGATCCCAGGAAGGAAGAGGAACAGGCTTCCTGGAAGGCTGAATATGAACACCTTTAAGAAACTGTTTAGCTTCAAATCTAGAAGCCAAAGGAGAAGAAAAAGGGAGAGAAGCAGAAATAGCTGATAAGTAGGCCTTAACAGAAGAATAGGCCAACCCTGCATTGAGCAATTAATACCGATAGAAAATAACCAAAGGAACATCCATAGAAAGTGGATCCAGGTAATAAGAAAGACACCAACCAGAAAACCTCTTCCATTTGGATAAATAGGATTTCCTAGTAGTGGGTTTCCGGGCTTCCTGCAGGACCTTAACCATGTCCTCAGAAAAATGGTGTCTATGTGGAATCAAAATCCTATCACCCACAATGTCAACTGAACAGCGTACAGGTGGGGATGGATGAGAGATTCCTTGTCTTGTGTGAGTAGGTCCTCTCTGTGAGGTAACTTGTGATGACTACCCTTGGCTAAATGCAGAAGAAGAAGAGGAACAAGTGCTGTCTTGGCCAAAATGGAGTCACCAACAAGATTTTGGGAGTATCCTGTTGAATTCTGAACAGGACTTTTGGAATGAGGAGAAGGGGATGGAACGCATAAAGAAACATCCCCTTCCAAGATAAAGATAGGGAGTCCACCTTCCAAACCAGACAAACTGGGACACTGGCATAAAACATAGGAAGTTGTCTGTTCAGAGGGGAGACAAATAGATCTATCTGAGGAGCACCTCGCTGGTGGACAATGTCCAGAAACACATTCCTGTGAAGCATCCATTCACAAGACTGAGTTAAGGACCTACTCAGACTGCCTGCCACAATACTTTGATCTGAAGGAATGCAAACTGCCTGAAGAGTCATTTGATAATGGACAGCCAGATCCCACACCAGGAGTGCCAAATGGCAAAGAAGATAAAATCTTGTTCCCCCGTTTGTTTACATACAACATCACTGTGGTATTGTCTGAAAAGACCTTAAGAGGTCCTGGTGTGAAGAGAGGATGAAAAGCCTGAGGCATCAGCAGAACAGCTCTCATTTTTTTGACACTAATGTGCTTTTCTTTTGAAGAAGTGACCACATCCCATGCACCTTGAGGGAGCCAAAGGTTGCTCCCCATCCCATATCTGAGGCATCTGTGAGAACAGCTTCTGACAGAGATGAGGGGGGATGAAAGGGGAGCCCTGAATTTTGAGACCACTGCTATATCCACACCAGTGAAGTTCCTTCTTGATACAAGGAAGAAGAGGAACTACAAAATCTAGGGGATGCACATGTTGAAGCCAAACTGACTTCAGAAACCACTGAAACTTTCTTGTGTAGAGTTTGGCCAGATGGAGCATAGGGATTGTGGATGCCATCAATCCCAGAGTGCTCAGAATCTGCCTGGTTGCAACAGGGGCCAGTGGAAGAAGATTTTGAAGGAAGGAAATGAGTGTCAAGAACTTGGGAGGAAGGAGAGATGCCAGCATAGGCACTGTCTGAATCCTGCACCCCAGAAAAATATGGTCCTGAGAAGGAGTCAGAAAATACTTTTTGACGTTTATTGTGAACCCCAAGCTTTATAGAAGGAAAATGACAAAATGTAGATTTTGTAACAGGATCTCTGGAGAGGATGCCTGAAACAGGAGGTCATCCAAATAAGGAAATACTTGGATCCCCTGAATCCTGCAAAAAGAAATCACAGGTGCTAGGCATTTGGTGAATACCCTTGGAGCAGTAGAGAGGCAAAAGGGCAAAGCAGAAAACTACAAATCAACAGCAGCTTCAAGATCAACAGCTAGCAAATCCAAGTACAGCAAGACTTCAATAAACAAAAAGCACGCTGAACTGTAAGAAGCACAATTTAATAAAAAACAAAGCTTTGGGAAAAACAAATCCCTTCTTCAGTGTATAAAAACAATGAGTAAACACCATTTAAATAGCATTTAAAACAATGAAACCCCATAACAATGCAAAAATAAAAAGCAAAAAGAAGGTAAGCAAAAAAAAAAAAAAAAAACAATGAGGCACTTATCTCGACTGTCAGGTACACCAGCAATGACTCGGGTAATCAGACCTATGATCAGAGATGGCGTTTGGACTGGTGGCAAAGAAATTCTGAGGATGGTACATCCAGATGTCACCTTTATGCCCTATGCTATATGAGGAGCATACATATGATGTAAGGTGTACATTAAAGCAACCTAAAGGCTTTGGTATAATGGCCGGACATTGGACTGCCATTGGCAGGAGATCCCTATTGTTATGAATACTACAACAGTGAAGTGGAAGGACAACAGAGGTTCCTCCAATACCCTTCAGACTTTCCAGGAGTAAAACAAGGGGTTGGTGGGTGGGAAGTTGAGTAAGAATGAAAATGGACCACACAGATGGAACATTATGGTGAGTACATAACATTTTTATCTAACTTTATCATTTTCATTTATTCTTATCTGTTGGGACAGAGTCCCCAGCTATCTAAAGCCCAGGAGGACTCTAAGGAAGAATATTCCGGAGCACAGCTGAACCAAAGATTGTTCTTCCTCTACAGACCAGATCCAATTTGTAATGAGCAATAAAGGTATGAGGACTAGCCCAAGTTACAGCTGCACAGATTTTATCCAAGGAAGTTCTTGACAAAAAGGCTGAGGAAGTCGCCATTGATCTAGTGGAGTAGGTCTTTGGTGGTTTTGGTAAGAACAAACCCACTTTTTCATAAACAAAGGTAATACAATCAGTCAACATTTTGGGAAGTGTCATATTAGAAACTGGGTTGCCTAATTTTGAACCAGAAAAATTATTTTTGGATTTTCTAAAATCTTTGGTTTTGTATAGGTAAAGATTAACTCTCTGTGGACATCCAAAAGGTGTAACATATATTCTCCTTTGAAAAATTTGGAAAGAAGACTGGAAGGTTGATAATCTGATTACTATTGGATTATGATATCACATTTGGTAAAAAGGAAGGATTGGTCCATAAAGAAACCCTATGTATATGAAAAAGTAAATGAGGTAAGGAATTCAGAGCCTGAAGTTCAGATACTCTTCTGGCAGAGGTGCTAGCAACTAGAAAAATGGTTTTCCAGGTCAAAAAGTTTAGATCACACTTAGCTGACGGTTCATGGGGGGGTTGGGTCAAGGCCTGAAAAACAACATTTAAATCCCAAGGAGGAGTAGGGTTCTTTAAACAAGGCCTACATAAATAAGTTCCTCTGAGAAAGGCTATGCAAAACTTGGATGCAGCTAAGGTAGAGTTATTTACTCCTACATGAAAGTTGGAAAAAAGAAGTTATGTCCTTACCATAACGTTCCATGTGGAGTGTTCATCTCGCCTTTGTTCTTACACACGGGTTCGGAGCCGATCCTCGGCTCCGAGTTGGCCGAATTGCAAAGCTCTGAATCTCAGAGAAGCTAGAGACCAGCCCATATCCCACAATCCTCCCTGCCATTACTCAGATCTAGTTTGCAACAAACCAGACCAAAAGATCCAACACCTCCGGTGCTAGAGGTATACGCTCTCTCAGACATTCAGAGACACTCTCTCACCATAGCAATAACTAATGGTCGAAACATATATCCCATGATACACGGGACCATATACCCCGGAAGGGGTAAGACACGTCGATCAGACTCTAATCCTACCAGTTCTTCCAAACACGTGGGGAGGGAAAGGGAGGGAATGTAAGAACAAAGGCGAGATGAACACTCCACATGGAACGTTATGGTAAGGACATAACTTCTTTATGTGAGAGTGTTCAATCTCGCCGTTTGTTCTTACGGGTAGCGTCCCTAGCTCCATCACCCCGAATGACTCATGGAAGAACGTTCCTAAGCACAGTGGAACCAAATGATGTCCTGTCCTTGGAGACTTTGTCCACTCTATAATGAGTGATGAAAGTATGTGGCTTAGACCACGAGGCTGCTGCACAAATAGTGTCCAAAGGCAAGCGAGCTGCATGAGCTACGGAAGTGGCAACGGATCTGGTAGAATGGGCCTTAGGTTTGGTGGGTAAGGATTGATTTGATTTAGAGTATACAAAGGTTATACAGTCAGCAAGCCATTTAGATAGTGTACGTTTAGTAATTGCCATGCCCTTTTTATTGTCTGCAAATGCGACGAAGAGCTGATCCGTTTTCCTGTAAGCTTTGGTCCTATCCAAATAAAATCTTAATTGCCTGTGAACATCCAACTTGTGCAACATATACTCCAGTTTGTTAGTATGGTTCTTGAAAAAGGTAGGGAGTTCTATAGACTGGTTAATATTCGTAACTGAGCATACTTTTGGAAGGAAAGATCAAAGAGACTCTATCTGGATGGAATATCAAGTAAGGTGATCTGACCGATAATGCTTGCAACTCTGATACTCTACGAGCTGAGGTCACAGTGACGAGGAACAGCGTCTTCCATGATAAGAACTTTAAGAGACATGACGAAGCAGGTTCAAAAGGTGGCAGCATGAGTTGCGACAGTAACAAATTCAGGCTCCATGGAAAGAAAGGTTTTCTGACAGGCGGCCTAAGATGGAAGGTTCCTTTCATAAAGGGCTTACAAAGTCTGTGAGACATAATGGGAGAACCTTCCTCACCAATATGGAAGTTTGATATGGCCGCCAACTGTACTCTTAGCGTGGAAGTAGAAGCTCCTTCATGAAAGAGGATAGATAAGAATTCTAAAATTTTATGTAGAGGAGCTACCAAGGGGTCTAAGTGTTGGCTAGACGCCCAGTATACAAAGCGTTTCCACTTACTCGTATAGAGTTTAGTAGTGGAAGCTTTATGAGAAGCAACCAGAATGTGTTGAACTGCCGGGGGGAGTAGATCAGACCTGGCTAGGCAGGGAAGCGGAGCAGCCAAGCTGCTAGTTTGAGGGACTGAAGAGACAGGTGAGGAACTCCCAACGAATGGGTCAGTAGATCTGGTACTGGGTCCAGAATCCATGGTTCCTCTATTTGACAGGCTCGAAGAAAGGGGAACCATATGTGACGAGGCCAGAATGGGGCTATGAGTATTATAGTCCTTTCCAGGTTCCTGGCTTTCTGTAGAAATCTGGGAATCAAGGGAGTAGGTGGAAATGCATATAGGAGACCCGGGGGCCAATCGTGTATCAGTGTGTCCCTGGGGACATCCCCCGGAGGGGGTAGAAGGGCAAAGTAGCTTCTGCATTTTGCATTCAACGGGGAAGCAAACAGATCGCAGCAAGGCTGGCCCCATTTGCGGAAGATCTTTTCCGCCGTCTGTGGATTGAGGGACCACTCGTGAGGTAACAGGATGGCTCTGCTCAACCTGTCCGTAATGATGTTGGATGACCCCGGGATGTGCGTTGCTATCAGAAAGTGACCTGTGGACTCTGCCCATTGCCAAATTCTCATGGCCTCTCTGCATAACGGGTAAGACCTGGTTCCCCCTTGCTTGTTTATGTACCAGACCACAGACATGTTGTCCGTCTGAACTGCTACTGTTCCTAGAGGTAAGAGGGCTTGGAAGTGTTGCAACGCCAGGAACACCGCCCTCAGCTCCAGAACATTTATGTGTAGAGTGTACTCCATGCTGGACCATTCTCCTTGGACTGTTCTTCTCTGAAAAAGGCCCCCCCACCCTATCAGGGAAGCGTCCGTGGTTATTGTGGCTGTTGGACTGGGTAGAACGAACGGACGACCCATAGTGAGGTTCTGATCGCACACCCACTATGAGAGGTCCCGTCTGCAAGACTCTGTTATCCTGATCTCGTGCGCTAGGGGTAGGTGTTGGAATGACCACTGCGCGAAGAGCAGCCATTGTAGGATCCTCATGTGTAACCTTCCCATAGGAACTGCAATTAGTGCGGCTGCCATCAGTCCTAACACTTTTAACACCAGTTTGGCCGGGGCTTTCTTGCTGTCCAGAAGAAGAAGAACCTGCTCTTTGAGGGTTGACGCCCTTATTGGAGGGAGCTTTAGTAGTGTCGATCGTATATTTAGGTCTGCTCCGATGAAGGAGGGGCGATAAGCAAGACTTTTCGAAGTTTATGGAAATCCCTAGATGGGAACAAAGGCTGACTGTGTAGTCTCTGGCTTGCAATAGGCGACGCTCGGTGGTGGCGGTGAGGAGCCAGTCATCCAGACAGGGAAACACCTGGAATCCTTGTCGTCTCAAGTGAGACACAACTACTGCCATGCATTTGGTGAATACCCTGGGGGCTGAGGTGAATGCAAAGGGCAGAGCTCGAAACTGAAAGTGACTGGCTCCCAGCCGGAAGCGCAGGTGATCTCTGGACGGTCTGGCCATTTTGATGTGGTAGTATGCGTCTTTGAGATCTATAGAGCACATCCAATCGTCCTTCTGTAAGAATGGAAGGATCGATTGAAGCGTGACCATCTGGAACTTTTCCTTCTTCAAGAAGGTGTTGAGATGGCTGAGATCTAAGATCGGTCTCCAGTCCCCTGTCTTTTTTGGAACTAAAAAGAACCTTGAGTAAGTTCCGGATCCTCTTTGGTCCGCCGGGACTGGTTGGATGACTCTGTTTTCGAGCAGCTTTGAAATTTCTACAGCTGCTGGATTTCGCAAATGGGGTGGCACGTCTGGAAACCTTCTTTGTAGAGGTGGAGTTGATGTGAAGGGGATTTTGTATCCTCTGGTTATAATGCTTTTTACCCAAGAATCCGAAGTAATATTTAGCCAGGCCAGTGGGTATAAAGCCAAGCGACCCCCGACTGCCTCCAGAGCAGGACAGCTGGGCCTCCCTTTAGGAATGCTGAAAAGGCTTCCTAGGGACGGAATCCCTGTCGCCTTGGTTATGCGGACCCCCTCTGCCGCCGGGGCGGCGTCTTCCATTTCTACCCCCTCCTCTGCCTCTGGAGGGGGTATCACTCTGTGTGGTCTGGAAAGATCCCTGATTCTTACGGAACCACATTTTTCCGCCTCATTGCCCTTTGGGGTACGGTCTAGTAGGAGCGGAAAAACGGACCCCGACAGCAGACAGGGTCTTTCCCTCTTGCTCACACCGAGTGAGAGTCTCCTTAACCTTCGGCCCGAAAAGTGTGGCACCATCAAAAGGGGCATTGGCAAAGGAAGACTTGAAGGCTTCTGCAAAGGAGCACAGCCGCATCCATGATTGTCTTCGAAGAGCAATTGCTGAAGCTGCAGCTCTACTCGATCCCTCGGCTGCATACGAGATGAGCCTCATGGATGAGTTTACTATGGAGGTGAGGGTGTTAAGTTGTGCTGTTACTTTTTCTGAAACAGCAGCATCTGTGTTACCCTGGAGGGTATCTGTCAGCTCCTTGATGAGATCCCTCTGCAAACGTGTGAAATGAGTCAAATAGTTTAGCGAACGCATGGAAAAAGTCGCTGAACTAAAAACGCGCTTCCCATATCTGTCCATAGTCCTAGAATCCTTATTAGGAGGATGAACAGATGAGGAAGACTCAGACATCTCCTTTTTCGTGGCTGCCGCCACCACCATAGCGTCGACAGCAACTCCCTTGGTGAGATAAGATTTATCTTGGGGGGCAGTGATGAACTTGTTTGGTTTCCTAAGGACTGGTTCCACTGTGTCAGGTGCCTCCCACGCCCTTCGAGCAATCAATTCCATTAATTCATCGAAGGGCGGAGTCACCCAGGAGGTAGAAGGTTGAGCCCCAAAAGCCTTTAGCAGCACCGACTCGTCCTCCATGGGGGCTAGGGATTGCCAATCACCCCTCTGTTTCAAGATCTCCAGGATGTCTGCAAATGACACATCCTCCGAGGGTGATTTGGGGGACCCCTCTGCCTCATCCAAGTCGGTGTCAGACATTAGAGATTCCTGTGGGGAATCTATGTGCCTCCTCTTGCACAACTGTTTCCTCGGGACCTCATCAGAGGGGGCTTCTGGTGAGGCCTCCAAGGAACAGGGGGAACCCCCTGGGGGTGGCTGAGGCAATGGGGCTCTATGCTTTGGATGGGTCGTGGGAGCAGAAACAGAAAGTGGCCCTTTTGGGGAAGGAGAAGATTCCCCTGATGACGTGGTTGTCTGTGCAGACAATACTTTCCTCATAAGGTCAAAGGCCCCCGAACCCCGAGCCGAGGGTTCCCCCGGTTCCGAAGAACACGGGAGCATCCCAGACCCAGGTGCCCTGGGCTCTGACCCCCAGGACGGAGCCGAGCCAGTCTGTGCCGAGGCCCCGAGAGGGAGAGTCGGCACCGACAGGTTGGTACGACTCTCGGTCCCAGAACCGAGGAGAGACCGTCAGCTCCGCGACTCCCCCATCGGTTCCGAAGGAGTCGAAGTCAATGGTGTCGATTGTGCAATGGACGGTTTCGGCACCGAGGGCTCCACTATCATCAGGTCATCCTCTCCCGGCTCAGAGATCTGGATGGGTCTCGAAGGAGGCCCCGTTGGAGATATGGGGAGGCCTTCTAGTTTCAACACCAACTGGGAGGAAACTGCAATTAACTTGGAAAGGGCCGTGTTTTCCGTGAGTTTCTGCACGACGCAATCCACATCTGTCTCAGATAAAGGTCTGGAAGAACGGGTCGAAGGAGCCGAAGATGGCACCAACCGAAGAATCGCCGGTGGTGGCAGCTCCGACACCAGTTCCAAGATCTGGGGCTCAGGGAAAGATAAACGTTCGACGCTCGCCCCGAGGTCTGTGGAACCGGCGAATGAACCCTAGAAGATGAACTCGGAACCGATGACATGGGCTCCGACATCTTCGACCCCTTCGAGGATTTAGAAGCCTGATCCGACTTGTCCAAAGCCTCTTGAAAGGCAGGCTTAAGTAACCCTCTGTCTATGAGCTTCCTGCGTCTATCTGTCATGACCCTCCCGCTAAAGGAATGGCAAATAGAGCAATCCTCTTGAAGATGGAGAGGGCCAAGACAGTAGACGCAGGAAGCATAATTGTCAGTAATGGACATTTTCTGCCCACACTGACATCTTTTAAAGCCAGATTTAGCTTTCTCAGACATGTTAATATAACAAACACTTCACTAGGAAAAAAACTGCTAAAGACTACTAATCCTATAAATGTATATATATGTCTAGAAAAGGATATATAATATATGACACTCACAAACCACACCCAAAGAAAAAAAGGGTTAGGCCACAAAAGGGTGCCTGAAGAAAAAAGGGATATATATATATATATATATAACACACACACACAGCACTTCTATAAACTATTTAAGAAATATAAAGTTATTTCAGCAAAAAAAAAATAAGTAGCTTATCTGTAAATAGAAACCAATTATCAATTTTCTATCTGGTCCGAGCTCTCCTCGATCCAATCTGTTGCAGCGGCAAACTAGATCTGAGTAATGGCAGGGAGGATTGTGGGATATGGGCTGGTCTCGAGCTTCTCTGAGATTCAGAGCTTTGCAATTCGGCCGACTCGGAGCCGAGGATCAGCTCCGAACCCGTGTGTAAGAACAAACAGCGAGAATGAACACTCTCACATTGGCTGCTAATTGTACCCTGACAGTTGAGGAGCTAGTTCCTTCATTGAAAATTGTAGCTAAAAAGTCAAGAACCTTATAAACTGGTGCTGAAAAGGGATTTAAATTATTTTTGTGTGCACAAAAAACAAATCTTTTCCATTTACTTTTGAAAATTTTGGAAGCTTTATGGGAAGATAATAGAATATGACAGACAGGGGAGGAGAGACAGGTTTGTCTAGCAATCAATGGAACTAGAGAAACCATGCAGTCAACTTGAGTCCTGATATGTCCAGGTGAGTCATGCCTGTTGGGTGAGACAGGAGGTCTGCAGCTGGATCCAGAATCCAGTGCAGGTGGAGAAGATGAGGCCAAAGGAAGGGAAACCAGACCGGATGAGGCAAGCAAGAGGCAATGAGAATAACTTCTCTTCAATCAAGATGATTTCTGGAGAAATGTGGAAATGAGCAGTAATGGGGGATAGACATAATGGAGACCAGAGGGCCAATCATGAAGTAGAGCATCCCTCGGTGACTCCCCCAGTGGAAGGATCAAGGCAAAGAACCTGCTGCACTTGTTGAGATGAGATGCAAAAAGGTTGCAGCATGGTTGTCCCCACTGACAGAATATTATCTCTGACACTTTTAGGTTGACAGACCACTTGTTAAGCATCAGAATAGAACTGCTTAACTTGTCTGCTATCACGGCAGACTTCCCCAGGATGTGTGTTGCTATCAGAAAGTGACTGGATGAGATCACCCACTGCCATACTCTCATAGTTTCTTGACAAAGAGGGTAAGATCTGGTTCACCCTTGTTTGTTGATATACCAGCTTACCGACACATTGCCCATCTGAATCGCAATAGTCTTGGTTGGCAGAAGGTCTGCAGTGCTAGGAGGACAGCTCTCATCTCCAGAATGTGTTGGCCTCTTCATGAGATCATCCTTCACAAGAAGTGCCCCCTCCACTTGCTCTGATAGGCATCTGTGGTCACAGTAACCTTGGGTTGAGGAAGCAGAAAGGTACAGCCTTCTTGTATTTGACTGGACTGGATCCACCAGAGAAGGTAATTCTTTCAAGCCTGTGTTATCTTGACTCGACTGGATAACGGTTGTTGGAGAATAGACCCCATTGTGCTGCAAGTGCCCACTGAAGGATTTTCATATAGAACTTTGCCAGTGGTACAAGAGTGACTGTCGCTGATACGGGCCCCGATGGTAGAAGTATACGACACATGGAAAGTGAAGACTTCTGAATACCACTACCAGTTGACTGCTGACAATCTACTATTGGACATCAACAAGCTGGATGAGGAAATAAAAAATGATATATATTTCCAAAGGTACAGGTATGAGTATGACAGTACCTACAGTAGTATTGACCAGCATATTTCAAAACTCACCTCCACTAAAATCAAAAAATTGCAAACGGACATTAAGGTATACAAAGATGGCACGGCTTATCCGAAACCTCCAGTATCCCAAGGAAACTATTTGTCCTTTAGAGCATGGAGGGCAGGGACGACTACCCCCAACCAGTTAAAACGGGGTGAGGGGTCTAGCTACAAGGAATCTACCATCAAGGATTCAACGGACCCTTCGGATCCAGTCAGACGTAGTGAACGATTGGCAGCCTATCACAAATCTAGTAATGCAGAAGAGGTAGTGGAGGTCCAGCCTCATTCCCTATAGAGGAACAGGGTCAGAAATCCAGCAACTGGTCCAGGCCCAGGAGGAACTGAACCAATTAATTACTGGGACTGGTTCATTCAAGTCTGGTCAAAGTAACATTTTATTAAACTCAAGAAAGGATTTCAAGATATATAATTTTTCAGATTATGTCTTCGAGATTGAGTTAGTGGATGTGTTGGCAAAATACTTTTCTTATGTGCCCTCTAAGAGGGCTGATATAGCTTCTTCTGTCATTGATTTAAAACTCTTTGTTAGAAAGTTAAATCTACAGTTACTAATGGGAAATTTCACTAGTGTTAGGGGTGAATTCCTTCTGGCCAGCACATACAATCCACCGCTGCATCCATCCTTTAACCTATTCGAACAGATTTGTGAGTTGGATATAAGACATACCCTCAATAAATCTTTACCCAAACAAGCTTTTAGATACAATATCAGTAAAGATGAGAGACTATTATTAGATTCCCGAGCTAATTCTTCAGTGAGGGTTATGCAACCGGACGAAGGTGGAGGCCTGGTAGTCATGAATGAGGTTGATTATGTACAGAGGATGAAAGACATCCTTTCCTCTGAGTCTTACAAGGAGGTTTCCAGAATGAATTGAATACAGGTAATTCTAGGGTTTCCAATTATTTTGGTGACATGTTTGTCAACGGATCCATTGATTTGGATCTACTGAATTTTATATCTCCACCTACATATAAAATTCCTATTATATTTGGATCACCTAAAATTCACAAGAACCCTTTGGATCCATCAATGCACCCCTTAGTAAGTGCCAGGGGCAGCATTACGTATGCTAGCATCAAAGTAGCGGACTCAATATTAAAGAAATATGTGGCTACTGAACCTCAAATTTCTAAAGATTCCTGGTCTTTCCTGCCCATGATCAACCAGACTACTTATAGAGAAGATAGTCACTTTTTAACAGTTAATGTGAAAGACCTATATACATCTATCCCTCATTCAGTTGCCTTAGACTGGATCCCAGTCATGTTGTCCAAAAAAGAGGCCCCTGCTAAAGATATCCAACTAGTGAACGAATTGTTGGACATTATACTGTCCAACAATTTTGTGTCCTTTAATAACAGATTCTACTTACAGTTGATAGGAGTACAGATGGGTTCCCAGTGTAGTGCCAGTGTGGCCAATTTGGTCATGGCCTACTGGGAAAGGGAGTTCATTTTAACTAATCCATTATTCATGGATAAGGTATCGTTATATACACGGTTTCTAGATGACATCTTTATTATTATGAAAGGTGACGACGAGTCAGCTATTTCTTTAGTAGACATGTTCAATTCTTCCACTAACTTTGTACAATTCACTTACAATTTTTCCTTAGATCAGGTAGCTTATTTAGATGTAGATCTCTCGAAGGACAAAGAAAAAGGTTATTTTGTAGCTAAGATTTACAGGAAGGAATCTTTTTCCAATAGCTACGTCCACTTTGATAGTTGCCATCCCTTGTCCCAAAAGTGATCTATTTTTAAGGGTCAACTTGTTAGAGCTGCCCGCATGGTATCCAGGGACTGTAATTTTGAGGAAGAATGTGCTTTCATGGCAGACCTTTTTTCTAACACGGGTTACCCCAAAGACCTCATTAATGATCTGTTATGAGAGGTCCATAATAAGAGAGCATCTGGGGTATATGTACCTATTTTAAATTACAATACTTTTGACAGAGTAACACTTGAAAGGAGGAAGGATGAAGCTTTTCCCATGCCATACAGTTTTAAGCTAGGGAGATTTTCACCATCATTTTGAAAAATTAGAATTTGATTACTCAGGATGACTCCACCTGTAAAACCCTGGTAGAATTACCCCAAGTAGTGTTCAAGAGAGGCTTAAATATTAAAGGTATCTTAGAAAGAAAACCTAAGATTTTGAACAGCAGGAATGGAATGTATATGTGCAACATGTGTCGCTACTGTGGCCATATAAAGACAGGGATGAGATTTACCATCAGGGACAGGGTGTTTCACCTAATGGGCAGGTTCACTTGCTGTAGTACTCAAGTGGTGTACTTGGCTCAGTGTTCCAGCTGTTCTGCTTTTTATGTCGGTAAAACCGACAGAAAATTGCAGGAATGAATATATGAGCATCTTTATGCTATCAGGAAAGGCAAGATGGACAATGCTCTAGCTAGACACATAGTAGAAAATCCGAGTCATCAGTTCTTGTTTTGCATCATTGATCAGGTGAAATCCGACTTCGGGGGGGGGGGGTCTACTTCGCTCCTTTTGGAAAGTAGGGAGTTGTCATGGCAACTCAGGTTGGATGCTTGCCATACCCCAGGCCTCAATGGCATGCTATCCATTACTTGCCTTTTGAAACTTAAAAGGTTGAACAGGTAGATCAGGGCTGCTATACCCATGTGTTTTGGTCCAATCCATTATATGTCATTTTTGGTCACGACCATTATTGGAACAATTCAATTTCATATAGCAGTTAGGCAGTTCACACTAGACCTTTTTATTTTAATTATTTAGTATAGTTTTCTTCTTCCTAACCAGAATTTCCAGCAACAATGGTCCTCAGGGTTGATTTTCTTAGGTTTGTTTCTAACATGGCCCTTTTTACTACATAGTAACATCGGTTCCTTATATTATAGTTTTGAAAGGTAACCAGATAGCATGTATTTGACTTGGGACAGGGTCATAGTTGATGACTATCACGATTATTATTACTATTCCCTGGTGGGGTCATATACTTAAGTTAGGAATGGATTCTATACTTCTATCTGGTAAGAGCTGTGCTGTTCATTTTTATGCTGCATAAATGTCGCTTATGTTATGTTATATAAATGTTGTTGTATGGTTTTTATGTTGACCGCACTGTGCGTTCATTCTTTATAAAACATGTCTTCTGTATATATATTTTTCATTCTAACGTATATTCTGATTTAGTTGTTTGATCTATTTTATTTACATATTTATTTGCATTTTATTTTCGTAGTGTTGTTAGTTATGTTTACTTAGGTTCATTGGTTTATGGCCCTTTAAGGCACCAACCGGGTCTATTATACAGTTTTTCAGGCTTACGGAACAAACACTGATTTCATTTTATAATGGAGATAAATTTTCACAAAAGGGGTATTCTTTCATCTGAGAGATTGCTATACCAACTGTCATTCAACAGGGAGCTTTAGATCGGAGGTTTAAGAATACCTGCCAGCACTTATCAGTTGATTATGTGTTTTAAGAGAGCCACAAGAGTCAGTTGTGTTTGAGATTCTATGGCATTGTTTTACGAATACTATTTTAGTGTTGTGGGGCACACCGGTTTTAGATGCAGAGTTATTATGATGTTATTTACATTACACTTATGAGTAGTAGCTGATTTTATATTTTAATAGCTGATACTGCTTTGAATGTTCGGTTGACATACCACAAGTCTTAGTGTAGGTGGGTGTGCCGGCATTCATTGTTCACTAATTAATGACCATGTGATTTTTTAAATGATTTATTGTATATAAGACAACGGTTAGCAACAAGACACTGTTTTATTTGCTTTTCTGATGAAGTTGGAGTGTGTCCGACGAAAAGCTCGTTTTTGGTGCTTAAAATAAATTGTTTCATCTTGATGGACGGACCATGTGTTCGGTTTACTGAAATTCATCTGTTGCTTGGCTCATTGAATTCAACCTGCTGGCATACGAGCGTGTTCCTATTTGTTTTCATCAAGACTCCTGACTGATATTTTTGACCTGGAAATGAATTCTTTGAATCCAATACAGGGGGAGAGAAGCTATTTGAGCCACTGTATTGAAAAGACCACTGATGAATTCCAGAGCTTGAGTTGGATTGAGTTGAGATTTATTGTAATTGATGGATATCCCCAAATGAGAACACAGCTGGAGTAAGTAGTCTCGTGCTTGAATTAGCTGATGTCTAGTTGGACCTGTCAGGAGTCAGTCATCCAGATAAAGAAACACTCAGAATCCCCACAGTCTCAGGTGAGCTGCAACTACTGCCATGCACTTGGTGAAGACCTGGGGGCTGTGGTGAGAACAAAGGGCAGTGCTCTGAATTAATAATGACTGGCTCCCAGCTGGAAGTGTATATATATTCTGGATCGTCTGTTCATTTTGATGTGATATATCAAGCCCATTCAGTCGTCCTTGTGCAGAAAAGGCAGAATGGACTGAACTGTGACCATCTGAAACTTTGTATACTGAATTGATTGATTTAGTTTGTTGAGTTCTAAGATTGGTCTCAAGTCCCTTGTCTTTTTTGGCACTAAAAAGAATCTTGAATAACTTCTGAACTCCTTCTGGTGTGGGAGACCTCTTGGAGGAGTCGCTTTTTCTAGCATCTTGTTTATTTCTAGTGCTGCAGCATCCCTCGGACTGGGTGAAACATCGGGGAGTTTTGTGGAATTTAACAAGAGTGGATGGGAAAATGGTTTAATATAACCTCTGGATATAATCCTCTGTACCCATAAATCTTTTGTAATTTCTAGCCAGGCTCTCTGGTGCATGGATAGACGACCCCCGTCTACCTTCAAAGATGGACAGTCGGACCTCATTTCAGGAACACTGAAAGAATCTGTTAGTGAAGGTGTACCTAGATCCTTGATTATGTGGACCGTCTCTGCCACAAGGACAGCATTTTCTATTTGAGATCCTCCCTCTAGCCCTGGAGGAACTGTCACCATGTGGATCTTGGAAGAGCACGTGGGATTTCTTGAACCACATTTTTCTTCCATCTCATTTGTTCCTAGAACTAGAACACTGAGTCAAAAAATGTACCCCCACAGCAGAGGGGGTTTTCCCTTCCTTCTTGCACCTAGAGAGTGGATCTTTCACTTTGGGGCCAAACAAGAAGTTTCTGTTGAGGTCTCTGGAGCGTGTGGTGCAGATGGATTGGGATTTCTTTAGATGTAGCATTTCTAACAGAGCTTGGTCAGACATGGCTTTGTAAGTCAAGCAAAGATCACCTCTAAGTAGGCGATATGAAACACAGAACAGTTGGAGTTTTTTGAGTCTGTCCATATAAGACAAGTGTTTAAGGCCTAGGATCCTCTTTGTGAGGTACTTTTGTGGACTCCTCAGTTGTTGCAGGTGTCTAGTGAGATACATGCCAAATGGGGTATTGTACAAGATGATTGGCCTAGTGAAGGAAGAGTAGAGGGAGACAATGACCTCTTTCTTCCTGGATGCAAAACCCTTAGTAATGAGATGTGCCACATAGAAGGACTTTCTGACCACAGTGGCAATGTGGTGGTCAAAAGAGAGGTTGCGGTCAACCTGTGTTCCCAGATCTCTTATAACACCTATGTTCAGTGGACTGCCATCAAAGTGGTAATTCATGGGAACCGGGTTTGTCCCAAAGGAGATGACACATTTTTTGGCATTGAGCTTAACGCCATGGTTCTGACACCAGTCATTGGTCTCAGTGAGGCCTTTCTGTGGGATGTCAACATCACTTGGGGAGTTAATAATAGCTCCAAACTTGCAATCTTCTGTTAACTTTGTCAGCCAGAGACCCTTTGTGTTGGCCTGGACTTCAGAGAAGTAGATACCAAACAGGAGAGAACCCAGGACCGAACCCTGTGGGACTCCACTTGTGACTGGTTGGCAGTCTGACTTGGAGTCAGCTACTTTCACATTGTGGGTTCTATCTGTGAGACAGTTTGCAACCCATCTAGTGATATAGGGGTTGATGCCTAGCTTAGGAGTTTTTCTATGATTCCCGAGTGGGGAATGGTATCAAAGGCCTTGGCCAGATCAAGGTAGGCTGTATGAACCACCTTGCCTTCATCCACAGCTCTGGTGACTGACTCAAAGAAGTCGACTAGGTTGAGCAGGCATGATCTACCCTTCACAAAACCAAACTGTGTGGGATCCAGAGTTTGGAGACTCCCTATAGCCTTGTTTATTAGGTCCATGATGATGTGTTCCATAGCTTTTTATATCAGACTCATCATGCTAATGGGGCGATAGTTCCCCAGGGTCAGTACTCGCTCCTCCTTTGTGGAGAGGGATGACTGTAGCAATACATCATTCGGTAGGGACAAAGCCTGATGTGAGGCTGTAATTGAACAGGGCACACAGGTGAGGTGCCAGTTCACTTTGTAGTTCATGTAGAACACAGCCAGGGATGTTGTCAGGTCCCACAGAAGCTGTATTCTTCGCCTTGGACAGTGCTGTTTTAACCTGTGCAGCAGTAATACTGGGTGTCTGGCAATCTACTAGTCCTTTGGGGGGGAGAGAGGTAAAGTTGGCACTGAATCTGTCGGCCAGTATATTGGCAATATCTGTTGGCTCGGTATAGGAGGTACCATTGTGCAGCAGTTCAGAGTAAATCTGGGTATTGCCGTGGAGATTCTTTACATAATTATAGAAAGCCTTGTGGTTGTCTTTACTATCTGCTGCAATTCTGTTTTCATAGCTAGCTTTAGAGGATTTGATGAGGGATCTCAATTTTTTTGTTGAGGCTGATAAGGGAGTTTTTACAGTCTTCGGACTTCACCTTATTCCGCATCAGTTTCCTCCTTCTGTTGTAGAGTTTGTTTATGGCAGGGGACCACCAGATTGGCTTCCTTTTTTTGGAGGAGAGTGTCTTGGTTCTAATTGGGTCTGGCGAGATCCATGCATTTGTGTACATGTTCATACAGTGCATTGGTATATGATAGGGTGGTCATACAACTATTCTCCATTTGCATGGGTGTCGTGAAGTTAGCCACCTCTTTTTTAGGAGCCCAAAGTTACCTTTGGAGAAGTTTTTCAAGGTGGTTACCTTTGTGGGAGTGGGGGAGATGGGAGGGGTGTGGATTTCCAAGGTGATTAATTTGTAGTCGGATTACCCAGGGAGGAGTTGACTATTGGTGTAGAGCAATGATCGCCCATGTTAGTAATGACTAGGTCAAGGATGTTGCTACCTCTAGTGGGGGTAAGAATGAGCTGGTCCAGAGCATTGGAATTAATGAATTCCAGGAAACGTTGCGCAAGTGTATTTGTACGCAAGTAGTTTTCCCAGCTAATGGAGGGGTAGTTGAAGTCGCCCAGTATGAAAGTGTTAGGTTGGACCCTAATATTCTCCAGTGTGCTTAGGAATGTGGAGTGTGAGTCTTTGGACATGGTTGGGGACCTATAGCAGGCTACAATCAGAATCTCTGTCTTACCCAATGTTAGCTGCACTTTAAGTATCTGTGAAGCGTTATGTTGGGCTACCAGTCTAGAGGTGTGCACATCCTTTATGAATATGGAAACACCACCACCTTTGGAGTTCGGTCCAAGTTCTGGGGCCAAAAGGTGGAATGAGTTATAGCCTGGTGGTGCAGGGGTGCTTTCTGCTGCTTTAAACCAGGTCTCTGTTACTGCACAAATGTCTATGTTCTCCATTTTAAAGAGTGCTTTGAGCGAGTGCATTTTAAGATTTAGACTTCTAGCATTGAGCAGCATGACCCTCAGATTGCATTTGTTTGTAGCTGTTACGATGGCAATTTGGTCTTTGGAACACCGCCTAAAAAGGCACTATAGGGGTGTGGCAAGTGCCTTGGCCAGTATCCAGAAGCCCAGGGGTGACAGATGCAGGCCATCTCTGGCAAAACATCGAGGTCAGTCAGGCATGTCATCCCAGGTAGACAGATACTGGATCCCCTTAGAATGACACCAGAAACTTAGCCATTTGTTGAAATCGATAATTTTCTACTTGTACTGTGGTATCACTCTGGGTTCATAGGTTCATACTAGGCTATCTGCCCTAGGGCATTTATAAGCCTAGCCAGAATGTGTTTGGCTTTCGCCACCCATTTTAAATTTATTTTGTTATGCCCTTTTTCGAGGTTAGTATACTGTGCCTCTGTCTAACAGTGACACAGAAGTGATACCCGGGGTAAACCTACGATCTCCCATCCACTCATCAAGATTCCTCTTGAAGAGAGTCAATGAGGGACTCTGCCTAACCTGGACTGGGATTTTATTCCAGAGTGAAGGGAGCCTCTGGGTTATGAATCTGTCCCTCCAGCATGTCCTATTTATTTCAGTGCTGAGGTTCAAGTCTCTCGAGCACGTAGCTCGATGGGATTTGGATTTTCTGAGGTGCAGCATGTCCATTAATTCGGGTTGGACATGGCTTTATCGTCAGGCACAGATCGCCTCTGAACAGGCGGTATGCCACTGAGTAGAGCTGGAGTTTCTTTAACTGGGCAGCATATGGCATCTGTTTGAGCCCTTTGATCCTCTTGGTGAGGTACTTTTGGGGTCTTTCCAGTTGCTGCAGGTGTCTGGTAAGGTACATCCCAAAAGGGGCATTGTACTCAATTATGGGCCTGATGAGGGATGAGTAAAGTGGCACGATGACGTCCCCTGATCTAGATGTGAATCCCTTCATGATTAGGTGGGCTATATAAAATGTTTTTCTAACCACTTTGGCCACGTGGTTGTCAAATGAGAGATTGCTATCAACTTGGGTCCCCAGGTCCCTAATTACTTCTTCTGTACTTAATCGATTACCACCTATGTGGTAATTTGTGGGCACTTTGTTTTTGCCAAAGGGGATGACTATACACTTTTTGGCATTTAGCTTGAGGCAATGGCTCTGGCACCAGTTGTCTGTTTTTATGAGGCCCTTTTGGAGGATGCTTGTGTCGGCTGGAGAGTCGATTATGGCGCCAAGTTTGCAGTCATCTGCGAACTTGGTCAGCCACAGTCCTTCCGTGTTGGCCTGTACCTCCGAGAAATATATACCGAACAAGAGAGGTCCCAGGACTGAGCCTTGTGGGACACCACTTGTAACTGGTTTGGAGTCTGACATGGCTCCAGCAATTCTAACCATGTGGGTTCTGTCCTTGAGCCAGTTTGCATTCCATCTAGTGACATAGGAGTTTATATTTAAGCTGGTGAGCTTATCTATAATGCCTGAGTGGGGTATTGTATCGAAGGCTTTTGCGGGGTCCAGGTGTGTGGACCACCTTCCCCTCGTCAATGGCCTTGGTGACTGTTTCAAAGAAATCAACCAGGTTTAAGAGGCAGGATCTGCCCTTAACAAAGCCGAACTGGGTAGGATCCAGTGTTTGTAGGTCCCCAATATCTTTATTTATGAGGTCCATGATGATCCTTTCCATAGCTTTGCAGACCAAGCTAGTCAGGCTTATGGGGCGATAGTTTCCAGGATCCGTTGAGGCACCACCTTTATGGAGAGGGACCACTGTTGCTGTACGCCACTCTTTGGGCACATATCCTGTAGTAAGGCTGAGATTGAACAGTAGTTTTATGTTTGGGTTTAGCTCTTCTTGGAGTTCATGTAGGACGCAGCCCGGGACACCGTCTGGTCCCATTGATGCGGTGTTTTTTGCTTTGGAGAGGGCGGCTCTTACCTGAGCATCTGAGATGTCAGGGAGGCAGCACTCTGCTGGGATAGATATTTGCCCTTTTGGTGGGGGGAGGGGGGAGAAGTTTGCGCTGAACCTGTCAGCTAGGATGTTGGCAATGTCTGTGGGTTCGGTGTATTTTTTGTCATTTTGGACTAATTCTGAGCATATCTGGGAATTCCCACCCAGGTTCCTAACATAACTAAAGATGTTGCTCACGGCTAGGGTCACACCCGCCTGGGCTACATAATCCGAGAGCTCCTCCATGACTCTTTTCATGTAGTCCAGGGAGGTACGTATCAGGTCATTCACATCCACATGTACAATAACACAGTCAGATCTGTACCTGTTGTTGAGGGACCTGAGTGTGTGCGTTATGTGGTGGATCCTGGCACATGACAGGCAGTTGACTGTTACTTTCTCCTTATTCAACCTAGTGAGAGGGACATCAGTGTGCCTCACTATCGAGTCACCTATGACTAGTGTGTTGGGCATGCTGTTTTGCCTTAGGGGCTTTGGTTGAGTGGCACACTGTTTAGGAGAGTTATGTGTCTCGTGATTAGTATTGTGTTGTGGTGGTCGAGTGCATTTCTGCCTTGGAGGTCTCTGCTGTTTGGGTATGTTTTTATTGAGCCAATGCGAAGGTGGGTGTGTGGTTTGTGTTTTTATGTGAAGGCAGTGTTGGCATGTGTTCTGGAGGGCTGTGTGTTCTATGTGATATGATGCAAGTGTTGACCTTCTCCTCTCGACCAGCTATTCTGGTCTTGGCTGGAGAGTGTGTGACTTCCAACTTGGATATATAAGTGCATCTCTCGCAAGTCTGAGTGTTCGGAGGTAAGAAGAGAGAGTTGTCAGTGTACATGAGGCAGTTGCTACATTGCCTCAGGATACTCAAATTCACCAGGTTAATAGGAGAAAGCACAGGGAACTGACCTTTAGACATGCATGGAGGGGTGGGCATTAATAATAAGTACTGGAGCTGTTTCCTTGTAGAACGTTTAGTGCTGGTAGCACTTTTCTGTGTTACAATAATTGCTACAAGAAGTCTGGTAAAGTGCTAGACTAATAAGCTAGTAAAAGTACAGGAGAGGAGAGAACTAGCAGATCTAAGGGAAAAATTGAAGAGCAAACTTTGGCACCACTAAGAAGCTTACAAACAGTCCTGGATGCAGCAAATCTGCACCTAGACTAGACTAGTTACAAGAAAGGTGGGAAAAGCACAAACATGGACTTTTAGACCAGAAAGTTGAAAGAGATGGAAAAACTGCCCAAACGGCCAATAAACTATAATTTCTAGGCCAGAAACCACCCCTCTTGTGGTATATAGGCTACTTAGTGCTTATCACTCCTACTGATAAGCTTGAAAGCTTCCCTCCAACACAAAAAGGCTTGGGGGGATCAGAAGCTTACATACAGTCCTGGATACAGCAAATCTGTATCTGGACTAGACTAGTTACAAGAAAGGCGGGAAAAGCACAAATGTGGGCTTTTAGACCAGAAAGTTGAAAGAGATGGAAAAACTGCCCAAACCATCAAAAAACTACAATTTCTGGGCCAGAAATCACTCCTCTTGTGGTAGATAGGCTACCTAGTGCTTACCACTCCGACTGACAAGCTAGAAGGCTTCTCTCCAACACAGAAAGGCTTGGGGGGCTCAGAAGCTCACAAACAGTCCTGGATACAGCAAATCTCTATCTGGACTAGACTAGTTATAGGAAAGTTCTTTGATCAAATATATCTGAAATCTTGTGAAATGTGTTAAATAATTCAGCGACCTAACTGCAAGGGTTGCAGAAGCAAAGACACATTTCCCAAACCTGTCTAGGCTCATAGGAGGTTACTAGGCTAATGCCCTTCGGGCCTTTCCAAGCCTGGCTATGTTATACCCATGTTCCCTAATTGATCTTGGTTAGACGGTCGTTATTCACAAAGCAAGTTTATGATCAGCAACAACTGCCCCTGTCCATGAGGGAACATAGTTGTTACCCCAGGGGTGAATTTACGGTCTCCCATTCAATTGTCTAAGTTGCTCTTGAACAGGGTCATTGAGGAGCTCTGCTTCACATGAATGGGTTGTTTATTCCAAAGGGCAATTTTCTGGGAGATGTATATGTCTCTCCACCATGTTCTGTTAATCTCACAGGCTAGGCTGAGATCCCAGGAGTGAATGACTCTTGTCCCATTTGATTTGCAGATGTGCAGCATTTCTATTAGGGAAGAGTCAGAGACTACTCTGCAGGTCAGGCACAAGTCAACTCTCAGCAGCCTGTAGGATACAGAGTACAATGACATAGCTTTTAGTCTTTCCATGAAGCTCATGTTTTGGAGGCCCTGAATTTTCTTGGTGAGAAACTTCTGTGGTCACTCCAGCTGCTGCAGCTATCTGGTGAAGTACATGAAAAAAGCAGCATTGTACTCTATTAGTGATCTGTTGAGGGTCGAGTACAGATGAATTACAACATTCTTAGTCTTGGATGCAATGCCCTTACTTATGAGGTGCACAATGTAGAAGGCTTTCCTTACCACTGTGGACACATGGTGATCGAAGTTTAGATTATCAACCTGTATTACCAAATCTTGCACAACTGGGTTTGAGCATGGGGGCTTCTGTCAATATTGTAATTTGCAGGGACTTGCTATTTGCCAGAGGGGATAATAATGCACTTTTCTGCATTTAGTTTTAGCCTGTGGCTTTGGCAACAATCATTTGTCTGTGTTAGCTCCTTTTGTAATATGTTAACATTGTTTAGGGACTCAATGATTGCACCCAGTTTGCAATGGTAAGCCACAGGCCATCTTTCACCTGGACTTCTGAAAAATAGATTCTATACATTAGAGAGCCCATCACAGATCCTTGTTGTATGCCACTAGTAACTGGTCTACTGGTAGAGGTGGAATCCCCAACTTTGACAGTATGTGTTCTATCGGTGAGACAGTTGACTACCCATCTAGTGATGTATTGGTTAAGTTGCAGCTAGGAGAGTTTCTGAATGATACCTGATTCAGGAATTGTGTGAAAAGCCTTAGCTAAGTCAAGATAGGCAGTATGTACTGTTTTTCCTTCATCCATGGCTTGGGAGGCATTCTCGAAGAAGTCCACTAGGTTCAATAACTATGATCTACCCTTAATGAAGCCAAACTAGGTTGGGTCAATAGTTTGAAGGTCGCCTATGTCCTTATTGATAAGGTCCATGATGACTCTTTTCATGAACTTGCAGATAAGGCTGGTTAGGCTTATGGGTCAAAGCCAGTGCTCAGGCTGAGGTTAAAGAGACTGCCAAGTGGTGCTGCTGGCTCTTGGTTTTGATTGTTTAGTAAACAGCTTGGGATGTTACCTTGTCCCACAGAGGCTAAGTTTTTGGTCTTGGACAGCATGGATATGACCTGCTCCTTGGAGATACTAGGTAGAGGACCGGTGTCATGTATGCCTTGGGGTATGGCTGGTGGGGACAGGGGGTTGAAGTTTACGCCAAATCTGTCAGCTAGTAGGTTGGCAATTTTCTCAGTTTAAATATGATAGGTACTATCCATTATAAGTTTGACAAATAGTTGGGCATTCTATTTTAGACTCTGGACATAGCCTTCCTGAAGACATTGGAGGATATGAATGTATCACAAAATACCATCATACTGGGGGACTTCAACTACCCTAACATAGATTGGGTACATTATTCTAGCCCTAACACCCTAGCCCAAAGGTTCCTGGAATTCATAAATTCAAATGCACTGGAACAACTAGTCACCTCTCCCACAAGGGGAGATAATATACTAGACCTGATCATCACAAACATGGGGACAAAATGCTCCACACCGGAGTGAGATCTGACCACAAACTAATCACCCTGGATATACATATCCCACCTCCATCCCCAGCACAAAAGACCACAGTGAAAAACTTCTCAAAAGCAGACTTCACTCTTCTTAAGACTGAGATGGTATCCTTTAAGCCCACTGGGCCAGTGGATACCACATCCCACAATGCTGAATCCTTCACAAATGCTTTCTATGGACATCTCCAAGAATGCATGGATCATGCAATCCCAAATAAATCCAAGTCCCTCTCCACCAAAGGCAAGCGTCCTGTCTGGTGGACCTCAGCCATAAACAAATTGTATAACAAGAAGGAAGCTACTGCACGACAGAGCAAAATCCCATAAAGGGAAGACATCTCTGATCAACACTAGCAGAAAACTACGTTCTCTCATAAAAACATCCAAGGCCAACTTTGAGAGAAAAATCGCTAAGGACACTAAAGATAACCACAAAGCCTTCTTCAGCTATGTTAGAAACCTGGGCGGAAACCCTCAGATATGCTCAGAGTTAGTTCACAACAAAAAATACACTGAACCCACAGATATTGCCAACATTCTGGCTGACAGGTTCAGTGCAAATTTCTCCCCTCCCTCACCCCCAAAAGAAGAAATACTTATTCCAGCTGAATGTAATCTCCCTGTCATCTCAGATGTCCAGGTGAGAGCCGCCCTCGGCAAAGCTAAAAACAGAGCATCAATGGGACCTGACGGTATCCTGGGTTGCGTGCTACGTGAACTCCAAGAGGAGCTAAACCCGCACATAAAAATGCTATTTAACCTTAGCCTTACTACAGGATATGTACCTGAACACTGGCGTACAGCAACAGTGGTCCCACTCCACAAAGGGGGTACCTCTACAGACCCTGGGAACTACCGCCCCAATAAGCTTAACCAGCCTGGTCTGCAAAGCTATGGAATGAATCATTATGGAACTCATAAACAGAGACATTGGGGACCTACAGACACTTGACCCCACCCAGTTCGGCTTTGTAAAGGGCAGATCCTGCCTTTTGAACCTGGTTGACTTTTTTGAAACAGTCACTAGAGCCATTGATGAGGGCAAAGCAGTCCATACAACCTACCTGGACTTGGCAAAGGCCTTCGACACAATACCCCACTCAGGCATCATAGATAAGCTCAACAGCTTAAATGTAAACCCTTATGTCACTAGATGGGTTGCAAACTGGCTAAAGGACAGAACCCATAAAGATAAAATCGCTGGAGCAATGTCAGACTCAAAGCCAGTCACAAGTGGTGTCTCACAGGGATCTGTCCTGGGACCCCTCTTGTTCGGCATTTATTTCTCAGATGTTAAAGCAAACATGGGAGGGCTGTGGCTGACAAAGTTCGCAGATGACTGCAAACTAGGCGCCATAGTCGATTATCCTACAAAAAGGCCTCACAGAAACGGACAACTGGTGCTGGAGTCATGGCCTTAAACTAAATGCCAAAAAACGTATAGTAATCCCCTTTGGGAAAAACAAAGTACCCACAAATTATCACATAGACAGCAACCCACTGAGTATGGAAAAAGTAATCAGAGACCTAGGGACCCAAGTCGACAGCGACCTCTCATTTGACACCCACGTTGCCAAAGTGGTTAGAAAAACATTCTACCTTGCATACCTTATCATGAAGGGATTCACATCCAGATCCAAGGATGTCATTGTACCCCTTTACTCCTCCCTCATCAGACCCATGATTGAGTACAACGCCCCATTTGGTATGTACCTCACCCGGCATTTGCAACAGCTGGAGAGACCACAAAAGTACCTCACCAAGAGGATCAAGGGTCTCCAACATATGTTTTATTCTGCCAGACTAAAGAAACTCCAGCTCTGTTCAGTAGCATACCGCCTGCTCAGAGGAGATCTCTGCCTGACGTACAAGGCCATGTCCAATCAGGAACTGATGGACATGCTCCACCTCAGAAAATCCAAATCCATCAGAACCACGAGAGCTAAAGACTTAAACCTCGGCACAAGCATGAATAGGACATGCTGGAGGGATAGATTCATAACCCAGAGGCTTCCCATGCTCTGGAACAAGATCCCAGTTCATGTTAGGCAGAGCCCCTCACTGACTCTCTTCAACAGAAATCTTGATGATTCGATGGGAGATCGTAAGTTTACCCCAGGGGTCACATCTGTGTCACTACTAGACAGGGGCATAGTAAACTAATTCAATTATATAAGGGGACCTTCACTGTGTCACTACTAGACAGAGGCACAGTATTCTAAATCTATTCTGTGCATTTTGTACCATTTTATGGGTTGGCGAAAGGCACATCACTATGGCTAGGCTTACAAATGCCCCAGGGCAGATAGCCTAGTACTAAACTATGAAGCTATGAAACTATAAAGAACACCTTATGATTATCCTTAGCTAGGGATGCTAATTTAGCTTCATAACTAGCTTTAGAGGACTTTACAAGATATCTGATTTGCTTGTTCAAGCTGTGGAGGATAGTCTTCTTCTGCTGAGTAAGTTCCCTCTTGTTCTTAGATATTAGTTTTTTTCCTTTTGTTATATAACCTATTTATACTTGAGGTCCTCCAAGGTGGGATGTTTTTTTTTTGAAGGACCTGTTTTTTAATCCGGTCAGGTACAGCTGAGTCTATACAGTTGTTCAGGTGGTTATACAGGGCATTTGTGCATTTCTCTGCATTGGAGTCATTGTTGGCTGTGTTAGCAGATAGTTTGAAACTTTTATACCATTGTTTAGTAGGCTACAGTTTGCTTTGTAGAATTTATTCCAGTTTTTTTACCCCTGTGGGGGTGTCAGGTCTGATCGTTACTTTGAATGAAACAGATTTATGGTCTGACCTTACCAGGGAGGGCAACACACAGGGGGCAGTACAGTGACCCCCCCCAAGTTGGTGAGTACTGTATCAACATTTCAGACCCTTGTGGGGGTGCAGATTAGCTGTTCCAGGGCATTTGTATCGACAAATTCCAGGAACCCTATGGTGAACATGTTTGTACTTGTGTATGTCGCCCAATCGATGGAATTATAGTTGAACTCTCCCGTGACCAAAGTGTTTGGCTGTACAATGAGTGACTCCAGTAAGTCCAGGTAGGCAGTGTGCTTCTCCTGGCTCATGCAGGGTGACCTGTAGCTAGCAATAATGTGGTATGGTGCTTTACCTACAGTTAGTTGGACCTGGAGTAGCTCAAGACAGTCATACTGTTTAACCAGTCTTGTGGTGTATTTGGCTTTAATGAAGATGGCTACACCTCCACCTTTAGTTGTTTCACTCAATCAGTTTTCAGGTCTGCACATGTGGAAGGCATTGTAGCCTTGCACGGTCAGGCTGCTCTCTGCAGCCTTGAGCCATGTCTCAGTGAATGCACAGACATCAGCATCTTCCAAGGTGAGGAGTGCTTCCAGGGAATGCAGTTTACAGTTTAAGCAGCATAACTTTGAGTTTGTCTCAAGTGGATTTTTTTACATCAGAAATTTTATTGTTTCAACAACGCCTAAAAAAGGCACTATGGGGTAGGTAAGTACCTTTGCCAGTATCTGAAAGCATAGACGAGACAGGTGAAGAACATCTCTGGCAAAGCAGTGTGGTCTGCCAACCATGTCTTCCCAGGCTAACAGATACTAGGTCCCCTTGTACTGACACCAGAAGCTAAGCCAATTGTTGAAGTCAATGATTTTTTTGTCCATATTGTGGCATGATCCTGGATGAAGGTAGAACGTTGCTTAGGGCTAGTGACATACCTGCCTGGGACACACAGTCTGAAAGTTCAGTCATGTCTCTATTCATACAGTCCTGACAGGTACGTCTCAAGTCATTCCCCTCAACATGTACTATGACAGAGTCATAAAGATAATTGTTGTTGAGTGACTTGAGTGCATGCATGATCTGATGGATCCTGGCACCTGACAGGCAGCTGACTGTAACCTACTCCTTGTCCAACCTAGTGAGAGGGGCATCTTTCTGTCTCACTACGGAGTCGCCTATGACCAGGACATTTGGTTTTGAGGTGTTCTGCCTTATGAGCTTATCTGCTGAGACACTGGTGTGTGTGTTATATGCGGTGGATTCCATTTGCTTTGCAGTGTGTTCAAGTGGTTTGTGCTTGGGAGGTCTCTGATTTTTTGGTAGGCTTCTGATGAGTACCTCCACGTATGTGGGTTTATGTATTGTGCCCTCGTTTTGTGTGAGAGGTGATGTGTGTGTCCTGACAAACTGTTTGATGTCCAGTTTGTTAAGTGAGAGAACTGTCTCCAAATTTAAAGTGCAATTACATCTCTTACATATTGTATTTGTTTGTTTTAGGAGAGATGCCCATATCAATAAGGCTGGCTGGACAAATGGTTGGAAACTGACCACCCATTATGGCAGGTTTTTACCATAACTACTACTGGGAAGGGGGCTTGTTTGACGATGTTTTGCTCTAGGATTAACAAAGGGGCTTATTCTATTGAAAGCATCCTAGAATCCCTGTTTGGGAGGTGGAGAGAGGAACTTTGCTCTGCCAGTTCCTTTATAGTGGCCACAGCTACGGCCACTGCATCAATGGATACTCCTTTACTCCAGTGTGGTCTATCTTTAGTTGGTGCCAAGATCCTGTCTGGTCCTGTAGTAAATGCCTCAGATGGTTCCTTAAAAGCCTATCAAGAGACTAAGTCTAAGAACTCATTGGAGGGTGGAGTCACCCAAGAGGTAGATGGGTCGGCTGCAAAGGCCTACAGAAACACTGATTCCTCTTGGGAAGGACTATTAAGGGACTAACCATCGCTTTGATTTAAGAGTTCTAAGATGCCTCCAAATAAGACATCACTGGGTGGTGATCTGGGAGACCCTTCCCCTGCATCAGAATAAGTACCTCAGTGAAAGTGTCTCAAAGACTTCCAAGATGGCTGGACATTGAATAACAGCTTAACTCCAGCTCTCCCAGTGCGAAAACAGAAGCTCAACCGAGAAGGCCAGTAGACATTTGTGTTTATGGGTAAATTTTAGTAACTGCCTAGTTAGTGAACTGCCTGGTTGCCAAGAAAAAAAAAATACAGAGCACCTGGAAAAAATCAGCTACAAAAAGTGAGGAAGAAGCACTTACTGAGGAAAGTTCTGCAGCTGTTCAGTAAAAAGAAGTGCAAGCTTCAGCCATGACTTCCAGTAACCTACAGGAAGATATATGGCAACTGCATAGAGACCTGGTTAAAATAAATGAAACACTGATGGAGTATATCAACAAAAATAACAAAAGGCTGGAAAAAATGGAAGAAACTTTTAACAGATATTCAGATGAAGTGATAAAGCTGCAAAAATCAGGGGATAAAATGAAGAAAAAGATGGCTGAATATGAGACTGCTAAGGAAGAGATGTTTTAAAAAATAAAAGAATTAGAGGACAGAGCACTTAGGGAAAACCTGAGATTTCCAGCTATACCTGACAAGCTGGAAGGAACAGGCTGCATTAATTTTATGAAAACTGGTATTTCACAGCAGGAGTTGTTAGTTGAAAGGGCACATAGTGTCTATGTTCCAAACCTGGCTATGTGAAAGCAACCAAGACCTTTAATAGTAAAGATGCATTCCTACCAGCAGAAGGAGTTGATTCTGACAAAACTGGCAGAAGGTCAAAAATATACTAAAAGTGAGAGACAGCAGAGTGTTTGTGGAGAATGACTACTCATTGTGCACCAGGCAGAAGAGGAGTAAATTCATTCCACTATTCAGGGTATGTCGAAACACAGGTGTGAGATTCAAATTGATGTAGCTAGCAGTCTTCAAGGTATTCTTCTCTGGGGAGACCAAAATATTTTTTGATGATGTACATGCTAAGGAAGAACTATAAAAGTTTGTCCAACAAATGCTGAGCTGTGAAACAGAAGGAAATACTGCTTCTTGTTCTTCTGCTAATAAAGACCAGAGAGAGACTGCACCTGTGAAACCTTTTCCATTGTTTCAATGGAAAATGTTGGAGAGAAGGAAGGGACCATAAGAGTTAACTAGAAGAACAGAGTGTACGTTGGAAATGAAGTAGAGACAGAATCTGGGAGGTGAGATAAAACCAGTTAATATGGGATTGCAATGTAATAATTACATTTGTGAAATATGACAGAACAACGAAATCTGGAAATATTGAACTTTTTCAGAATTTGTTGGACTTGTGACGGACTAAGTATATGTCCTATTTCATATCATTAATGTTCAGAAAAAATATTTTGTTGAGAGGAAGAGAGGGAAGAAAGTTAACTGTGAGTAAACAAAACATGTTTTTTCTTAATAGTACTATTTGTATGGTGCATGGTTTTCTTTGCATGAAATAAAGTTTTCTCAGTTATTTTAAGTGCAATACGTTTTGTAATTAGGTGCTGCTGTTCTTTTTTCTCCTTTTTTCATTCTCTTTTTTCTTGTTCAGTTTTAGGAAATGTAGGCACTGCAATATAAAATAAATGGTTAAGAGAGCATGACAAAAGAACAGTTAATGGGCTTTTTCTCATTCTTGCATGGGGATGACTAGATTAAGGACCTTAGATTGATTTAGTAACAAGTTTTAACAGAAAGCAAGTTAATGAAAAAGAATATTGAATATTATGAGGCTTTTCTTCTAGCAAATGAAAATATACTCAGTAGCAATTCTGTATCTGGCCCTCATGTCTCCATGGAAACAATTTGATAAAGAGAAATTGACTGCCTGGTTATCATGTCTCCATGAAGACAATCTGACAATGAGAAATTAGCTGTCTGGTTCTCACCACTCCACTGAGACAATCTGATAAAGAGAAATTGGGTACAGTCTGGTGGAGGGGGACTGGCTGGGGGGAAAAAGAAAAGCTAAAATGTTTAGGGGATAATGTGCTCTGTAAGAATGTGTTTTTCCAGTTGCAAGAGCTATAAAGATAATGAAAAAAACATTTAGAATTTAGTAGAAGCACAGGCTGCACCATGCATCTTAGCATGGATAACCTTTCTTTTAGGTTAACTCAAGTTTACCACTGTGGCTATCCGTTTGGGACATTTGTTCCTATTAGGTTGGTAAAACTTCAATATTTGAAGATGTATATAGTTTTGTGTGTTAGTATTAAATTAACTGGTTTTAAGGGGGATTGTTTTTTTTTAAAGGTTTTCAGTAAAGCAAAAAGTTTTGTAAGATATGATATAGACTCAGATGGGTATGAAAAGAAACAACTATTTAAAAGTTCAACCTGCCAAACAATGTATGCATGTAATACAAAAGATTGAACTAGACATTTAACAAAAAAGGTGTTATACATAAAAGGTGAGAATAATAACTTTTTAATACAATGATGCCTTCTGCAATGTCTTTAAATGTCAATGGTCTCACAGATAAATACAAAAAAGAAAGAACAGTGAACTATATTAAAAATGTAGAGTGCAAATGGGTATGTTACAGGAGACACATTTGGAATGAACTGAAGATGTGAATTTGATAAAGAAAGGTTTCCAGGATGGTTATTCAGCAGACTATCTGGGACAAGGAAAAGAGGAGTATTTATATTAATTGCAAGAGAAGCTCCAATAGTGATAGAAGAGGATAAAAAAGATAATAATGGCAGATTTGTAGTACTAAGGGGCTACTGGCAAGGGAAGAGGATTACATTGGTATGTATTTATATTCCACCTAAAACTGCTATATTTGAGGTTAAGAAAATTCTGGGAGAAATAATCAGTTTTCAGCAAGGAATATTACTCATAGGTGGGGAGTGGAATTTGATTTACAGCAGAGAAGAGGTGTCTGGGGAGCCCAGAAGGGAAAGCATAATAAAAGAGGGT
Organism: Protopterus annectens; assembly: GCF_019279795.1. NCBI lineage: Eukaryota > Metazoa > Chordata > Ceratodontiformes > Protopteridae > Protopterus > Protopterus annectens. The sequence goes on from NC_056729.1 coordinate 1,464,918,861, forward strand.
AGATTTCTGAAGAAACTTATGAAAATATTTGGCATGGAAGATGTGAATTCATAGGAGTTCAGAGTGAATTTACATTTTATTTCCCAAGATATAAAAACTGGGCTAGTCTAGACAGAATTTACATTTCACATGAACATGTGCAGTGAATTGAAGGTCTTGATAGGCAATCAATAACTATTTCAGATCATGCACCAACAATAACTAAAATAAAAACACAGGGTAATGAAATAAAAATGAGACAATAGTGCTTTCCCACTTATCTGTTGAAATGAGGGGAATTTAAGGCATGGGTAGTGGAAAATATTCAGGAGCTATTCGAGAGGACAGAAATTACTTCTGAAAATATAGCTAGGGAGTGAGATAAAATTAAGGTGGAATTTAAAAATGGGGGGAAATAAAAGAAAGGGAGCGATGGTTAAGAAGTAACAAGAATTACTTACAGGGACTGAAAAATGTTAAATTATTGCAGAATAGGAGGATTGTAACAGCCTGCATATCATTGCTGGAGCCGTCCTGTGTCCTGACAGAGTGCTCTTCAAACTATCTGGAGATATACAGAGCTAAGTATATTTTTCTGGCACTTCAGAGTTGTGTACTGGTAATTGTTGCTTGACTAATTTTATATCATTGCTGACTGACTTCAGACTTGTGCACTGCTATTTTTACTTCAGTGTATAGTTTTTCATATCTCTGCTGAAGGTGTGGTTTTCCCCACCTCCCCCCCTATTTCTCTGTGTCTTTAGTTGGTATAACTGGTTTTACTTCCTCTGTGTTATCTGACTATCTCAAGGATTACTTACATAAAATTATACCCTCTTAGTAACAGCCTGCATATCATTGCTGGAAATTTCCCGTGTCCTGACAGAGCGCTCTTCAAACTATCTGGAGATATACAGAGCTAAGTATATTTTCTGGCACTTCAGAGTTGTGTACCGGTAATTGTTGCTTGACTAATGTTATATCATTGCTGGCTGACTTCAGACTTGTGCATGCTATTTCTGCTTCACTGTATAGTTTTTCATATCTCTGCTGAAGGTGTGGTTTCCCCACCTCCCCTTATTTCTCTGTGTCTTAAATTGTTATAAATGGTTTTATATCCTGTGTGTTATCTATCTCAAGGATTACTTGCATAAAATTAGACCCTCTTAGTAACAGCCTGCATATCATTGCTGGAGCTTTCCTGTGTCCTGACAGAATGCTCTTCAAACTATCTGGAGATATACAGAGCTAAGTATATTTTTCTGGCACTTCAGAGTTGTGTACTGGTAATTGTTGCTTGACTAATTTTATATCATTGCTGGCTGACTTCAGAGTTGTGCACTGCTATTTTTGCTTCACTGTATAGTATTTCAGATCTCTGCTGAAGGTGTTGGTTTTCCCCACCTCCCCCTATTTCTCTGTGTCTTTAGTTGGTATAACTGGTTTTACATCCTGTGTGTTATCTGACTATCTCAAGGATTACTTGCAAAAAATTAGACCCTCTTAGTAACAGCCTACATATCATTGCTGGAGCCTTCCTGTGTCCTGACAGAGTGCTCTTCAAACTACCTGGAGATATACAGAGCTAAGTATATTTTTCTGGCACTTCAGAGTTGTTTTCTGGTAATTGTTGCTTGACTAATTTTATATCATTGCTGGCTAGGGTTGCCAGATTTCTTTGTGACTAAAACCTGACTAAGGTCACGCCCCTCGCATCACCCGTAACTCCACCCATTCCCACCCCTCTCCCACCCATGCCCCACCCCTTTGTGACATCACCATGACATCAGATGACGGGAATGCCCTCTTTTTCTGTTCCGGATGCCTGCTTTCAGCCGATTTACTATACTTTTCTGTAAAAAAGCATAGTAAATCAGCCAATTTAGCAAACACTGATAGTCTGTTTCCTTTTGTGAAACAGAATACGGGAGTTTGTACAGTGTTTACCTGACTACCAGAGAATTGAACTGATTTGTGGATAGTCAAGAAAAAAACGGATAGGTAGCAACAGGGATGATTTCCAATTTCCCACCTATTGGTCAAAGTTATGCTTAAATAGGGCTAGAGATGGACTCTGCTTCACATGGATGGGATGCTTGTTCCAGTGCATGGGGACCCTCTAAGACACATTTGTGTCTCATCAACATGGCCTACTTATGTCACAAACAAAATTTAAATCCTTGGGTCTACTCATACACAACACAAGGCAAAGCTGTGTCACTTATTTTAAATAAATCACTCTGATCTGAGCTTATGGCAAATTGGTAAACCTTTCTTGGTTTATTTGTATTTCTTCACCATTAAATAGGTAAGCAGCTGTTTTATTTACTTCTACAATGATTACAGATATTAAAATAAAATGCACAAGCACCAATAGCCATTTTCTAAACAAAACAGTCCCACAATGAAAATAGACAGCACAAGCACTAAACTTCCCTGCCACTGAAGCTCACATTCATTGAAACAGTATTAAAACCTAGATTCAAATAAAATGCATCTGGCCAGTGGAAAATAAAGTTTACCTTTGGGCTGTTTTCAGTGTTCTTTGATGCACCTTCCTGATTGTAATTCCTTATATAATAAAGCACCACCTGTGAGAGTGTGTTTTAAAGTTGTAGTTGTGAACATTTTTCCAGTAAGCAATGAAGCAAAGTGTATGACCCAGTAATGACAAAATGCATTTACTGTCAATATGACCTCAATGCTACAAGCACGGCTACCAAAGGAAATAATTTTGGAATGCCCGTAAATCAGTGGGCATAACATTTAACTCATAATGGATTCACAATGGGAAGGTCAACATTTAATTCTAGCGAATACTAACGGAGAAGCTGTCTATAGACAACAATTTATGCAAAATACTTGGTAAAGTATTTTGCAGCAGGTTAGCAAACAAATTGCAAAGACAGGAAGTGCTGTAGCAAAATTGATTGTAATTATCTACTCAGAAACCAGTGTACTCCCTGTCTTTGCAATTTGTTTGCTAACCTATATGTGTGTGTGTGTGTGTGTGTGTGTGTGTGTGTATACATATACACAGAGGCAGTGATAGAGAGAGAGAGAGAGATGTACAGACAAACACACATGCGCACATCAAGAACTCAAACACTGTCCAAAAACTTCTTAAAAAGTTGTCTGATTTTTACTGGCACAAAATCCAGCTGCTATTATGCATACATTTTTAATTTATTTTATTTTTCAGATACTGGCCATGTGTTTAGGAGAAATATCTGGGGATGACAGGCTTGATCTTACACATATCTTAGTGTTTTGCAGGCAGCTCATGTCTAGATCAAAAAAACAATTGTAAATTACTTGATCCTTCTTTCCCTCTCTACACTTAATAATGCTTAGGAACTAAAGATCCAAGTTAGCACTAAGCAGCAGCAGGTAAAGAATAAAAATATGGGGTTGTCCATGGTTAATCCCATAGGCTTGCTAAACGTATGCGCTATTAACTTCAATACAACTTAATAAAAAACCTGCATAAATATATGCATTCAAACATAGCTTTTCTAAAACCTACAATCTTGATTCATTTTGCTCCAAACAGGTTATTGTAAATATCTGCTGAAGTGTACTTTGGAAATGACTAAATGTATGGTTATACAATTATTTACGCCTGTATTTAATGACAGACAAGGCTGGCTAATTACCCTAAATTATCTATTAGCACGTGTAATCCAAAGTTCCACAGTTTTCAAGTTTCAACTAACACTTGAGTTTAATGTTTGGGAGTTGATGCCTTCTCAAAGAAAAACAGAGCCATCAAAGTTAAAGGAGCAATACATAGGTCTCACCCTTCCATTTCCAAAATGAGGGACGCACTAGCACTCACTATGTGGAAGAAATGGGCAAAATGTGAGACACATACTAACAGCTTACTACCAACTCCAAGTCCTAGGATAATATATGTTTTTAGTTTTACTTATAAAATACGATTTTTTTTCATAAATTCTATGATTCTTTTTTATTTACCACATAGATATCAGTTGAAAAATTCCCACCGAATGTGTCACAAACCCTTTCAATGTGAAATCGAGGAACATGAACTTTTTAAGACCCTGAATGAGGTACGTACTGTACATTCCTCATAATGAAAAAAAAGAAGTTATGTACCTACCATAACGTTCCATGTTAGTTGTCTTCTTCTCGCCTTCTTTCTTGCTGGTTGGGTTCGGAGCCGATCCTCGGCTCCGACTCGGCCATCTTCAAAAGCTCGAGAGCTGTTTACTGGCTCGAGGCTACCCCATAGAGGATGTGGGCAGTCGGGCAACCCTTCAGGGATGCTGGAAGGGCTTCTCAGAAAAGGATTCTCTGTTGCCCTGGTTTTGCGGACCCCCTCTGCCACTAGGGAGGCGTCTATTATTGTTCCCTCCTCTGACCCTAGATGGGAACTCACCACGTATGTCTGGCAAGGCTCCCTGGGATTTCTGGAACCACATCTTTCCACTCTTCTGACCTTTGGGATATGGTCTGGAAGGAGTGGAAAAATGGACTCCCACGGCACAGAGAGTCTTGCCTTCCTGCTCACACCTGGGAAGGGTGTCCTTCACCTGTGATCCAAAAAGAGAGGAACCTCAAAAGGGGTGTTGGTGAAAGACGCTCTGAAAGGTTCCGCAAAGTTACATAGCTGCATCCAAGCGTGTCTCCTTAGGGCAACGCCTGTGCCCACGGCTCTACTCACACCATTGGCTGCATAAGAAATGAGCCTCATGGAGGAGTTCACCACTGAATTAAGAGTCACCAGCTGGGAGGCTGCCTTAGCCTGGGCCCCCTCAGCTGATGGATCTTAGAGGGTATCGCCAAGCTCTTTAAAGAGATCCCTTTGAAGACGGGTAAAGTGGCACAAATAATTCAGAGACCTCATGGAAAAGGTCGCTTAAGGGAACATCCACTTCCCTTATCTGTCCATCGTCCTGGACTCCTTGTTAGGGGGATGGACAGATGAAGAAGTTTCAGCCAACTGCTTCTTTGTGGCCGACGCTACCACAATGGCATCAACGGGAATTCCTTTGGTCAAAAACTGTTTATCCTGTGGTGCAGTTATGAATTTAGCAGGTCTTCTGGGGGTCGGTTCCACTGTGTCTGGAGCTGACCACGCCTTCCGAGCCACCACAGACATCAGTGGGTCAAAAGGCAGAGACACCCAGGAGGTGGAAGGTCGGGATCCAAACGCATCCAGGAATACCGACTCATCCTCGGAAGGGCTTAGGGTAGTCCAGTTCCCCCCTCTGCCTAAGCATCTCAAGGATGTCTGAGAAGGAGACATCTTCAGAGGGGGATCTCGGGGGACCCTTCCAAATCCTCTAAGTCGGTATCTGATGTGACAGACTCAGGGGAGTCAACATGCTTCCTCTTGCATTTCCTCTTACGAAGTGGCTCCTCTGAATGATCAGGGGAGGCCTCGGAAGAGGAAGATACACCCAAGGGGGTGCCCTGGAGCATTGGTTCCCCACACTTGGGGTCTGGAGGAGGGGCAGAGGCAGACGCAGGCACCATAGTGGGAGGAGCCAATGGGGATGATCGTGGGGCTGACTCAGGGGCCAGCACACTCCTGATGACCTTGAAGGCATCCCTGCTCGGATGCAGAGAAGGCTCCGGTTCCGAAGAGATTGTAATCCCTCTCCGCACCGAGGGGGACAGCTCCGAAGCCAATGTAGGAGCCGAGCTCACTTGCGCCGAAGCTCCGAGGGGGAGAACGGGGTCAGACAAGGGTCCGACCGATGCCACTCGCCCCCTCGGAGCCGACGAGGGAGTCTCGGCACCCAGACCCTTCCAAGGACAGTACCAAGGAAGTGATCGGAGCCGAAGGAGAAGGTATTAGTGCCGATGGTTCCACGACTCGAAACCCAATGAACTCCAGCTCTAAGCTCAAGGGAGGAGTCGGAGGAGGAATAACTGCAGACATGGACAGAGCCGACAACTGACGAGGGGGGCTGGACAACATTTTTGCTAGGGCCTGCAATTTCAACAGCCTACTGACCACTCTCTCCACGTCGTGATCTGAAAGCCTTGAGAACCGAGAAGAGTGGGACCGATGACTGTGCTCCGATTGGAGCAGAGGAGACCTCGGAGCCGAGCATATCGACTCCAGGGAGGGAGACCTAGATCTCTTTTGATTTCTCGATGGCTCTGAAGTGTGAGTCGGGACCGACTGGGAGGCAGGTAAATCGGTTCCGGCTGGAACCGAGGCAGAAGGAACAGCTTCACCCAATGACGGCTCCAAACTGGGAGCCGAAGATTTAGGTGGCTTAGAGGACGTCACGGGCTGAGCCTTAGCCGGTGAATCCTGCTTAAGTAAACCCTGTAGGATTAACTTATTTTTACGCTCCTGCAAGACTCGGGCTGAAAGCATGGCAAACCGAACAAGAGTCCTGCAGGTGCATGGCGACCAGACAATAGACACAAGAAATGTGACCATCTGTCAGAGACATCTTCTGACAGCATGAGTCACACTTCTTGAATCCGGACACCTTGGTATCCTTGGACATCCCTGAAAAAAAAGTGGAGCACCAAGAACAATGCACAAAAAATAGCATATAATAACTACCACACACACTAAAGTTACCACACCCAAAAAACAGCCAAAAGAATACTAACAATATTCTACCTACAAGCTAAATAAAACTAAACTAGGTAAATACTAATTAAATTTTTTTTTTTTTTTTTTTTTTTTTTTTTTTAAGAGAAAAAGGAAAGGGTTAGCCTCTAATTTAAATGGCTACCTACGTGAAGAAAGTGAAGGGGGAGGGGAAAACTCTCTAACTAAAACGAGTTTTCTGAAGGGAAGGGGAAGGATTCAAGAAAGAATTATAGGTACAACAAGGATATAATGAGAAAGGTTGTAACTACGACTAACAATCTACACTAACAAACCCTAATAATTTTTATCAAAATACAGATAAAATAATGAAAATATACAACCTGAGCCAGTAAGACAACCTCGCAGCAGAAGCGGCAAATGAGATCTGGGTATCTAGTGCCAGGCATCATGGGATATGGGGTGGCCTTGAGCCAGTATACAGCTCTCGAGCTTTTGAAGATGGCCGAGACGGAGCCAAGGATTGGCTCCAAGCCCAACAAGTAAGAATGAAGGCGAGATAGACAACTTAACATCATATCTTGTTCTCTCTGCTCAGCTCCAGAGCTCTCGTATGCTGGACAATGTCCTCTACCACCTGCTGCCACATGGACTTAGCCCCCACTTCACGGTCACAGAACTGCTAGCTTAAAATTTGGAGCAACTGCAAATAAGAATTACTTCCATGCTGGTGTGGTTTTGTAAACACGCATGATTCTCCTTAAAGGAGAAGACACCACTAATAACGCAATCGCAATCAACGGCACCTGCTGCAGCTGTAAAAGTAGGAGGTCGCTCGCTCATGGTGGCACAAAACCCGGACTTCACGTGTCCAGTTTTGAATATTCGTAACCGGACAATTTGTCAGAAAACCGGACAGTCCGGTCAAAAAACGGACAGCTGGCAACCCTATTGCTGGCTGACTTCAGAGTTGTGCACTGCTATTTTTGCTTCACTGTATAGTTTTTCAGACCTCTGCTGAAGGTGTTGGTTTTCCCCACCTCCTCCTATTTCTCTGTGTCTTACGTTTGTATAACTGGTTTTACACATCCTGTGTGTTATCTGACTATCTCAAGGATTACTTGAATAAAATTAGACCCTCTTAGTAACAGCCTGCATATCATTGCTGGAGCCTTCCTGTGTCCTGACAGAGTGCTCTTCAAACTATCTGGAGATATACAGAGCTAAGTATATTTTTCTGGCACTTCAGAGTTGTGTACTGGTAATTGTTGCTTGACTAATGTTGTATTATTGCTGCCTGACTTCAGAGTTGTGCACTATTTTTGTTTCACTGTATAGTTTTTCAGATCTCTGCTGAAGGTGTTGGTTTTCCCATACCCACTCTCCCTATTCCTGTCTTGTTGTTTAAATTTGGAGGCTTTTGCAGTTGCCCTCCCCCACTGTAGATTTGATCTGGGACACTCCCCCCAGTCACATCTCTTTACCTCATTCTACCTAATAGACTCCTTCTGCACTTGTTTTTAGTCATTTTTAATTTAACTGCATTTTTTAAACTGTTTGGTCTAATATTGCTACATACTCAAGTGTGCTAGCTTGCACTGCATTTGTATTGTTTTTACTGCTGTTTTAGCTACTTTTCTGTATTAAAAAAAAATCTAAGCCTGTTTCCTAGCTTTCCTGTAACTACTGTAGTCCAGATTCAGATTTGCTGTATCCAGGACTGTATGTAAGCTTCTGAGCCCCCCAAGCTTTCTGTGTTGGAGGGAAGCCTTCTAGCTTATCAATGGGAGTGGTAAGTACTAGGAAACCTATCCACCACATAAGGAGTGGTTTTGGCCCAGAAATTGTAGTTATTGGCCCTTTGGACAGTTTTTCCGTCTCTCTCAACTTTCTGATTTAAAAGCCCGCATTTGCACTTGTTTCCCCCCTTTCCTGTAACTAGTTTAGTCCAGACACAGATTCTTAGTTTTAGCACTTGAATTTGCTTATTCGTGATCAGCACTTGTTCATAACTTGTAAACACTAAATAACCTGCTAATTACTACAGCACTCAACCTTCCTCATTACCTAGAGGAAAACAGTTTTGGTACTTACTTTCCTCACTTGCTTAGAGAAAAACAGCTCTTGTACTCACTTTCCTCACTTATCTGGAGGAAAATAGTTTTTAATTCAGGCATGTCCAAGGGTCAGCTCCCATTGTTCTCTCCTGTCTATCTGATGAATCTGGGCATCTTGGAGTAATGCAGAAATTACCTCATGTACACAAACAACCCTCTCCTCCTACCACCCAACACTACAACCTGTGAGAGATGCACTTATCTAGCCAAACTGAAGGTAAAGCTCTCTCCAACCAAGACTGAACTTGACAGTCAAGAGGAGAAGGTAAACACTTGCACCACACCACACTCATCACATAGTCTCACTAAACCTACACCACTAAAATCCACACATAGAAACACAAAAACATTAGTGGAGGCTCTCAATAATAATCTGCAAATAATCAAGCAACAGAGACCTCCAAAGCAGAAATGCAAGCAACATCCACCCCACAACACAACCCAAATGACACACAGCCCGCAGACTCAGTGTGCCACTCAACCACAGCCAATAAGGCAAAACAACGTACCCAACACACTAGTCATAGGTGACTCTATAGTCAGGCACACTGATATCCCACTCACCAGGCTAAACAAGGAGAAGGTTACTGTCAGCTGCCTGTCGGGTGCCAGGATCCGCCACATAACCCACGCACTCAGGTCACTCCACAAAAAGTACAAATATGACTCTGTCATTGTCCATGTTGGTGTGAACGACCTGAGACGTACCATCCTGGACTACATGGAAAAGCTCTCCGATCTTGTAGCCCAGGCAGGTATGACCCTAGCCCTGAGTAGCATCATGCCATCACCCAGAATGATACCGCAGTACAAGGACAAAATGACTGACTTCAACAATTGGCTAAGCTTCTGGTGTCATTCTAAAGGGATCCAGTATCTGTCTGCCTGGATGACATGGTCGACAGACCACGATGCTTTGCCAGAGATGGCCTGCACCTGTCAACCCTGGGATTCCAGATACTGGCTAAGGTTCTTGCTGCCCCTACAGTGCCTTTTTTAGGCAAGGTTCCAATGACAAATTCACCACCGTAACAGCAACAGGCAAGCAAAAACTGAGGGTGATGCTACTCAATGCTAGAAGTCTAAATCTCAAAATGCACTCACGCGAGGCACTCCTTAAAATGGAGAACATTGATATCTGTGCAGTGACTGAGACCGGATTCAAAGCTCAGAGAGCACCCCTGCACTACCAGGCTATAACTCATACTACACTTTTCGGCCATGTAACCTGGACCAGAACACCAAAGGCGGAGGTGTGTCCATATTCATTAAGGATATCCACACCTCCAGGCTAGCTGCTCAGCATAATGCAGCCAAGGTTATCCAAGTGCAACTAACTCTGGGCAAAACTACAATCCAAATTGTAGCTTGCTACAGATCCCCCACCATGCCCAGGATTCCCACTCCTGTTTTTTTGATGTACTGGAAAATATTAGGTTTCAACCAAACACCCTAATAATGGGCAATTTCAACTACCCCACCATTAACTGGGAAACTACTCATGTACCAACTCTCCTTCGCTCAATGCTTTCTGGAATTCGTAAACTCCAGTGCCCTGGATCAACTTATCCACACCCCCACCAGGGGAAACAATATCCTAGATCTAGTCATTACCAACATGATTGACCGGTTCCACACCTGAAGTCAACGCCTCATTGGTCCGATCCAACCATAAGCTAACTACCCTAGATATCCACATCTTGCCCCCACTCCCCATTAAAGAAACCACAGTAAAAAATTTCTCCAAAGCCAACTTCATGCTTCTTAAGACAGAAGTGGTGAACTTCATGACACCCATGCAGATAGACAATACAGTTATGACTACTGAATCCTACACAATTGCTCTTTATAAGCACTTACACGAGTGCATGGATCGTGCTATCCCAAACAGAGCCAAGACACTATCCTCCAAAAAAAGGAAGCAAATCAGGTGGTCCCCTGCCGTAAACAAACTGTACAACAGAAGGAAGAAACTGTTGCAAAAGAGAGTAAAATCCCATGAGTGGAGGAGCTCCCTGGTCATCCTCAGTAAGAAGCTGCGATCCCTGATAAAATTCTCCAAAGCTAGTTACGAAAACAAAATCACCACTGATTCTAAAGACAACCACAAAGCATTCTATAGCTATGTCCAGAATCTTAATGGCAACACTCAGATCTGCTCTGAGTTACAGCACAATGGCACTAAATATACAGACCCAACTGATATTGCCAACATCCTGGCAGATAGGTTCAGTGCTAAATTTACCCGCCTCTCATCCCCTAAAGAGCCCAACTCTATACCTGAAGTATGCAAAGTTCCTGTAAACACAGCTGCACAGGTAAAAAACACACTCTCCAAAGCCCAAGAACACAGCATCCATGGGACCAGACAACATCCCAGGCTGCGTCCTACACGAACTGGCACCCCACTTAAGTACCATGTTCAGTCATAGCCTCACCTCAGGCTTTGTGCCCGGTGAATGGCACACAGCAACAGTTATCCCACTCCACATGTGGGGAGCCTCCATGGACCCCGGGAACTACTGCCCCATTAGCCTGACGAGCCTGGTCTGCAAGACCATGGAATGTATCATCATGAAACTTATAAACAAAGACATTGGTAATCTCCAAACTCTGGACCCCACCCACTACTGCCCCATTAGCCTGACGAGCCTGGTCTGCAAGACCATGGAATGTATCATCATGAAACTTATAAACAAAGACATTGGTAATCTCCAAACTCTGGACCCCACCCAGTTCAGGTTTGTAAAAGGCAGATCATGTCTCCTAAACCTGAAAGACTTCTATAAAGCAGTCACCAAAGCCGTAGATGAGGGTAAGGTGGTTCACACAGCCTATCTAGATCTTGCCAAGGCTTTCAACACCACCCCCACTCTGTAATTATAGATAAACTCACTAAACTAGGTATAAATCCCTATGTGACAAGATGGGTTGCCAACTGGCTCACTGACAGAACCCACACTGTGAAAGTAACAGACTCCAAATCCAACTTCAGGCCAGTGACAAGTGGAGTACCACAGGGTTCAGACCTGGGTCCCCTCCTGTTTGTTATCTACTTCTCTGAAGTACAGGCTAACACAGAAGTTCTTTGGCTAATGAAGTTTGCAGATGACTGCAAACTAGGAGGCATAATCAAAACGAATGATGTGGACATCCTACAAAAGGGCCTCACTGAGACAGATGCCTGGTGTCAAAGCCATGGCCTCAAGCTCAATGCCAAAAAGTGCATTGTCATCCCCTTTGGTAAAAACTCTGTACCCATGAACTACAACATAAGCGGTTGTATACTTAACACCGAAAGTGTGATAAGAGACCTTGGGACACAGGTGGACAGTAGTCTCTCCTTTGATAATCACATCGCCACAGTAGTCAGGAAATCCTTCTACGTGGCACACCTCATCGCAAAAGGTTTCTCATCCAGAAAAAAAGAGGTAATTGTTCCCCTCTACTCATCACTCATTAGACCCATTATAGAGTAGAGCCCCCCTTTTGGTATGTACCTCACAAGACATCTACAACAACTGGAAAGGCCACAGAAATACCTCACAAAGAGGATTAACGGCCTCAAACAGATGCCCTATGCAGACAGTCTAAAAAAACTCCAGCTTTACTCCGTCGCATATCGCCTACTCAGAGGTGATCTCTGCCTAACATACAAAGCTATGTCAAACCCAGAGCTGTTGGAAATGCTCCACTTAAAGAAGTCCCATTCCCTCCAAGCTAAACGCTCTAGGGACCTAAACCCTGTCACCACAATAAACAGAACATGCTGGAGGGATAGATTCCTCTCCCACAGACTTCCTATACTCTGGAATAAACTACCTATCTATATCAAACAAAGCTCCTCATTAGTACTCTTCAAGAAAAATCTTGATGATTGGATGGGAAATAGGAAATTCACCCCATGGATAACCTCTGTGGCTCTGCTCAACAGTGGCACAGGAAAATAATTTTCTTGGGTAGCAAAAGGCAGGGTACCTTTTTGGCTGGGCTTGTATAGGCCCTAGGGCCGATAGCCTAGTACCTACCTATGACTCTCACAGAAGAAGATGACTATCAACTGCAGAATGCTAAGGAGAAAATAAGGGATTACCTAGATAATATACACGAGTTTAGAAAAAACTGCTGTCAAGCAACTGCTTTTTGATAAGAACACTAGAGCACAAAAACTTTTAGCAGAATGATTCAGGCAATGGAAAGTAGAAAGGGCTATCATCAGGCTTAGGGAGCCTATAACAATGAAAGTAACAAGAGATCCTGTAGAGGTATTAGAAACATTTCGGAAATTCTATGAAAGTTTGTATAAAGCAGGAAAAATGTGGAAATCAAGAACAGATACAAATGGAAATGTTTATGGACGAACTAAATATGCCAAGGTTAGAAGTAGATGAGGCCTAATTACTAATGGTTAGTATAGGGGGAGATTAGGTAAAATCTGTGATGTATAATCAATCTACAGGAAAGTCTCCAGGAATATATGGTATTCCTGTGGAAGTCTGGAAGCTGGGAGGGGAAAAAACTGATGAAGATCTGGAAATATTGTAAGAGGATGAGAAGTACCACCATCCTGGAAGAAAGCAGTGGTAGCTCTGATACATAAAGAGAGTGAACATTCATCAAATCCGGCTTCATAAAGGCCCATTTCAATACTAAACCATGATTATAAAGTGCTCATGTCTATAATGGCTAAAATAGTGGCAAAGGTAATACTAAAAGTTGACAGATATGGATCAATGTGGTTTTGTGGAAGGGAGGCAAACATTTGACAACATTAACAGAAAATGGACGATTCACATGGAAAGAGAATGTAAGAAAATACCATTGTTGTTGGGGGGTCTTGGTGCGCAGAAAGCATCTGACAGGGTAAGCTGGGATGTTATGAGGAGGGCAATGGAAGCATTTGCATTTCCTGAAAAAAATGATAACGTTGATTAGGAGGATGTATAAGGGATCGGAGGCAAAAATTAAAGTGAATGGTTTCTCTCTGATAATTTCTGCTTGAGCAGAGGAAACAGACTGGGGTGTCCACTTTCCCCTTTGTTATTTGCATTATATTTAGAACCGCTAGCAAATAAAATAAGGGCCTAAGAAATTCAAGGATATTATTGGTATGGTAGTCAAGAAAAGCTGGCTCTGTTTGCAGATGATATTATTTTATACCTGACAAAACCAGAAAGAGACATTACGGTGTTGTGCAATATTTTGAAACTGTTTTAAATCTTTTTGTACACAAAAATAAAGCTAAAATAAAAGGCAATGGCGGTAAGTTATGTACCCACATATGAGCTGGTTCAGCAATATACATATTTATGGGGACATGATAAAATCAAGTATTTAGGATTATGGATTAAAAATGTTTCTGGTGTGGCAGCTAAGGATATGTGGGGGGAGACTAAACAAAAGATAATACAAAAACAGAGAAAACTGAAACTTTCTCATATGGATATGGACAGCAAGATACAAGCAGTTAAAATGTTTTTAGTCCCATTAGTCTTTTATACATAGGTCAGGCATATTTTATCAACCAGAGGAGAACTTGCAGATAGCAATTAATAAAGAGTTGAAATACTTTATCTGGGAGGGGGAGATGGCAAGAGTCAAGTGGGATAAGATGATCCTTCCAGAAGAGTAAGGCAGATTGGGATTACCTGCTTTTAAGGGGTATTTCAGATCTACACAGTTAAGGCTTCTATACACAGCATAAGCAGAAAACTATAATTCAAAGTGGAAAAGGATGATGAGACAGGGAGGAAGCTCAAGAAACAAGGAGATACTGGGATTCTGGATGCAGACCCTTAAGGAGAAAAATAATAATCATACAGAATATTATATTTATAAAGTAGCAGAAAGGATCCTAAGAACTAAGCCAACATTTGAATGAAGAAAGGAGATTCTACCGATAGGGATGACTGCAATTAGGGATATGGACAACTGGCAAGAAAAAGCTGGAATTTACTGGAGAAAAATGGCAAAGGACGCAAGGTATTGGGAGTAAATAACTTGAGAGGGAAAGAAGACAGAATGGAAAGACGCTCAGAATATATCTGGACTGCAGGTTACAGATTGCTTTCCCTATCAAGGATTGATATTAGAGTATAGGCAAAGAGAAAGTAATAGTGGGATCCTAAATGAAAGACCAGAACTGGTAGATTTTTTTAGCAGAATCTAGAACAGAAGCTGCTATTAAAAAAGGAATAATTAGTACAGGATATAAATTATTGCATGAAAACTATAAGAATCATTCAATGGAGGTTAGAAAGGATTGGGAAGAGAGACTGGATAGGCAATTCGCAAAGAAACAATGGGAGGCTATATGTATGTCTCCCAAATATGCCACAAAATCTAGAAGATTTAGGATTTTTACTTGGAAATGTTTACATACATAGTTTTATATCCCAAGTAGACTCCAGAGAATTTTTTCTCATGAAGGCAGCACATGTTGGAGGTGTGATAGAGAAGAAAGAGGTAATTAGGAGCACATTTACTGGGACTGTGGCTAGTTGTGGACTTTATGGATTCCCTGTGGGATGTACTGTCAGAGATGCTGGGTGGGTAGATTGGTGTGATGAGGGAGATGATTTTTCTGAGTTAAGGTACAGAACTGGAATTGTCTAGGCATGGTAAGGTCTTGCTGTATCTAATTATGGTGGCTGCCAAAAAAGCAGTTACTAGAAAACATAAATCAAAACCTAAACCAACTATAGTAGAAGTAATAAATATAGTAACAGAGATAAAACAACCAGAATTCAGATCTTTAGAAAAGGATAGGAGTGAACTATATAGGAAAAAATTAAATTGTAGGAACAATACATACAAGGGAGGAATGAGGTTTAAAAGAAGGCAGGACATAATTGAGCTATGTAATGTTTGACTAAAATGATTGAGTAGATCATAAGTAATGTACAATGTTTTCAACTCGGAGTGTGTCGATATGGTTAGGATGTAAAATGCTTGCAACTAGGACTAGGTCTGCATGGACTGTTTTCATTTATATAACTGTATGATTGCCTGTGTCGTAAGTGATGGTTTAATATACATGTTTCTTGTTTAAAAGAAAGTGCAGGAATTGAATAATGTATGTAATGTTGCTTAGGTAATATGATATATATATATATATATATATATACAAAACAATTTTGTGAAGTATAATGTTTGTAAACTAACCAGCTCTTGTAGAGTCTAAGTGTGTCCTTTTGCACTTCCTGTTCCGGGGGACCTCCTTGGTGAGGTACTTCGGGGAGGTACTGAAAGAGATAATGATACCCTGCTGAGTTGCCTGGAGACTGGCTCAGGCTGGCTGTCCCAGCAGAATGGATGACTGAGGCTCTGGATACAAAATTGAAAGAGACTGGGAAATCAGAGCCGAGGAGGCGAGAGAAGTCTGACCTCTAGGTATAGAGAAAGCTCTCTGCACTTTCTCTAAAACAGAGTGCCTGGGAAAAGCAGAAATCAGCAGATCTGACAAGGCAGGCTTATGAATCATTGGTTTCTACTTTCTGTTGCCAGAATTGTTGTGCTAAACATTTTTGTGCTCTGGAGTTATCAAAAAACAGTTGCTTAGCAGCAGTTCTAAATTTGTGCATATTATCCAGGTAGTCCTTATTTTCTCTTTGGCACTCTGCAGTTGCACATTTTTTGTTCTGTGAGATTCCTCTTGTTTTAGAATACTGTAACCTTTGTTAGTCCCTCTAAATAGGTCTTGTTGCTTCTTAACCATATCTGTTTTTCTTTTATTTCTACCCTATTTTTAAACTTCATTTTATCCCACTCCCTAGCTATATCTTCTGATGAAACTGTCTTCCCTAATAACTCCCTAATAATTTCCAATACCAATTCCTTAAATTCCTCTCTTTTTAACAGGTGGGGGAAGCGCTAGTGTCTCATTTTTACTTCATTACCCTGCATTTTTATCGTAGTTACTATTGGAGCGTGATTTGAAATAGTTATTGGGTGTGTATCAAAATGTTCAATTAAATGCACACATTCCTGTGAAATATAGTTTCTGTCAAGCCTAGTCCAGTTGTTTTACCTTGGGGAATAATATGTAAAATTCTCTCCAAGCTTCTACTACTGAATTCACATCTTCCATACCAAATATTTTCATAAATTTCTTCAAAGATCTACACTTTTTAGTTATATTTTCCCTTCTAGGCCACCCAGATGCATCCTCAGTGAAGCAAATCAAATTAAGGAGCCCATGTGTAAACAATATTCCCCGCCAGAGACGGTCTGCACCTGTCGTCCCTGGGATTCAGGTTACTGACTAAGGCTCTTGACACCCCTATAGTGCCTTTTTTAGGCAAAGTTCAAAGGACAAAACCACCACCGTAACAGGTACAAGAATGCAAATTCTGAAGGTAATGTTACTCAATGCTAGAAGTCTAAACCTCAAAATGCACTCTATCGAGGCACTCCTAAAAATGGAGAACATTGACATCTGTGCAGTAACTGAGACCTGGTTCAGGGCTCCAGAGAGCACCCCTGCAATACCAGGCTAGAACTCTTACCACACTTTTTGGCTACCAAACCAGGACCAAAACACTAAAGGTGGAGGAGTGCCCATATTCACCAAGGATATTCACACCACCAGGCTAGTTGCCCAACACAATGCGTCTCAAATTCTCCAGGTGCAGCTAACACTAGGTAAGACTGCAATCCAAATTGTAGCTTGCTACAGAACCCCCACCATGCCTCAAGATTCTCACTGCACCTTTCTAAACATACTGGAAAATATTAAGATACAACCAAACACCCTAATACTGGGTGATTTCAACTACCCTGCCATTAACTGGGAAAACTACTCATGTACCAACACCTTTGCCCAACGGTTCTTGGAATTCATAAATTCCAGCACCCTAGATCAACTAATCTATAGTCCCACCAGGGGCTCCAATATCCTAGACCTGGGCATTACCAACATGGGAAATTGATGCCCCACACCTATGGTTACCCCCTCGTTGGTCAGGTCTGACCATAAGCTAATCACCCTTAACATCCACATCCCACCCCCCAGTAAGGAAACCTCCATAAAAAACGTCTCCAAAACCAACTTCATGCTACTCAAGTCAGAAGTGACAAACTTCATGACACCCATGCAGACAGGAACTGAAAGTTCGACTGCTGAATCCTTCACTAAAGCACTGTACGAGCACATCCACTCATGCATGAATCATGCCATTCCAAATAGAACCAAGATGCTCTCCTCCAAAAAAAGGAAGCCAATCTGGTGGTCCCCTGCCATAAACAAACTTTACAACAAAATGAAGAAACTGATGCAGAAAAGAGGAAAATCCCAGGATGCAAAAAACTCCCTTACCAGCCTCAGTAAGAAGCTGAGATTCCTCATAAAATCCTCCAAAGCTAATTATGAAAATAAAATTGCCAAAGATTCCAAAGACAACCACAAGGCATTCTATAACTATGTCAAGAATCTAAATGGCAGTGCTCAGATCTGCTGTGAGCTACAACAGAATGGCATTAAATATACTGATCCCAAGGATATTGCCAATATCCTGGCAGATCAATTGAATGCCAACTTCACCCCCTAAAACGGCCCATCTCAATACCAGAAGATTGCCAAATTCCAGTAATAACGGCCACACAGCTAAAAAATGCACTCTCCAAAGCTAAGAATACAGCATCCATGGGACCAGATGACATCCCGGACTGTGTATTACATGAACTACAAAATGAACTGGCACCTCACCTAAGTGTCATGTTTAATCATAGCCTCACCTCAGGCTTCGTGCTCACTGAGTGGCACACAGCTATAGTTATCCCACTCCACAAGGGGGGATCCACCTTGGATCCTGAGAACTACTGCCCCATCAGTCTGACAAGCTTGAGCTTCAAGGCCATGGAACGTATTATCTTGGAACTTATAAACAAAGACATTGGCAACCTTCAAAGACTGGACCCCACCCAGTTTGGGTTCATTAAGAGCTGATCTTGTCTCCTGAACCTGATTGACTTCTTTGAATCAGTCTCCAGAGCTGTGGACGAGGGTAAGGTGGTCCACACAGCCTATCTGGACCTCACCAAGGCCTTTGACACCATCCCCCACTCTGGAATCATAGATAGACTTACTAAGCTGGGCATTAATCCCTACATCACTCGATGAGTTGCCAACTGCCTTACTGACAGAACCCACACTGTAAAAGTAGCCGACTCCAAATCCAGCTCCAGACAAGTGACAAGTGGAGGACCTCGGGGTTCAGTCCTGGGACCGCTCTTGTTTGGCATCTACTACTCTAAAGTACAGGCCAACACTAAGGGACTCTGGCTAACAACGTTCGCAGATGACTGCAAACTGGGAGCCATTATTGAATCCCCAAATGATGTGGATACTCTACAAAAGGGCCTTACAGAAACAGATGCTTGGTGCCAGAGCCATAGGCTCAAGCTCAATGTCAAGAAATGTATAGTTATCCCCTTTGGGAAAAAACATGTACACATGAATTACCACATAGGTGGCAGTACACTAAACACCTTAAGTGATAGGAGACTTAGGGACACAGGTGGACAGTGGTCTCACCTTTGATAACCACATCACCACAACAGTCAGGAAATCCTTCTATGTGGCACACCTCATCACTAAGGGCTTTTCATCCAGAAAAAAGGAGGTCATTGTCCCATTGTACTCATCCCTCATTAGACCCATTATAGAATACAACGCCCCGTTTGGTATGTACCTCTCAAGACATCTGAAGACAACTGGAAAGGCCGCAGAAATACCTCACTAAGTGAATCACAGGCCTAAAGCAGATGCCCTATGCTGACTGCCTTAAAAAACTCCAGCTATACTCTGTCGCATATCATCTACTCAGAGGCAATCTCTGCTTAACGTACAAGGCCATGTCAAACCCAGAGCTATTGGACATGCTACACTTAAAGAAATCCCAATTCCTCAGAGCCACATGCTCCAGAGATCTAAACTTTGTCATCACAATGAACAAAACATGCTGGAGGGATAAGTTCCTGACCCAGACACTCCGCAGACACTGGAGTAGACTGCCCATACATGTCAAGCAGAGCACCTCTTTGTCCCTCTTCAAAAGGAACCCTGACGATTGGATGGGAGAAAGGAAATTCACCCCGGGGATCACGTCAGTCGCCCTGCTAGACAGGGGTCCAGGGAAGTAAGTAATGTGGGAAGAAATAGCCAGGGAATTGTTATAGCTAAGCTTGTATAGGCCCTAGGGCCGATAGCCTAGTACCAACCTATGAACCTATGAGTTCTGGTACCCTTGATAATTTTAAGTAGGGGCTTAAAAGGTGAAACATTTACAAGCAGAGGCCTGGGAGATGAACCATTTACAGGCTGACTGCGTCCATTAGAGACAGGGGTGCCATACCACAGGGATGAATTTCCTGTTCTTCATCCAGTCGTCCAAGTTACACTTGAATTGGGTTAGGTAGGAACTCTGCTTAACATAGCCTGTTCCACAGAAGAGTTAGTCTCTGGGATACATACCTGTCTCTCTAGCAGGTCCTACTTATATCACAGAGAAGATATAAGTCTTTGGAATGGATAATTCTGGTGCTGTTTATTTTGTGGATATGCAGGAGGTCCATCAACGTAGGGTCTGGCAAGGCCTTGTATGCTAGGCATAGATCTCCCCTCAACAGTCTGTAGGAGAAAGAATACAGGGATAGGGCCTTGAGGCAGTCTGTATAGGAAGTGTTACTTATGCACTGTATTCTTTTAGTGAGGAACTTATGTGGACATTTCATTTGTTGGATATGCCTGGTTGGGTACATGCCAAAGGGAGCATTGTACTCAATGATAGGTCTGATGAATACAGTGGAACAATGACTTCTTTGGATCTAGATGCCATACCTTTGTTTATAAGTAGAACAACATAGAATGATGTCCTTACTACTGTAGATACTTGATGATCAAAGGCTAAATTATTGTCTATGTGTATCCCCAAGTTCTGGGCTACTGGGTCAACTCGTAGGAGTGTGTTGTCAATCTGATAGTTTCCAGGGGTGTATGACTTCCTGAAGGATACTGTTATGTATTTCTCGGCATTTAGTTTTAGTCCATGGCTCTGGTATCAGTTGTTTGTCTGTGTCAGCCCTTCCTGGAGAACATTTGTGTCAGTGGACAATTTAATGACCACTCCTAATTTATAGTCATCTGTAAAGTTAGACACCCATAGGCCAGTGACATTGGTCTTGACTTTAGAGAAGTAAGTACCAAAAAGGAGTAGTCCCAGGACTGATCCCTGAGGAACTCCACTTGTGACTGGCCTCCTTGTAGAGTTGGACTCCCCAGTTCTAACTTCCAGGGTCCTGCCTGTGAGCCAGCTGGTTATCCATGGGTAACATAAGGGTTTGTACCTAACCTCTTGTCAACGGTGTCCAAGTGGGGGATTTCATCAAATGCCTTGACCAGGTCAAGGTAGGCAGTCTCAACCATTTTGCCCATATTCATTGCTGTATAGGACATGACCTGCTCTTGATGAAACCATATTTGTTAGATCCAGAGTCTGGAGGTTTCTTATGTCATTATTGATCATTTCCATAATAATTCTTTCCATGGGTTTGCATATGAGATTATTGAGGTTTATGGGTCTGTAGTTTCCAGGGTCTGTAGATGGCCCAAATTTGTGCAGGGAGATGACTGTTGCTGTTTTCCATTCATGAGGCATGAAGCCTGTTTGGAGGCTGTATTTAAAATAGCGATTCCAGATCATATTTCATGTTAATTAAAAGGCATCCTGGGATATTACCTGGGCTCATTGATGCAGTGTTTTTGACCTTAGAGGACACATTAAGCACCTGTTCCCTAGTGATAGCAGGAGGAGTTATATTTGATGGTATTTCCTGACGGACAGTTGATGGGGAGAAAGTTGGAGCTGAATTTGTCAGCCAGTATGTTTGTTACATCTTCTGGCTCATTATAGGTGGCTACATTTACAATGAGCCCTGTATACAATGGTGTATTGACTCTGAGGTTGTGAACATAGCTAAAGAATAACTTGTGGTTGTCCTTTGCCTGGGAGGCCAAATTTACCTCAAATATGGCTTTGGTAGACTTTATTTGTGCTTTGAGTTGATTGTTTAGTTTGATGAGAGTGCTTTTATCCTGCTGGGTGCTGCACCTCCTAATTTTTGCCATGATTTTCTTCATTCTGCTATGTAACCTATTGATGTTGTGATTCCACCAGGTTGGCTTGTTGTTTTGAGTTGGATATGTACTTCTTCCTGGTGAGTACAGCTGCCTCTATATAGCTATTAACATGCTTGTATAGGGTTTCTGTAAACAGTTTTGCATAGGGAGCAGTGTTCTCAGGGTTTATGGGGGCTTGAAATTTTGACGAATTATGACTCAGTAGTAGGAAGTTAGCCTTACAGTAGTTCTTGAATATACCAGAGTTAGCTGGGGAATCCAGGTTTTATTTTTACTTCAAAGGAGACTATTTTGTGGTCTGACCTTACCATAGAAGACATTGCACTAGGGGGTGTGCAGCACTCTCTCATATTAGCGAGGACCAGATTCACTTTGGTTGCACCCCTTCTTGATCTATTGACTATCTGGTCCAGTGTGTTTGTATTTACAAAATCCAGGAATCTCTGTGCCTGTACATTTGGTGTCATATATGATTCCCAGTTTATAGTGAGATAGTTAGCATCACCCATAAATATGGTATTGGGTTGGATGGTTTCCTGTAAGTTTAAACACATGATATGGGTTTCCTGGGACATAGAGGGGGACCTGTAGCTTGCAAGAAAGTGGTACTGGATTTTGCCTATGGTGATTTGAACTTGGAGAAACTCAAGTGCATTGTCCTATTTGACCAGCTGTGAGATATATTTACTTTTTTATGTAAATCGAGACACCTCCTCCTTTAGTCCCTGTCTGTGTAGTAGCTGGTCTAAGTATGTGGAAGGCATTATAATCTTGCATTGTCGGTGTGCTGTCCATGGCTTTGAACCATATGTCAGTGACTGCACAGATGTCAGGATTCTCTAGGTGGAAGAGGGTTTTTAGGGAGTGAAGTCTTTTGTTTAGGCTCCCAGCATTGAGCAGTAATACCTTTAGATTTTCTTGGTTTTGATTTGCTAGAAGTACTTTTAGTTTGGCATTGCCTAAAACAGGCAGTATGGGGAAGACAATGCTTTAGCTAATATTTGAAAGCCTAGATGGGAAAGGTGCAGACCATCCTCGAGAAAGCAGCAATGGTCTGTTGACCATATCCTTCCATACTGACAAATATTGCATCCCCTTAGAATGTCACCAGAAATTAAGCCAGTTATTAAAGTCAGTCATCTTTTGTTCATATTGTGGCATCATCCTTGGAGAAGATAAAATGCTGCTCAGTGCTAGGCTCATACAAGCTTGGGACCCATATTCCGAGAGCTCCTTGATGTCTCTTTTCATATAGTCTAGGGAGGTAGGGAAGTACGTCTCGGGTCATTTATACCCACATGGACTGTGACTGAGTCATACTGTTTACTTGTGGTCCACTGACCTGAGTGAGTGCATTAATGTGGTGAACCCTGGCCCCTGATAAGCAACAGACAGTCACACTCTCCTTACTCTGCCTGCTGAGAGGGACATCCGTGTATCTCACAATCGAGTCTCCAATGATTAGAATGTTGGTTTCTGTGGTGGCTTGCCTTATGGGTTTAGAAGTAGGGGCTTCATAATATGTGGCTGTATGTGTTGATGCAGGTGTTTTTAAAGGATGCATTCGGGGTTGCTGAAGGTGTTTGTTATGTGTAGTTTGTCTAGGTCTAGGAGGTCTTTGGGTTTAAGAAGGTTACATTTATTTGCCTCCGCATATGTAAGTCTATGTGTCTGCTTTGAATTGTGTGTGATGGGTGCAGCGTTTGTGCTACTGACAACCTTATTGACGTTAGGAGTGTATTTATGTGAGAGCTTTGTCTCCAGTGACATTGTATAAATACATCTCTCACATACCATATCAGTTTGAGAATTAACTGGTTGTCAGTAAACATTAGGCAATTTCTATTTTGACTCAGTATGCCCCCTGTCCACCAAGCTGGTAACTGAGATAGTGGGAAAGTTCATATCCATGGCAACAGACACTTTTTAATTGATTAGACAGTTGGAATGATAATATAAAGCAATGTTAGGAGTATCCTATTTGCAACTCTAGAGCCAGTGCTTGTCACTGCAAATTTGTTGTCCTATGTGCAACTAGATATTGGTGAAATTTCAGTGGTGCTTTACAGGGAAAATGTCAACTCAAGGTGTCTGTGGCTATACAGGGCACTGCCAAACACTTGAGGGGAAACTAACAAGTAGAGCCTGATAATTTAGCTATTAAGTATTTAGGCAGATATTCTGAAGTTAGAAGCAAATCAGTCAGTAGTTACTGAAAAGAAAGAATTAACTTGTCAAGAATGGTAAAAAGAGGGGAAATCACCTGAATGGCTACTGCTTGACTGCTAATAGTGTTGGTCTCACCACAGCTTCACTCAGCTAGGATCCAATGCTCCTTTGCTTCTTCTTTAACCAGAAGCAAAACAGTAGCAGCAATACCAAGATGAGAAGTGGGCCACAAATGTGTTTGGTGATCCACAATCTTGTTCCATATGATGTAAGGCTTGTTTTAACTTTTTTTTCCTGGTAGATGCATTGAATAGCAACCAGACCAATCAGGAAGATCAAGCACAGACACTCACTTCTCAACCAAAAAGAGTCAGAAATCTATGCACTCTGCTCTTTCTCTCACCAGGGCAAATTTTAAGCATGAATTCCATACTGGCACATATGAAGAAGGAGCAAAACAGAAGCATTAATCCCAAGTTGACTACTGAGAGGCAGAATGTGAGCTGTCCAGTAATTGGTGGGCTTGAAGTAGATGTTGCAGATTTTAAAGGTAAGATGGTAAAATGGCTTAATATCCTAAGAGCGGCAGTGTGCACTAAGCAGTTAAATATGAAAGAGGGGTAACTTGTCTGAGGCAGATGTGCACAGGATGATGAGGAAGTTCTTCAGGATACAAATACAAATGGGAGTCCTTAGGGCTCCAACTCCATCGGGTCTGGAGACTCTCTTTAGCACTACTCCTCCGGTCATTGCGCCTTCTGCAATCTGTGCTTCAGTTTCAGAGCCATCTGATCCAAAAGATTTGAAGTAATTTTCCTCGGATTCAAAGATATTTGCATCTTCAACTACAGTGGTGTCTGTGAGCTGTCCCACCCAGAGTACTTCAGAGCCAGGTGACTATTGTAGCTGAAGCATCAGTGCCGGCTACGGGGTGTTGGATTCAACTCTGAAGTTGCCAGACCCATCATTTCCCCTCAGAGCATCGGCATTAGAAAGCTCGGCTCTGACTCCCTCCTCGGGTTTGCCTGTGGGACAACGGGAAGGATTGTTACCAAGCTTACGGAATCTATAACTTAGAAAATAACCAGAGATTCTGTAGAGGTATTAGAAATATTTTGGAAATTTCATGAAAATCTGTATAAAGCAGAGAAATGTGGAAATCAGGAAAAAGCACACGCAGAAATATTTATGGAGCACTAAATATACCAAAGTTAAAGGTACATGAGGCTCAATTACAGACAGGATAGGAGGAGATGAGATAAAATTATGATGTATAACCAATCTGCAGGAAAGTCTCCAGGGATAGATGGTATTCATGTGGAAGTTTGGAAGCAAGGATGGAAGAAAGCGATAAAGTAAGAAAGCGATAAAGATCTGAAAGGTTTTGTTTAACAGCATTTTAAAAGGAGGGGAAGCACCAACATCCTGAAAGAAAGCTGTGGTGGCTGTAATACCTAAAGATGATAAAGACCCATCAGATCTAGCTTCATATAGGCCCACTGTGATTCTAAACAGTGATTATAAAATGTTTATGTCCATAATGGCTATGAAAATTGTAACTTGATGGAGATATGGATCAATTTGGCTTTGTGGGGAGGAGGCAAACCTTTGATAAAATAAATAGAACAATGATGATCCAGAGGGAAACAGAATGTAAGAAAATACCATTGTTGTTGCTGCATCTTGATGCAGAGAAAGCATTCAACAAAGTAAGTTCTGATTTTAAGAGAAGGGCAATGGAAGGATTTGCATTCCCTTGACATAATGTTAAGGTTAATTAGGAGGATATATGAGTGATCAGAGGCGAAAATTAAATTCTGTTTGTTGGGGGGGGGGGTCATCTCTGATAAGTTCTGTCTGAAGAGGAATCAGGCAGGGGTGCCCTCTTTCCTCTTTGCTATTTACATAATATTTAGAACCACTAGCAAAGAAAATACGGGACCCAGAAATTCAAGGAAATGATTGGTATGGTAATTCAGAAAAGTTGCCCTTATTTGCAGATGGTATTATTTTGTACCTGATAAAACCAGAAAAAGGACATGGCAGTGTTGTCGAACATTCTGAGACAAGTTTCAAGTCCTTTTCATAGGTTCATAGGTTCATAGATTACTACTAAGCTAGCTGCCTTTGCAAGCCATTTTAAGCCTAGCCAATTATCCCTTGTGAGATTCAAACCCTGCACCTTGTGTTTGTAAGGCAAACACCTTAACCATTAGGCCACCCTCCCAACCCTTTTGGGCTATACAATTAATAAAGATAAAACAAAGGCTATAGCTGTAAACTATGTACCCACACACAAAATGGTTCAGCAATACCCATATTTATGGGACATGATAAAATGAAATATTTAGGAGTATGGGTTAAAAAGGATTCTGTTATGGCAGCTAAGGATATGAGGGAAGAGACTAAACAAAAGATAATAAAAAATTGAGGAACTAGAAGCTCTTGTTTAAGGATATGGCTAGCAAGAAACAAGCAGTGAAAATGTTTACAGTCCATTTAGTTTTATACACAGGTCAGGCATATTTTATCAACCAAAGGAGAAGTTGAGGATAGGTTCAGCAATACCCATATTTATGGGACATGATAAAATTAAATATTTAGGAGTATGGGTTAAAAAGGATTCTGTTATGGCAGCTAAGGATATGAGGGAAGAGACTAAACAAAAGATAATAAAAAATTGAGGAACTAGAAGCTCTTGTTTAAGGATATGGCTAGCAAGAAACAAGCAGTGAAAATGTTTACAGTCCATTTAGTTTTATACACAGGTCAGGCATATTTTATCAACCAAAGGAGAAGTTGTGGATAGCAATTAAAAGTTGAAGGATTTTATCTGAGAGGGGAAGAGAGCAAGTGTCAAGTGGGATAAGTTGATCATGTCACCAGAACAGCATGGACCGGGATTACCTGATTTGGAGGGGTATGTTAGAGCACAAGCAGAAAGCTATAATTCAAAGTGGAAAGGGATGATGATGAAATGGAAAAGCTCAAGAAATAAGGAGAGTGTGGAATTTTGGATACAGATCCTTTAGGAACATAACAATAGCCATACAGAATATTAGATTGAAACAAAAATAATTTCATGAACTTTAATCAAACTTTGACTCAGGAATGGGGTCCATTCCCGTCATGGTGTTAGAAACCCAAAATACTTAGAGAAATTAAAAAAGAGCTGCAATATTACTGAATATTATTATTACATTATTATAATAGTATTATAATATATATTGTTATATATATTATTACAGAATATTATATCTATAAAGTAGCAGAAAGTATTCTAAGAACTAAGCCAACATGGGAATGTAGAAACGAGATTCTGCCAAGAGGGATGACTACAATCTGGGATACAGAGAGTAGGCAAGAGGGGGCAGGAATTTACAGGAGATAACTGGCTAAAGAACTAAGGCACTGGGAGTAAATTACAGAGGTAAAGGTAACAGAATGAGAAGAGTCCAAGAATACATTTAGACTGCAGGATACAGACTGCCTTCCTTATCAATGACTAATATCAGAGTATAGGCAATGAAAAAGGGATAGTTGAATCCTAAGGGAAAAACCAGCACTGGTAGAGTTTTTAGTTGAATTTAGAGCAGAAGCTCCTATTAAAAAGGGATAAGTTGTAGGGTAAAATATTACATGATAATTATAAAAATCAATCAGAGAAGGTTCAAACAGAATGAGAAGAGAGATTGGATAAGCAATATCCAACAAAGTCCTGAAGATTTAGGATTTTTGTTGGAAGTGTTTGCATAGTTATTTTTATACCCCAAACATACTCCAAATAATTTTTCCTCAGGTAGATTGCAAATGTTGGACCGCTGATAGAGAAGAAAGAAGTAACTGGGAATATATATTTTTTGGGAATGTAATGAGTTTAAAACATCCCTACAGACTATTCGGACAAAAATTCTGGGTGATCAAATTTGTGTAACTAAAGAAATTATTTTTTGAGCTGGGGTACAGGATTTGAATTGCCCAGAAATAGTAAGGCCTTTCCAAGTTTAATTCTGGTGGCTGCCAAAAAAGCAATTATTAGAAAATGGAAAATTGAAGTCTAAAACAACCATATTTGAAGTACTGAATATAGTAATAAAGATAAAAGAACTGG
The DNA here is from genome assembly GCF_019279795.1 of Protopterus annectens. Taxonomy (NCBI): domain Eukaryota; kingdom Metazoa; phylum Chordata; order Ceratodontiformes; family Protopteridae; genus Protopterus; species Protopterus annectens. The sequence goes on from NC_056729.1 coordinate 1,464,946,919, forward strand.
AAGTATGATATTTAAGAAAAGGTAAGAGAAAATCACATTGAAAAAAATAGGAATTGTGGGAGCAGTAATGCAGAATAATGTTTTGGAGGAAGAATGAGTTTTAAGGGGAAGGCAGGAATTGAGTGTGCTATATAATCCAGGGTGGACAATGACTGTACAGAAGATTATACGTGATATATAATGTCTGTAACTGTGAACATGTCAATATGTTTTGTTTTCATTTATATAAATGTATGACTGCCTATGATATAAGCGATGATTAAAAAAGAAATTATGAAATAAATAATGTTCCATCTGTGTTGTCTATTTTCATTCTTCCTCAACTTGTCGATTTGCTTCCGATCCTTGGAACCGACTCGGCTGCTACCATAGCTCGTGGTAACCAAAAAAGCTCTTGAGCTTATCCATTACCCACAATGCACATATCCCAGTTACCTCAGATCGAGTTTGCTGATAGATCAAAGGAAAGATTAGTCATAAGACATTCATTAAGACTACATCTGGAATCACAATTATATACCAAGGATAATAACCTGCTAATCATCCATCCCTCTAGAAATCCAAGGGTATGGGGGTTGGAGGGAGGGAAGATGAGGAAGAATGAAAATGGACAACACAGATGGAACTTTATGGTGAGTACATACCTTCTTTATCTGATGTCAATTTTCATTCTATCCTAAACCTGTGGGACACAGTCCCTAGCTACCTTAGATCCTGGATGGAATCAAGGAAGACTGTTCCTGAGCACCACTGAACCAAATGATGCTCTTCCCCTGCAGCCCAGATCCAATTTGTAATGAGCAATAAAAGTATAGGGAGAAGCCCAAGTTGCTGCTGCACATATATCCATGGAGGCTTTAGATGGGAAGACAGCTGATGTTGCTACAGCTGTAGTTGAATGTGCTTTGAATGTGCTTTAAAAGGTTTTGATAAAACAATCTCCAATTTCTTATAGATGAAATAAATACAATCTGTGAGTCATCTAGCCAATGTCACTTTGTTCACAGGTTTTGCAAGTTTTATATTTGAGTAAGAGATAAACAACTGGACCGATTTTCTGATATCCTTTGTTCTGTTAAGATAAAAGCATAATTGTCTATGAAACTCTAATAAGTGTAAGCAATATTCACCCTTATTAGAAAATTTGGGGAAGAACACAGGTAGGCTAATAGTTTGATTGATACTGACTTCTGAAACCACCTTTGGTAGAAAAGAGGGGTTGGTTCTTAGCGAAACCCTATCCTTGTGAAAAATCACATATGCTGGTTTACAAGACAAAGCTTGAATTTCTGACATCCTTCTGGCGGAAGTTATAGCCACCAAGAAAATGGTTTTCCAGAACAGAAACTTAATATCACAACGTGCTTCCGGTTCGAAAGGAGATTATACAATTGCTTGCAACACCAAATTTAGGTCCCAAGGAGGGTTTAGATCTTTGTAAGGAGGCTTTAAAAGAGTACCTCTCAAAAAAGTTTTTCAAAGTTTATGAGAAGCAAGGAATGAGTCTTTAAATCCAATATGAAAACTGAATATAGCTACTAACTGGACTTTAATAGTAGAAGACAAAGCCCCTTCATTGAACACTAAGGCTAAAAATTCCAAGAACTTATTGAATAGGTGCTGAAAAAGGGTCAATGTTATTTTAACACGCCCAAAACACAAATCTTTTGCATTTACTGATGTAAAATTTACGTGTAGATAGATGGTTTGTGAGAGGTGAAAAGTATGTGTCAGACAGGGGAAGAGAGCATAGATTGTCTGGCTGTTAATGGAATTGGAGAAACCACACTGTCAGCTTGAGGTTCAAGATATCCATGTGAATCATGCCTGTCAGATGGGACAGGGAACTGGGTCCAGAATCCAAGGTTGCTGAATTAGATGAGGCCAAAGGAAGGGGAACCAAATAATCTGTCAAGGCCAATACGGTGCAATGAAGATTACTTTACTCTTCAGCCTGATTGCTTTCAATAGAAACTTTGGAATTAGAGGAATTGGAGGAAAGGCATGAAAATCGGAGGGCCAGTTGTGGAGTAGGGCATCCCTCGGTGATTCCTCCTGAGGACAGATTAGGGTAAGGTAGTTGCTACACTTGTTGTTTAGGGAACAGGCAAAAAGATCGCTTCAAGGCTGGCCCCACTGACGGAATATTCTCTCCGACACTTTTGGAGTGAGGGACCACTCATGAGACATGAGTATGCATCTGCTCAATTTGTCTGCTTTCATATTGGACTTCCTCAGAATGTGCATTGCTAAGAGAAAGCACTTGGACAAGATCACCCACTGCCACACCTGAGAGCTTCTCAACACAAGGGATAGGACCTGGTTCCTCCTTGCTTGTTGATGTACCAAACTACTGACATGTTGTCCGTTTGAACTGCAACTGTGCCTGAAGAGAGAGCATCCTGGAAGGCCTGCAACACTAAAAGCACTGTTCTCATCTCTATGACACTTATATGCAAGTTGGCCTCTATGGGGGACCAAGTGCCTTGGACAGTGTTCCCCACATAATGCCCCCACCCCACTAGCTGGGAAGAGTCCGCCGTGGTCACTGTGGCCTTAGGTTGAGAGGGCATGAAAGGACAGCCTTGTACAATTTGTTCTGATTGAATAAACTATTTGAGATCTCTCTTGCAAATTGTTGGTGATTGTAATCAGAGTTGATATTGGTTGGTATAGTATTGACCACTGAGTTGCAAGAAGCCATTGTAAAATTCTCATGTGAAATCTGGTTAAGGGGACTAGAGTTATAGCTGCTGCCATGGATCCTAGGGCCTGTAGAATCAAGCATGCAGTTACTTTTTTGCTGTTGATTATCTTTATGACTTGTGATCTGATTTTCTGTAGTCTCAGTGGGGGAAGATAAGCTATTGTTGTCTTTGTGTTCAGGATTGCTTCACTTCTATCCTAAAGTCTGAGTTGGTTTGAGGTGAGATTTTTCATAGTTTATGGTTATCCTCAGATAGGAACATGTCTGGAGAACCTGCTCTCTTGCCTCTGACAACTGATGCCTGATCAGAGCGGTAATGTGCCAGTTGTCCAAGTAAGGAATCACCCGCAATCACAGCATTCTCAAGTGAGCCACTACTACTGCCATGCATTTGGTGAACACCTTGGGTGCTGTGGTGAGACCAAAGGGCAGAACTTTGAACAGACAGTGACTGGCTCCCAACCACAAGTGCAGAAACCTTCTGGACTGCCTGCTCATCTTTATATGGTACTATGTATCCTGAAGGTCTGTTGAGAACATTAAGTTGTCCTGTTCCAAAAATGGAAGAATGGACTGAACCATGACCACCCATAACTTTGTCTGTCAAACCGTTTTGTTCAAAATACTGAGATCCAACATTGGTCTCCAGTCCCCTGTCTTTTTTTGGCACTAAAAAGCATCTTGAGTAAGTTCTGGATTTTCTCTGGTCTGGCCGAACTTCTTGGATGACTTTCTTCCTAGCAGTTCTTGAATTTGTAGTACAGCGTGTAACTTCTGACCAGGTGGGACATCGGAGATTCTTTTGCACATGGGAGGTAGAAGGGAAAATGGTACATTATAACCTCTTGAAATTATCCTCTGCACCCAGGTATCTGATGTTATTTCTGGCAAGGCTCTCTTGTGCAGGGATAGTTGACTCCTGACTGCCTCCAGAGGAAGACAATCAGGCCTCCTTTCAGAAGCGCTGACAGGGTCTACCAAAGAAAGAATCTTTGTACCCTTGGTTTTGCAGGCCTCTCTGCCACAAAAGCAGCGTCTTCCACTGAAGTTCCCCCCTCTGCCCCTGGGGAACCACTTCCATGTGTGTGTCTTGAAAAGGCCCTTCGGACTCTTTGAACGACATCTTTCCATTACTTCATTGATTCCTTGAAAAGTATCACTGACAAGTGGAAAAACATATACCCATGGCAGGCAGGGTCTTTCCATCTTTCTCACACCTGAACAAAGTGTCTTTAACTTTAGAGCCATACAAGGATGTGCCATCAAAGGAAGCCCTGACGAATTAAAGGGTTCCACAAAATCACATAAGTGCACCCAGGCATGCCTCCTGACAGCAACACCTGAATCCGTTGCTCTTGTCATCCCTTCGGCTGCATGAGAAATGAGCCTCTTTGACAAGTTGGATATGGATTGCAGGTAGCCAACTGAGAAGCAACAGACTCCTGAACCTCTTCAGAGATAGATCTTGAAAGGGTATCTGAAAGTTCCCTAACCAGATCACTCTGCAGTCTGGTGAAATGTGCCAAGAAATTCAAGGAAGTAATGCTAAGGTAGTTGAAGCATAAACTAATTTCCCAAAGCTATCCATTGACCAAGACTCCTTGATGGGTAGATGGACAGAGGAACTTTCCTCAATTAGTTCTTTTTTTGTTATTGCCTTTATGACCATGGTATCAACAGGTAAACGTTTTGACCAGAACTGTTTATCATCAGGGGCAGTGACAATTTTGTCAAGTCTCCGGGGAATGGGTTCATTGGTGTGGGGGGCCCTTCATGCCCATCAAGAGATCAACTCAATGAGTTCATTGACAGGTGGAGTTAGCCAGGAGGTAGGTGGGCAGGTACCAAAAGCCTGCAGGTACACTGACTCCTCAGACAAAGGATTACTGGACTTCCAATCACCTCTCTGTTTTAAGATTTCTAGGATGTCTCCAAAGGAGACATCATCAGGAGGTGATCTTGGGGATCCTTTGCCCTCACTGAAATCTATGTCTTCTGTGATAGCTTCCTCCTGGCAATCCAAGTGTTTCCTCTTGCACTTCTTCTTCTTAGGGACCTCCTCAGTGGGAAGATCTGGGGAAGTATCAGAAGAAGAGGGTATTCCTTTCTGGGACTCCTGAGGTTTGGGTACTCGCTGTCCTAGTGGAGGCAAGGGTTGAGACTCTGAACGTAGGTGTGACAGGGATGTGTGTTCCAAGTAGAAAGGGGCCGAACGACTGACTGCTACAGTCATAGCTCTCTCCATAGCCTCGAAAGTTGATCCACCCACAGAAAGAAAGGACCCTGGATCCGAAAGGGTAAGCCCGGGAACCACGGTCACTCCTTGCTCTGAGGAGATCCCTCTCAAAGCAGAAGCTGGAGCCAAGCTGATCTGTGCCGAAGCCCCAAGGTGCAGAGAAGGTTCTAACAATACTGGGGTCGACTCTAGCCCCTCGGAACTAACAGGACAGATACTGCCCTGAGAGGTCTCTGGTTCCAACTGAACCAAGCAGCTCAGAGCAATTACTGGTTCCAAAGATAAAGACATCTTCGGTTCCAATGCAGACAGCACCTGCCAGCTAGGAAACATAGTCTCTAAGACTTCAAGTGAAGTTAGAGGAGGAAGTAAAGGAGAAGTAGCTGAAGAACAGAATCCTTGACCCACTAGGGTAGGAACCAAGGTGGATCCTGTCATAACTTGTGCCCAAAGGATTTTTTTCTGCAGTCTCTTCACATCATCTTTGGTTAGACTTTTAGAGGAATAGTGAAGGAAGTCTCATAGGTTCAAAGGTAGGTACTAGGCTATTGGCCCCAGGGCATAATTAAGCCTAACCAAAATGTTTTGGCTTGCGCCTCCCACATGATTTAGTTACCTGCGCCTCTGTCGAGCAGGGCCACAGAAGTGATTCCCGGGGTGAATTTCCTGTTCCCTATCCACTCATCAAGATTCCTCTTGAAGAGCGCTAATGAGGAGCTCTGCCTCACATATATGGGGACCTTATTCCAGAGCAAGGGGAGTCTCTGGAACACAAATCTGTCCCTCTGACAAGTCCTGTTTATTGTCGAGGTCAGGTTAAGGTCCCTAGAGCAAGTAGCTTGGGTAGATTGGGTTTTCCTTAGGTGGAGCATTTCCAGCAATTTGGGGTTTGACATAGCCTTTTATGTCAGGTAGAAATCACCTCTGAGTAGACGGTATGCAACAGAGTACAGTTGAAGTTTTTTTAGCCTGCTGGCATAGGGCATCTGTTTTAGGCTCGTTATCCTCTTGGTGAGGTATTTTTGAGGCCTTTCCAGTTGTTGCAGGTGCCTAGTAAGGTACATCCCGAATGGGGCATTGTACTCAATAATGGGTCTAATGAGTGATGAGTAGAGTGGGACAATAACTTCCTTTTTTCTAGATGCAAACCCCTTTGTGATAAGGTGGGCCATGTAGAAGGATTTTCTAACCACTTTAGCAATGTGGTTATCGAAGGAGAGGTTACTAGCCACCTGGGTCCCTAGGTCTCATCACACTCTCTGTGTTAAGTGAGCTGCTACCTATGTGGTAATCCGTAGGTACTAGGTTTTTCGCGAAGGGGATGACAATCCACTTTTTAGCATTCAGCTTGAGGCCATGACTTTGGTACCATGTATCTGTTTTGGTGAGACCCTTTTGAAGGATATCTATGTCAGTAGGAGTCTCAATTATGGCACCCAGTTTGCAGTCGTTTGCAAACTTTGTTAGCCATAGTCTCTCTGTGTTTGCTTGTACCTCGCAGAAGTAAATTCCGAACAGAAGAGGTCCCAAGACTGAGCCCTGGGGTACTCCACTTATCACAGGTTTCGAGTCGGACCTAGCATTTCCTATTTTCACTATATGGGTTCTGTCCGTGAGTCAGTTAGCAACACATCTTGTAATGTAGGGGTTTATATTTAGGAAAAGGATCAATGAAGGGTGAATAACTTGTTCTTGAAAGAATAACTTGTTCTTGAAAGAAAACTTTTTGTCGAATCCTTGTGTCAGATCTGAGGATCTTGGTACCAAAGTTTGTCTTTAACCTGGAATTTTAGGAACCAAAGAGCTAGCGAGTTATGATAGCTGACTTATCTTAATTCTCAGTTCCGAGGAAATAGTTGCAGCTGATGTTTGAGTCTTTTTTCCTGTCAGTTCCAAAAGGGAAGATGAAACTGATGTTTTTGTATTTTTTTGAACTTGCAGTCGATGGAGATGTCAGCACTGACAAACTTCTTTTCTTCATCTTCTCAGATACTTTGGAAGACGACAGACTAGAAAAATCAGATTTACTTCTTGATTTTTCTTTAGAAGAAGTGGCTCCACATAACACCTCACTGAAAGAAGACGGAAGCAGGCCTTTCAAGATTAATTTGATTTTCCGCTCAATAAGAGCTTTATGGCTAAAGGAGTGACAAATGGAGCAATCCTCCTGAAAATGGAGGGGGGCCAAACAGCAAACACAAAAAAATGCATGTCAGAATAAGGTATCTTATGGCCACATTTCTGACAATGTTTAAATCCAGCCAGAGCTTTTTCCTTTTCCACCATATTTATTCTACACACACCCATACACACACACACACACACACACACACACACACACACACACACACAATCGAAAAATATCAACAATGATAATGAAGAAGCTACACAAAGTGTAGGAGGAAAATATCAGCAATGATATTTAGAATACACCGATGTGTAGGGGAAGGGAAATACTAACAATGATATTTAGAGTACTAACATACAATAAAGGCAAAAGGGTAAGGAATTTTATGAACTATAGAAAAAAATTTGAAAATATAGAAAAATGTGGAAGGATTTGAAAGTTAGAGTTGAATATATTAATATAAATCACTTATCTGCTCGAGAGCAATTGACACCACATCTGACACGAAGAGGCAAACGAAATCTGAGGTAACTGGGCTACGTGCATTGTGGGTAAGGGATAAGCTTGACAGCTTTTTTGGTTACCACGAACTATGGTAGCAGTAGAGTCAGTTCCGAGAATCGGAACCAAACCCACAGGTACAGAACAGAATGAAAATTGACATAATCAAATAACTTGGTTTCTGCCTTGTACTGATTTTTCTTCTGCTTTTACTTTTTCAGACCACCATTTGAACCCTGCATTTCTTTATGGATTTTTCTCCAAAGAATTTAGTTATGAATGAAGACAGAACTTTTTTGTTTGCTGATTTTGGTGGTTTGTTTTCTTTTTTTACACTGCTAATAATGTTCAATGTTATGGCCATTCCTCAAACAATAGAATGAAAATCTTTAAAAAATGTCTACTGAATTTGAATCTGATAAGACATACATACAGTGGTACACTGATAATTAAACATAATAAAGATTGAAGTAAAAAAAATCATATTTAGCCTCTAAAATGAAGAATACCAGTTACTAGGCACAAAAACTTTAGGCAAGCAGGAAACGTCTAATGGTAGATGGGGTAACTGGAAATGAAGACAGAGAAAGAGGGAATGCACCAACTAAGTATAAGAGAAGGTCAGGCACATATATGTCAATGCATACCAACATGAACAGACATTGGTCTATGCAGGGAAGATATGAGGCCACAGGTTGTGCATACTCAAGCAGGAATAATTGAGGTATGTGGAAAGGTGACACTAACATTATGATTTACTGTTGCCTTTACTACACAAGAATAACAGATTTCTAGAACATCTTGCCCTTCAGAAGGTGCCCAACAAACAAACTGTCCTCACGTCTGGAGATATGATTATTTGGCATGTCTTTTGGCTTGTCAGAATTTTCAGAACTTTATGGCAAAACTGATTACTCTATAAAAATAGAAATTTATCCTACAAGCTGAGATATTCATTGAGGTTTTGAAGTACCATCTCATCAGTGTTAGACTGTTGAGATGGTAGATTCTTGTGCAGAAGAAATGTCCAAGAAAGCAGAGTAGTGATCAGCATCAAAAGGGTAAAACATGCTGGTCTCCATGAGGCTGAAATCTGAGAGTCAGGTCCCTTTTGTCTTATTTTGCTTTTATAAGAACTTCCTGAATTAATGGAACTGAAGCAAAAGCTTGCATCACATCCAGATTCAAGCAAAAGGAAAAAGCAGCCTTTTCCCATATTGAACAGTGCTGAACAATAGATTAGAATGCCCAACTATGTCTGCTCAATGAGAAGCAAAGAGATCAACTTTGGACATACTTAACATTTGCAGTATCTGTTGAAACACTTCAAGCTCCAGATATCATGTGTGTGCCAACAAGACTTCATAGGTTCATAGGTTCATAGGTTCATACTGGGCTATCTGCCCAAGGGCATTTATAAGCCTAGCCCATAGTTATGTGGCTTTCGCCACCCCTTTAGTTTGAATAAAAACTATGCCTATCATTTTTCTGTGCCTCTGTCAAGCAGTGACACTGAAGTAATCCCTGGGGTATATCTGCGATCTCCCATCCATTGGTCAAGATTCCTCTTGAACAAGGCCAGCGAGGTGCTCTGCCTCACATGTACCGGGATTTTGTTCCACAGCATAGGGAGTCTCTGGGTGATGAATCTGTCCCTCCAGCACGTTCTATTTATAACCGTGTCAAGGTTTAAGTCTCCGCCCTTGTGGTTCTGAGGGATCTAGATTTTTGAGGTGAAGCATATTCATCAAATCTGGGTTTGACATGGCCTTATATGTCAGGCACAGGTCACCTCTGAGCAAGCGGTATGAGACTGAATAAAGCTGGAGTTCTTTCAGTCGGGCAGCATAAGATATATTTTTGAGACCCTTTATCCTTTTGGTGAGGAACTTTTGGGGCCTTTCAAGCTGCATCAGGTGTCTGGTCAGATACATTCGAGCAGGGCATTGTACTCAATCATAGGTCTAATGAGTGATGAGTACAGGGGGACGATGACCTCCCTTGATCTAGATGTGAATCCCTTCATGATCAGGTGGGCGATATAGAAGGTTTTCCTAACTACTTTAGCAACATGAGTGTCAAGCGAAGACTACTGTCAACTTGGGTCCCCAGATCCCTGATGACTTTTTCTGTGCTCAGTGGATTGTCACCTATATGGTAGCTAGGGGTAACCTTGTTTTTCCCGAAGGGTATGACTATGCATTTTTGGCGTTTAACTTCAGGCCATGGCTCTGGCACCAGTTATCCGTTTCTGTGAGGCCCTTCTGGAGGATATCTGTGTCAGATGTGTTTTCGACTATGGCGCCCAGTTTGCAGTCATCTGCAAACTTTGTCAGCCATAACCCTCCTGTGTTTGCTTGTACTTCAGAAAAGTAGATGCCGAACAAGAGTGGACCCAGGACTGAGCCCTGTGGGACACCACTTGTGACAGGCTTTGAGTCTGACATGGCTCCAGCAACTCTGACCCTGTGGGTTCTGTCGCTTAGCCAGTTTGCAACCCATCTTGTGATGTATGGGTTTACATTCAAGCTGATGAGTTTTTCAATGATACCTGAGTGGGGTATTGTGTCAAGGCCTTTGCCAGGTCGAGGTAGGCTGTATGGACTGCCTTTCCCTCATCAATGGCCTTGGTGACTGTCTCGAAAAAGTCAACCAAGTTTAAGAGGCAGGATCTGCCTTTGACAAAGCCAAACTGGGTTGGATCCAAAGTCTGCAAGTTCCCTATGTCTTTATTTATGAGTTCCATTATGATCCTCTCCATGGCTTTGCAGATAAGGCTTGTCAAGCTAATGGGGTGGTAATTTCCAGGGTCTGTGGAGGCACCGCCCTTATGAAGTGGGACCACAGTCGCCGTGCGCCACTCCTTGAGTGCGTATCCTGAGGTGAGGCTAAGATTAAACAGCTGTCCTAACTGTGGGTTTAATTCCTCGTTGAGTTCATGAAGCACACAGCCGGGGACACCATCCGGTCCCATGGATGCTGTGTTTTGCCTTAGTGAGGGCAGTTCTCACCTGGGCGTTGGAGATGTTTGGGGCTACAATCCTCTGGAATAGATATCTCTCCTTTTGGGGGAGGGAGAAGTTTGCACTGAACCTGTCAGCCAGTATGTTAGCAATGTGTGTAGGTTCAGTAATTTTCACATCATTTTGAACTAATTCTGAGCATATCTGGGAGTTTCCTCCTAGGTTTCTAACATAGCTAAAGAAGGCCTTATGATTGTCTTTAGAGTCCTTGGCGATTTTTCTCTCAAAATTTGCCTTGGATGATTTTATGAGAGCTCTTAGTTTTTACTTATAATGATCAAAGGTGTCTTACCTTTCAAGGATTTTGCTCTATCTTGTAGTAGCTTCCTCCTTTTGTTGTAGAGCTTGTTTATGGCTGGGGTCCACCAGACTGGACGCTTGCCTTTGGTACAGAGAGTCTTAGTTTTGTTTGGGATTGCCTGATCCATGCAGTCCTGTAGGTGCTGGTAGAAGGCATTTGTAAGTGATTCAGCGGTTTGAGTAATGTTTACCACTGGCTCAGGGGCCTTAAAGGAGACCACACTAGTTTTTAGAAGTGTGAAATCGGCTTTTGAGAAGTTTTTCACTGTGGTCTTTTTTGTTTCAGGTGGGGGCGGGATGAGGACCTCCAGCGAGATTAGTTTATGATCTGATCTCACCAGTGAGGAGTATACTTCCGGTGTTGAACATTTTGAGTGAATCTGCTTCAAAGTTGTGTTTCTCTGGGAGATAAGATTGCTCTGAAATGGCTATTTCCAATATTTGAAGTACTTCCTTATACAATTTAAAGGATTTGGTATATTTTTATTTATTTCTATATCACAGCACCATGGTGTTTTCTATTTTGTTTTTAAGTAACCCATGAGGAAGTGCTGGAAACATTCAGCTGTTGTAACAGACTTTCCGTCTTTCGGACTGATGTGAAGAGACTTTTCCTAACACAAACAGTAGCATTGCACTGAAAGTTTCTTGAACTGTCTCACTGAGCATAATTAAAGAAGTCTGTTGTTAATTGTTATGTTAAAGTGGACAGTACTAAAGGCACTCCTCTGTTAAGTTGATAGGGACCTCCCACCAAAATAATTCATTCTTTACTGCAGCCAAGACTGAAATCAAAGTTTCTAGAGAATCTGCAGATTGTTTCCAAATGTTTTTAGCCCTCACCATCACTCTTATGTAATCTTGCACGAGGAGCTAGAAGAATGCAGGCAGGGTGACATATACCACAGAACCCTGAGGTACTGCCTTGCTATAAGTGCAGACTCGTGCATCACACTGGCACCACGATTAGTATTGCTGCCTCACAGCAAGTGGTTATTCAGTTCAGTTCTTGGCTGGAGTTCCTCTGTGTGGAGTCTGCATGCCTTCCCTGCATTTGTGTGGATTTCCTTTGGGTGCCCCAGTTTCCTCCAACATTCAAAAGACCTGCAGTAAGTGGATCAGGGACTGTAAACTGTCTGTGGGTGAGTGCATGTGTGTGTGATATGGAATAAAGACCTGGAAAACTGCTGCTGTTTCCACCTTTGCCTTGTAGACTCTGTGGATAACAGTGGCTGTCAGTAGGGTTACCACCTGTCCCACTTTGTGAGGGACAGTCCCTCTTTGGGCAGTTGTGTCCTGCGAAAAAGCTGAAAAAATGGCAGATGTCCTGAGATTTTTGTATGGAAATATTTCCTAAGTTTTCTTTCATCGTTTCATAAAACAGTTATTTTTTATCTGAAACACCTAAATGTTATATAAAATAGCATAAGCAACTCAAATGCTACACGAATAAGCTTTTATTTTGGCAAAAAGGTGAAGTTCTATCCTTTGTACTGGTCATGGGTATGTTTTGTCCTGCAAATCTGACATTTCTACAGAAAATGTCCCACTTTGAGCATTTGAAAAGGTGGTAACCCTAGCTGTCCGTGAGTTCATTCTAGGAGTCGTCTGGCTGTGACTCAGAGAGACAGCACTTTTACTAAATTATGTACTTCCAGTTTTTCCTGTGTTAAGAAAATTTTCATGTGGACTGAGTCTGTAATAACTCTCAGAAGACACTTTTTAAACTGGATGAAGATTTTTTTTTGTTTGTTTACAATGAACCTATGACTGGAGCAAAGTTATAATAATGTTGAAACAGTGAGGTAAATAGTCATGAATTTCAGCCACTATCCAGCAGCCTTCTAGAATATGGAAAATGTTAATTTTTGTTTTCATGAAATTAGCAAAGCTGAAGACAACAGAAATTATACTTCCATCGTTTCCTGAAATAAGAAAAGAGTGGAGCTAAACATCTGATTAATATTCCAAGGAGGGTGTGTGGTGGTGCTATGGGTACACAAAACAAGAACTGAGCACTTTCATCCTTACATAGGACTTTTTCAATGTTAAAAATTTCCAAGTTGCTTCTGCCCTTTTAAAGGGTCTATGTAATACAACTGAATGTTCAACTCCGTGAGCCTCCAAAAGCCAAAAACAGTGAACATTCACTTCAGCGAATTTCTAAAACAGGGAATGGCATAAGTTGGCCAACAATGCGACCATCAGGCAAACTGCAGTATGTCAAACCAACCCAGTGTAGTATAAGCACACAATAAAAATGGTAAAATAAATCATGTGTCATGTAAGAATAATCATACAAACGTAAAACAATTTATTGTAGATACACAAAATTAAACATTCAGATTTGAATTACAATATAGCAGATCTACAATTCTACTTGCTGACTATTGAAATGTGATCGATAATACCAGGAGATCGAGTGGCATTCAATTTAATTTGCCACATTGTTTCCTTGTGTTCAAGGGTTTTGTATTTATAATGGACTGGTCCCCTTTTAGAGAATGAAATCTGTTTCTCAATTACTTAATTGGGTAGGAGGTGCTGAGGTCAATTCCCATAAGGGGAGTGGTCAAAGGGAGTTTTTAAACAGTCACAAGCAACCTAGAAGTTTTTAACTCTGAAAAAGTACTCAGTTCTTGTTTTGTGCATCAGTTTTTAGTGAAGGCCTAGGGTAAATGCTTCTGTTTCCATCACAAAAAACATTCTACAAACATTATGAATGTACACCCCCCCCCCCCCAAACACCACACACACAGGAACTAGCTGCTCAGGGCTTGCAAGATTGCCCCTCCCACCCAGAGTTGAAAGTCGTTGTTTTTCCCCATCTTTCTGCATAAATCTCTTTCTCTTCTGCTAGGCAGATTTGCAGTTCAGAAAAAAAAACATTTTTCAGTGTATACATTATGCAAGACTACCACTTGGCTTGCAAGATTACCCCTTCCACCCAGTCTTGAAAGTTATCACTTTCTCCATTTTGCATAAAATTCTGTCTTTTCTGTTAGTTGGATTTGCCGTCTGCAAAAACATATTTTTCCATACACAGTATATAAGACTGCCACTGGGTAAGCTGCTAAAACTATATTCACCACTGAACTTGCTGCTAGTGTTACCACTAAAGAAAAAGGACACTTCATATGTTAATGCACTTCAGGCTTGTTAAAGCAATTTAAAGAAAAAGGACACTTCATATGTTAAATGCACTTCACGCTTGTTAAAGTCATTTTACTTTAATAAAGATGACTTTCTTGCCCATGAGCAGCTTGTCCTGGCTTTAATGTATGTCTTTCTTACCTCTGAACAACTTTTTAAAACTTTTTTTTAAAACTTTCTCTGTTCCACTGTCTTGTTGAGCTGTTCACATAATTTTAGCAAAACCACTCACACTGCTGTATAAACTTTCCCTTATCTCCACTGTCACCAATTGTTTTTCTTGGGCAAATACCTCCATCCGTGAGGGGTTCTAAACCGCTCCATTCACCCTCGCCATGCTCTGGCTTACTACGCTCTCCATACCTTATCCCCAATTCCCACCCACCCTCTACTTATTTAAATTTATACTGAACATATCCGCTCCACTTCCTCATTCCTATACTCTCCTCTTCCTACTAGCCTCATCTATCCCAGCCACTACCTTAGCCAACAGCATTCATCCAAACCCTTTACAATCTTATGTCACCTTCCCTCCATGCTTTCTTCTTTACTTCCTCACTTAATTTACTCTAATCTATTGTTCTAACTTTGCAATTTATACTTTTATTCTCCTTTTCTCCCTTGTACAATATTCACTTCTTTTTCCATATCAAGTCCTTCAATATTATCCTTCCTTTCATAATATTGCTGGAAAACAACACCCATAAACCTTTTACTCTACACATCACCATGTATTAATCATTCTCTTAATAATTTCACCCTACCACATTGCAGTATATTCTGCATTTCTCTTACTGACTATACTCTATTATAATCTTAACCTTTCTCCATCTCCATAATAAGGGACCACCCTGCCTGGAATCTCCAAGCAAGCCATTTCTACTCTACTCTATTTTCCCTCATCCTCCTCCTTTAACAACTTTTACTTTTGATTCAACTATAATCTCCCCATAATTACGCCACAGTCCTCTTTATCTACCATGTTACCTTTTGCATCTTCACATCTCTAATATTCATTTTATCATACTCTAACACTTTATTCACCTTCATACATAACCAAACACTCTTCCTACACTCAGGATAAACCCTCCTTTGTATATATATTTCCTCAAACTTATTTTATGTCCAACCTATTCATTGCTTCAAATACAAAGTATCTAAGCAATCTGTTCACTTTGACATAAGCTGGAATAAATCCATATACATCGATATACTTAATAAATTTACCTAATCTTAATATTCTCTTCTCTAAAATCACTCCTTGCAGTGACATCCTCCCAACCCAGGTCCCTTAACCTCAAACGTTCCACCATCCTCGGCCCCTAACTCCTATACAACCCCCACAAAACTTTCTTACTTACATTAACATTCACAGTATTCTAAAACAAAGTTACAGACTTATAAACATAATTTCTTTAATACTCACCAGATATTAATGTCATTACTAAATGATGGCTAAAACCCCAAATAAAAGATTCTGAAATTCTAACTCTGGCTACAGTATAATTCAATGTGACAGACTATACAAAAAGGGGAGGTGTTGCAATTGTATATAATAATTGTCTAAGTTTCTCACCTCTCAAATCTAACATGCAAACCTTCCAAAATGCAGAACTTCTCTCTCTTCTCAATGTTAATAAACATAAGAAGCTTTGTACAGTTGCCTTCTACATGCTACCAGGTAATACTATTAGCTTATTAGAAGAAACTCCTTGCTGGATAACTACAAATATTACTATTGAAACTATTATCTTAGACAATGTTAACATTGGTTATCTGTAACAACTAACAGCCCAACTACTAGTCTTAACGTGTATGGATTCAAACAGCTGATCTCTTCCCCTATATGACCCAACAAAGCAAATCATAACAAGTATGCTATCTCAGGAGTTCTACTCCATTCTCTTAGTGGCTATCACCTATATTCACCAACAGAGAAATCCACCAGTTAAAAAAACATCAATACAGAATTATCAGAAATATTTCTAACTTTCATCTTTATAAACTCAATAATCTACTAAAACTCTGTCATAATCTACAAGAACTATATCAATCAGTCACCACTCCAAACCCTATCCCTAGACCAAGCTTCAATGAATTCAACAACATATTCATGAATACTTTAAAAATCCTTGCCCCTACCATAAATAAGATGGTAAAAAATAATCAACCCCACACTCGGCTGTCTGACTCTACAAGAATTCTAATACAAAAATGTGACAAAGCATGGAAACAATGGCACAAAGATAAAACCCTCAAGCCTTACATCTATCCAAAGAGTTGTGCAACCTCACCATGAACAAATTCAAATACACAAAAACAAACAAACAAAAAAAAAAATACTATGACCCACAAGATAATCATAAAAAAAAAGTCCCCCAAAAATTCTGTAGTTCAATTAAAGTTTTTCAACCTGGCTCGCCTTTCTTACCAAACCCCTATCAGGACTTATCCCCCTCAGAAACAGCTACGAAATTTTGCACTTTCTTCATTGACATCATAGCCTGTCTTATCATCAGCTCTCCCCAACCATTTAATCTACTTCAAAACACCACTAGTCCTGACATCCGTGCCTTCAATCTCCAGCCTGTCACCACATCATATGTAAAATAGTTACTGAAGAAACTTAAACTCTGTGTCCTTCTGCTGTTGATTTCCCTGCTGAGTACCTTAAGCTCGATGCAGACCCTATATTATACCCATTTTCTATTCTTAATAACACATCTATTCAAGACTCCCATGTCCTTGCCCTAATAAAGTACTTCTTCATTACTCCTCTCCTAAAGGAGGTGACTCCTCTGAAATCTCTAACATTAGGTAAATTGCTATCTTGCCCCCCCCCCCCTTTTTTTAAGATCCAGGAAAAGTGTAATCATAAGTAACTCATTCAGTACCTCTTGAAAAATGACCTCCTAACCCCAAAACAACATGGTTTCTGACTAGGCCATAGCACAACAGGTCCCCTCAACTTTTTCAACACTGTTAGTAAGGCTAAAGAAAGTTTATCTTTTCTGTTTTTCTATATCTCTCAAAAGCCTTTGACAGTGTCACATGAGAAACTTCGGACTCAAATGTCCTCTCTGGGCCTTTCCAAACCAAATCTTCTATGGTTCTCCAACTACCTATCTGAAAATGTATCTTCTTTCTGTCCTTTTCTCCTAATTAAAATGGATTTCCCTCAAGACACTATTTTTAGTCCACTGCTCTTTAACATTTTAATCAATAATCCATACACTTCCTCACAGCAAGCTTGCCTTATTCAGTATGCAGATGACTTAACTCTCATTTGCTCATCTGACAGCTCACTACAACTACAACCTGTGACACAAAATGCTTTCGACTCAGTCAAACTGTGGATAGCTCAAAACCAACAACCAACTTTTACTTAATCCCAAAAAGACCAAACTACTACTACTATTTTTTTCAAAGTCCTATGCTAATGCTAAAAGTAATTTCCATATTACCTGTTTTAACACTACAGCTATTGAAGTAGTTACCCATACCAAATTGCTTGGAGATACCATAGATGGCAACTTAAAAGTCTGACCTTCACATACAAAGCTGTACAAAAATAACTCATCAAAAGCTAGGTCTACTATATAGAGCAAAAAAATCTACTCCTTCCAGTAGAATCACCCTTGCTAACACTTATCTTTTACACTCTCTTCTTTAAAGTTCACCTATTTTGACTATTACCCAGATATAAATCACAACTGGAGCAATGCTATAGTAAGATAGCTAAATTTGCAGCTAGGCTGTCACATAAAATTCATCATTGCTCTACATTACATGCTCTCTCTGGTTAGAACTCTCACATCAACTAGCCCATATACTTCTGCCAACCTATAAAATACTATACAACTCCTTTACCTGCCCTTCCCTCATCTCAGTACTTCATCACTATCTCCCAAATCGCCCTCTGCACTCTCAATACAAAAACCTGCTTGAAATCTATAAACCAAAAAAGTATGGGACAAAGTTTATACTTGTACTGCATATCCAAACTACAGAACTCGATCTCAAATTCAATCAGAACTACATCTATCCTCCATGTGTTTAAGTCCTCTCTCAAAGAATTTCTGACTAACTCATGGCTATGCCCATGTACCTCATCTGTAAGATCTATATTAACAAATACTTTATATTCTTACTAACCTAATCTCTCATCATACTATTTATCTATACCTTTCAACACCTGCCCTCTCCCCACTCTTAGGGTAGACTTATATCATTATATTTCTTAGTATAGTAGACTATACTTCTCATACTTTTGTATATTATGAATGTCATATTTAACTATCATTGTTTTATTTTTCACTTTTACATCACTTGTCTCTTCTCAAGCTTTATTGTATCCTATGTATTCTACTATGAAATTGTATGTATATATACTTTTTTAATTACATTTGTGATCTTTTTATTTGATATTGTTTAACTCTCTGGAGTTTTTCTCCCTAGGATGGCACTGAAAACTTTTAGTTATGTACTCACCATAACTTCAGATGTTTGGGATCCATCTCGCCTACATTCTGACTGATGGGTTCGGAGCCGATCCCTCGGCTCCGACTCGGCACGCTTATGCCAAAGAGCAAAGTCTCTTATTGGCTGAGCTTACTATATCCCAGGATGCACCACTACCAGTCCCCCAGATCTAGTTTGTCCGCATACATGCACACATGCACGCACTGCTTATATAACATCGTCAGATGAAACAAGATAAAACAGTAGAACTCAAAACCGTTCAATCTCTTCTGATCTCCAAGGCAGGGGAAGGAGGGTGGGTATTAGGAATGTGGCGAGATGGATCCCAAACAACTGAAATTATGGAGATTACATAACTAAAAGATGTTATGTGACCCTATCTCGCCTACATTCTGACTGATGGGACAGCGTCCTAGCACCTGAATCCTGGGTGGCTCACTGGAAAACACTCCTGAGTACCGTGGAACCAAATGATGCTCGCCTTTAGATGCCACATCCAATTTATAGTGGGAAATGAAAGTGTGCGGGTTGGACCAAGTAGCATAGCACAAATCTCAGAAATAGCGAGCTTGGAATGAAAGGCAATAGAAGTAGCCATAGCTCTGGTAGAGTGAGCTTTGATAGATGTTGTAAGTTGCTTATTTGAAGAGGAATAAGCCTGAGTTATACAATCTCTAATCCATTTGGAGATAGTAGCTTTAGTGATGGTTTTACCCAATTTATTGTCTGAAAAGGACACAAACAACTGGTCTGATTTACGAATTTGCTGCGTCCTGTCTAGATAGAAGCGCAATTGCCTGTGAACATCCAATTTATGGAGAGTGTACTCCGCTTCGTTAGAGAATTTTGGAAAGAAAACTGGTAGTTCTAGAGATTGTTGGAGACAGAGATTAGAACAAACCTTTGGGACAAAAGATGGGTTAGGCCTAAGTGATACTCTAGCCTTGTGAAAAATCAAGTACGGTGGTTTGATATATAGGGCTTGAAGTTCTGAAACTCTTCTTGCAGAGGTAATTGCAACTAAGAAGGCAGTTTTCCAAGACAGATATTTTAACTCACATGTAGCAGCCGGTTCGAAGGGGGAAGATGTTAAGGCACGAAGTACCAAATCAAGATCCCACGGAGGCGCAGGATGAAAAACTGGGGTCTTAACAGCCCCGCACCTTTAATGAAAGTTTTGCATAATCTGCTGCTCATCAACGGTGAATCCATGGATTCGTGAAACTTAGAGATAGCTGCCAGTTGGACTTTAATAGTAGAGACTGAAGATCCTTGATTAAACAAGGATGTTAAAAATTTCAAAACCTCTGGAATCGGGGCAATGATAGGGTCTAAGCCCCTAAGTTGAGCCCAGATAGCAAACCTCTTCCACTTACTGAGGTACAATTTCTTAGTGGTGGGTTTGTGGGCCGAAGATAAAATGTGAATAACTTCCGGGTCTAAGGTGTGATTTCTGACTAAGGTCGGAAGTGGAGGAGCCAAGCTGTCAACTTCAAAGTGCGAAGGGACTGGTGTTGTCGTCCCGACTGATGAATTAACAGATCCGGAGTTAGATCCAAAAACCAAGGATCGCCCACAGCATGTTTCTTCAGGTAGGGAAACCATACCTGACGAGGCCAGTGTGGAGCAATTAGTATCATTGTGGACTCCAATTGAGAAGCTTTCTGAATGACTTTGGGGAGAAGTGGAACCGGAGGAAAAGCATAAAGTAGCCCTGTTGGCCAAGGTTGTGCTAGAGCATCCATAGCTGCCTCCCCCTGATGTGGAGTCAAGGAGAAGAACCTTTTGCACTTTGTGTTTTGTGGTGTTGCAAACAGGTCACAGCACGGTGTCCCCCATCTTCTGAAAACCTGAGCTGCTACTGTTTCGTTCAGGGACCACTCGTGAGGAGAGAGAATTGTCCTGCTTAATCTGTCTGCCAATATATTGGATTTCCTGGGAATGTGGGTCGCTACCAAGAACGGTTGGTAGCTACAGCCCATTCCCACACCCTCATGGCCTCTCTGCAAAGGGGGTAAGATCTGGTCCCTCCTTGTTTGTTTAGATACCAGACCACCGACATGTTGTCTGTGTGGATAGCGATAATGCCTTGAGGGAGAAACTTGTGGAGGGCCTGTAGGGACAGAAGTACAGCCCTCATTTCCAATACATTGATGTGGAGAAGGGTTTTGTCTGGAAGCCAGGAACCCTGAACTAACCTGCCCAGACAATGCCCCCCCCACCCTGTCTGGGAGGCATCCGTCGTCAGGGTGGCCACCGGAGGGGGGATAACAAAGGTCCTCCCTGATTCAGATTGGACGGGTGAAGCCACCAGCGGAGGTCCCGTTTGCACGTTTCTGTAATCATAATGGGGTGATTGAGGGGGAGATTCTGAAAGGACCATTGAGTCGATAACAGCCACTGAAGAATCCTCATGTGCAATCTTGCCAGAGGAACTAGGAGAACCGTGGCAGACATCGAACCTAAAAGTTGCAGGACCATCCTGGCTGGGGCTTTGGATCTTGAAAGCAGGGCTTGAACTTGACCTTGTAAAGTATGAATCCTTTCGGTAGGAAGAAAGACGCGCATCAATTTTGAGTCTATCTCTGTTCCTATGAACCTTATGCGCTGAGAGGGCAGCAAGACAGACTTTGACCAATTGAATGTAATTCCCAGGGTAGCACCCAGGGAAATGGTGGCTTTGAGGTTGTCCATTAGTAGATGCCTGGTGGTGGCAGTCAGGAGCCAGTCGTCCAGATAGGGAAACACTTGGAATCCAAGACTCCTCAGGTGAGCAGTCACTACTGCCAAACACTTGGTGAACACCCTGGGGGCTGTGGTGAGACCAAAGGGCAGTGCACAAAATTGGAAATGACTGTCTCCCAGGCTGAAGCGCAGATACTTCCTGGACGCCCGATGTATCGGTATGTGATAATAGGCGGCCTTGAGATCTATGGAGCACATCCAAACATCCTTCTCCAACAATGGGAGAATGGATTGTAACGTGACCATTCGGAATTTGGATTTCATGACGGATTGGTTTAATCTGCTGAGATCCAATATTGGTCTCAGGTCCCCTGTCTTTTTTGGCACTAAAAAGAACCTTGAGTAATTTCCGGATCCGATCTGGTCTGTGGGGACCGGTTGGATGACTCCTTTTTCTAGCAGCTTTGACGCTTCTGCGGCTGCAATTTCCCTTTGACTGGGTGGTGGGTCCGGGATCTTTTTGGACGGTGGGGGTGAGTGTGTGAAGGGAATGGTGTAACCTCCGGCAATAATCCGAAGCACCCATCTGTCCTGAGTGATAGATTCCCAGGCTTTTAGGTGCTTGGCAAAACGGCACCCGACTGGCTCCGGAGCAGCACAGCCGGGCAATCCCTCATGAAGTGTGGGAGGTTGAAGAGCCACGAAAGGACTCGCGGTCTCCAGAATTGCGGGGCCCTCTGCCGCCCCTGGGACGGCGTCTCCCAGAAAAATTTCCCCGTCCTCTGCCTCTGGAAGGGGAATCTTCCTGCTGTTGAGGAAAAAACTTACGTGATTTGCGGAACCACATCTTCCCTCCTCCTTTAGCCTTGGGATAAGGCCGAAAGGGAGTGGAATAACGTGCACCTACGGCAGATAAAGTTTTTCCCTCTTGCTCACAGCGAGTAAGAGTGTCTTTAACCTTAGGTCCAAACAAAGAGGACCCATCAAAGGGAGCGTCGGCGAAGGAAGACTTGAAGGCCTCCGCAAAATGACACAAACGGAGCCAGGCTTGTCTCCGTAGAGCCACGCCTGTGCCTGCCGCTCTACCCACCCCTTCGGCCGCATATGAAATGAGCCTCATGGACGAGTTAGAAATCGAGGTAAGGATAGCCAACTGAGAGCTAACCGACTGGGCTAGCTGCTCAGGTAGGTTACCCGAGAGGGAATCTGACAGCTCCTTGACCAGATCCCTCTGAAGCCTGGTAAAATGTGCCAAATAATTCAGGGACCTTAGTGTAAAGGCCGCTGAAGTCAGGGTGCGCTGCATCGGTCCATGCTCCTAGACTCCTTATTAGGAGGATGGACGGACGTTGAAGCCTCTGCCATGTCCTGTTGTGTAGCAGATGCCACCACCATGGCATCTACAGCCACGCCTTTAGTCAGGAACTCCTTCTCGGGTGGGGCAGACAAAAATTTGTTAGGACGAGAAGGCACTGGTTCCACGGTATCTGGTGTTCCCACGCCCTCCGACAAACCAAATCCAGGAGCTCGTCGAAGGGCGGAGACACCCAGGAGGTGGAGGGCTGAGCCCCAAAGGCCTTGAGAAGCACTGACTCATCAGCAGAGGGGGGTTTGGATATCCAGCCGCCTCGTTGTTTGAGGATCTCTAAAATGTCTGCAAATGAGACATCATCCGAGGACGACTTTGGGGACCCCTCTGCATCATCAAGATCAGTGTCCGATGTAAGAGACTCAGGGGAGTCCACGTGCTTCCTCTTGCACGATCTCTTCCTTGGGGGCTCCTCTGAAGACAACTCCGAAGAACCCTCAGGAGGAGGGGAACCCCCAGTGGGGGTGACCTCAGGCCCCGAGGCTCCGCTGCCTAAGGACAGGGGAACTGCCAAAGACCCAGTCTCCACGCCCAGGGAAGGTGCCGGTAAAGCCGGAGAGATGGCCGAAGAAGACTTGGCCAATGCACTCCTCATAGCTCTGAAGGCCGGACCCCCAGAATCCTGGGAGGGTCCAGTCTCCGGAGCCATGATAGCAGACGGAAGTCCCGCGGCTGAAGCACCGAGAGGGAGGCTTGGAACCGACAGCATTGGTCCCGAAACGTCACCCCCGGGTCCAGCCGAAGAAGTCCGTGTGCCAAACTCGGACCCGAAGGCCGGGGTTGGAGTAAGGGTCGGAGCCGACCCTAAGACCTCCACCAGCTCCAACAGCACCTGCTCCGACGGAGCCGAAGCAGTCGGAGGAGGAATGGCAATGACATGGGCATGGGCTGTCGGCTCCGAAGCCAACTGGGTCGGAGCCGAAACAAATTTTTGAAAGACTGGGGACTGGAACAGTCTTTGGAGCACCCTGTCTATGTCCGAATCTGACATCCTCGATGATCTAGAGGATACTGAACGGGTTCGAGATGGCCTCTCCAACGGCCCCAAGGGGCTAGGGGACCGGCTCCGAGGCGACTCGATGACTATCGGCGCCGAAGGAATACCCAAACTAGTTTCCATCGGTGCTGAGGAGGACTTAGGCGCCGAGGAGGAAGTGTCTGAGCGGACAACCTTCATCGGCTCCGAGACCAGTGGAGCCGACGAAGATGACCCGCCTCTCGATGCCCCAGCCATCGGCTCCGAAGCCAGAGGAGTCGAAACTGGTGGCATCGAGGCAGACCGTTCCGCCCTCGGCTCCGAAGTCCTTGGAGCCGAAGGAGAAGCCTGCCTATGTCTTTTGGCGGTCGGATCCGACGGACTGGTCAGAGCCGACGCCCTTTTCTTTTTAGCAGGAGAAGGAGAGGATGCTAAAGCTTCTTCAAAGGAGGGTTTTATAAGGCCTTTTAATATCAGTTTATTTTTCCTCTCTTGGAGGACCCTCGAGGAAAAAGCGTGACACACGCTGCAGGACTCCTGCAAATGTTTGGCGCCCAAACAATATACACACAGAGAATGGTCATCCGTGATAGACATCTTAAAGTTACATTTAGTGCACTTTTTAAAGCCCGAAGGCCTAGGTGCTTGAGACATTATAAGCAAAAAATAAGTACTTCTCACTGACAAACTTATTTTAAGTCAAGATTAACTTGCCGTTCACAAAAAAAACAAATTGAACAACAGTCAACAACCGTATAAGGAAACAAAGAATAAGTAAACCCTAAGGTTGTTTTAAAAGGGAATTAACCAGTAGGAAGGCCCTATAGACCGAGGGAGCCTGTAACCAGAACAAGTATCAATCACACACAAATTTTCCACAGAAAAATTGTCAAACACACACACAACAACAGAGTAGCCGTTAAAACAGCTTTTTGTTTAGAAATTAGCAAATTTCTGACAGAAAGTTAGTGAAAATAACCCACTACTTAGCTCAGCCAGCTCGAGACCACGTCTTCGCTTGTTAGCGGCAAACGAGATCTGGGGGACTGGTAGTGGTGCATCCTGGGATATAGTAAGCTCAGCCAATAAGAGACTTCGCTCTTTGGCATAAGCGTGCCGAGTCGGAGCCGAGGGATCGGCTCCGAACCCATCAGTCAGAATGTAGGCGAGATAGGATCACATAACATTGCACATTTATTACCCAGTGGGACTTTCTCGGTAAACAAATGTCAGTAAATAAATAAATTACAGAATTATTATTTTACATTTCAAACTCATAGACATATTACATTGTGTAAT
This sequence comes from Protopterus annectens, assembly GCF_019279795.1. Classification (NCBI taxonomy): domain Eukaryota; kingdom Metazoa; phylum Chordata; order Ceratodontiformes; family Protopteridae; genus Protopterus; species Protopterus annectens. Next base: position 1,464,971,778 of record NC_056729.1, read on the forward strand.
ACAGTAATAAAACATCTTTGTTTACAAATATTATACAGCAGCAAAAACATTTTCTATATGAATAGCGAGTCTGAAATACAGGAGCTGGATAGGAGATGTTTAGAAAGATGTGTTCCTTTCCATACATAAAAACTCTGGATATGCAGTAGAGTAAAAGTACATATCACAAATCTAGTAAAACTTCAGAGGTATTATTACACAGATATAGATAAGATCAGAAAGTAGTTCAGCTTCAAGAAGAGCTAGATTATACGGCAAAGTAGTTGTTATAAGAAAGTTAGATAAGAATGATAGATTAGAGGTGGAGAGTAAAATAAACATGCCTGGTAGGAAAGGGGAATTTTATGGTAGGAAGGGTTCAGCTAGGATTGGAGCAAGAGCAGAGCCAGGAGTTAAAAAGGAAGTCTTTTTGAGCATGATTAATAGCATGAAAGTTAGAGTCTGTTCTGATAGCCAAAGGCAGTAAGTTACAAGTTTTGGCTATGAACAGGAGTACAAGCTTTGCCCTGTACTTTTATTAGGTTTATGATTAGAGAGTTGTCTTCTGACCAGAGATATCTGTTTGGGTGGTAGCTATGGACAAGGGATTTCAAGGCAGGGCAGAACATGTTGTGGCTTATGAACAATTTTATGAATTTTAGGTATCTGTACATAGGTTAGGTGATTAGGAAGTTCAAGCTACATTAGAGTTTTAAGTGGAAGCAGTGGTGTGTGAGGTGGAAGGCATTTGTTGCAAGTTTTTCAATTTTGTTACAGCATACTTCGATGTTTGTCTTTAGGGAAGTTTGGAAGGTGGACTTCAAGCAGAGAGTACTATCAAGGACAGCTCTAGTAGCTGTGTTTTAGAAGGGTTTTTGCCTATAAAGCATTCCTTATTTTTGGTGGTTTTTTTTTTTTTGATATTATTGTAAATGTGAAGATAGAATTTGAGTTTATCTATCACACCTAGTAATGCTGAATGGGAGACCACTTCAATTTCTATGTTATTAAGGGAAAATAGTTTAAATTTGGTATTTTTTGACTGTGTGTTTTTGTGGTAAATAGGAGTAGTTCATAAGATCATAGGAAGTTACTAGGCTATTGGCCCTGAGGTCCTTACAAGCCTAGCCAACAATTTAGCCCATGTTTGGTTTTATTAGGGTTTAATAGACTGCTGGCATTGGTGAGCCAAATCTCAGTGGAGGAGAATGATTTTTCTGTTTTTTTTTTTTTGGAGATGTGACAGGTTATTACATGTACATATAAGTGAGTAGTTGTTAGTGTACTGAATAAGTGAAGCTTGACAAGAGGCAGTGTGTAGGTTATTGACGAAAATATTGAAAAGGAGGGGCTGAGAATGGAACCTTGAGGGACGCCTGTAAGAATGTGTAGATATAGAGAGACAGCCTTGCCATTTTACACATTGTTGTTTATTAGATAGTCAGCTATTGAACCAGTTGATACTGGGGGGTGATAGTCCAAGGGAGGATACTTGTAGTAGGAGTTTAGAATGAGTAACTGTATCAAAGGCTTTAGAAAGGAGGGTAAGGAATAAAAAGGAGACAAGACATACTTTATTCACAGTGTCTAGGATGGATAGAAGTGTGGAAGTTGAGCTGTGTGTGGGTTGAGAGTCACACTGAGTAGAAGTAATGAGCTGGTTTTGAAGGAAATATTGGAGGAGTTACTTAAGGATACATTTTTTCTAAGAGTTTAGAAAGAAGAGACAGTATTGTAATGAGTCGGAAATTTGATACATCATTCAATTTTCTTTCTGTAACAGAAACATACTTCTCAACCTGCAGACATCAAAAATCTGGACAATGGCTCTTAAAAAGTAAGCACATCTGACCAAAAATCTAGACAAGTAATTAGCATGTCATTTGCATACCAAATGTATTTTATTTTATTTTATTTATTTACATTTGTTGACTGGGATAGTCCGACTGGATCAATGTCCATTTTCAGCGGAGGCCCGAAGAGATAAGCTCCAAAAGCATACAATACATTAACTAACTAATAAGACATAATTGCCTTTATGGTATTTCTAAAAATACATTAAACAACTATTAAGACAATTATTACATAAATAGAAATTACAAAAAATATATAAGCAAGCATGAAACAGATTAGAAGATTCCCCTGCTTATAGTCAGGAGAGAATTAACAATAGTTGGTTAACAAGACTATTCACATTCATGTTGAGAGTTTAGCCAGGCTTGTTGCAGTGGCATAGTCAGTGTAATGCCATATGTTGTTTGAGTTTAGTTTAAATTAGCCTAAGGAGGAGAGCAGCGTAATGTCAGCTGGAAGTAAGTTCCAGGCTCTGCCTGCTGAGTTGGCAAAGAGGGCATCACCAGCTGCATTATTAGTTTTGATTGTCTGAATTAACAGATTGTTCGAGGATTGGAGCAATCTTGGCTTGTTATGGGGGGGGGATAATATTTCTAAGGGCTGGTATATTATCTGGCTTATAGAGGATTTTGTTAGCCATGATCAGCAGGTTATACTGGACAAGACTGGGAAGTTCTAGCCACCCAAGCTGTTTGAGGTTGATGCAATGGTGGGTTCTAAAAGGCAGGCCTGTGGCAAACCTGGCAATGCGATTATAACAGGTTGAGAGTCTACTGAGTGCAGATTTGTTTAGATTGGAGAGAAGGGGGAGGCATATAAAAGTGTTGATAAGTCTTGTTTCTGGTAAGACTATGGGATATTTCCACTCAGAAACACACATTTTAAAAAAATGAGAGTGAAAAAACAATGCAGAATAAAAAAAAGATAACCAGTCACTGTTCCAAAGAGTCTTTGTCCCTGCAGATACTTTACTTTATAAAATCAACTGTGAAATCACTGCACCTCAACGAAAGGGGAATCCATCATATAGAAATCAATACAAAATTCTGATAAACTGTGCATTTTTGTGCAGTTGACTGTTACACAACTGGACAGCTCAGAAATGTTTGTAGAAAACTGTTATTGAGGAAACATACTATGGCAATGGAATCCTGCTGCATAATTCTTAGACTTATTCTGAAACTCAAATCTGGACACATTACCAAAAATGAAATGAACTGCAACCATTTTCGCAAGCAACAATCAAAAGCAGTAAAGCTTTATCTTGTAGTTAGGAAGTTTGATTTTAGCAGTTTCTATCTGCAAGCTTTATAACCAAGTCCTTCAACCAGACAGTGCTCCAGGATTACACCAGCAAACAAGCAGTTGTGCCAAATGGACTTATCCTTGGTTAACAAATGATTAAAATCATAAAATAAGAAATTTTACATTAAACAAATCAGATGCAGAGTTGGTACAGATATACCATGGCACATGAGCTACTAGAAAGTCAGACACCATCTGAGAATGGTTTGTGGCAAGCACTGTGGTGGCAGGACAGGTAGCTTTCATCCTTCTAAGTTGGGAACTGCTGATTGAGAGCCCAAGGGTATTAGTTCTGGTTTAGGCACTTGGGCTTCAGGCCAGTTATTTTATATTAAGAAGGTTCGTGGTCTGCACTCTTGTGGGAGAAGAGGCTGGACTCTGTCCTTCTGAGCTGGGAATTTCTGGTTAAAGGTTTATAGTGCCTGAATATTTGAACTGTATCTTACTGAAATTGGTACACCTTGTTTGCTCTAGCATAGACTAGATCCAGGCCTGCTGAATCTAGCTTTGTTTATATGCTTGTTGTTTGTTTGCTTGTTATTTCCCTGGAAGCTAATTCCACCTAATACGCGGCTTCTCAGCGCTTCTGTGGATCACTAGTGATATCTGCATTGCTTACTGTACTAGTTCCTTGTTTCACTTGAAAGTTACTGTTTGTCGCTTTTGCATTTAGTTACTTGTAACACATTGCACTCAAGTTACCTGGCACTTGCTCACTAAAGCAATTATATAAGTCAGCACTAAAAATTAAAAGCACTACACCCTCACTCCCCACTGGCCCTTGTTTTCAATTATTAAGGAATTCCCAATATTATTCTAGCATGTCCAAAGGTCAGTTGTCAATCTCCTCTCCGGTCCAGCTGGTGAATCTGGGAATCTTGAGGCAATGTTATAACTGCCTCATGTACACAGACAACCCTCTCCTCCTCCCACATAACACAAATACTTGCGAGATGCAGCTATTTAGCCAAACTGGAGGCTGAGCTCTCTCAACTCAGGACTGGCAAGACCAGACAGGAGGAGAAGGCAACTACACACACCACAAAACCAGCCTCACATAATGCTACCACACCACTGAATCAAACACATAAACACACAAAGACATATTCGGAGGCTCTGAGTAAAAATTTACCTAAACAGCAGAGGCCTCCAAAGCAGACACCCAAACAACTGCTACCTCAAGACACCCCACAAGCAACACATAAACCACAAAAGCAGTGTGCAAAGCAGTCACAGCCCTTAAGGCCAAATACAACACCAAACATACTTGTGATAGGTGACTCCATAGTCAGACACAGTGACGTCCCACTCACCAGGCTGAACAAGGAGAGGGTCACAGTAAGCTGCCTATCGGGCGCTAGAATCCGCCACATAACACAAGCACTCTGGTCACTCCACGGCAAGTACAAATATGACACAGTCAATGTCCATGCTGGTGTGAACGACCTGAGACGTACCTCCCTGGACTACATGAAAAGAGACATAGAGGAGCTCTCTGATTATGTAGCCCAGGCAGGTATGACCCTGACCCTGAGCAGTATCCTTCCTTCACCAAGAATGATGCCACAATATAGAGACAAGATGATCAGCTTTAACAATTGGCTTAATGTCTGGTGTCATTCAAAGGGGATCCAGTGTCTGTCTGCCTGGGATGACATGCTTGACAAGCCACGCTGCTTCGCAAGGGACGGCTTGCACCTGTCACCCCTGGGATTCCGGATATTGGCTAAGGCTCTTGCCACCCCATAGTGCCTTTTTTAGGCAAGGCTCAAATTCTAAACCTACCACCCTAGAAAACAAAAATGGGAAGAAACTGAGGGTAATGCTGCTCAATGCCAGAAGTCTAAATCTCAAAATGCACGCACTCGAGGCCCCTTCTCAGTATGGAGAACATTGATGTCTGTGCTGTAACTGAAACCTGGTTCAAGGCTCGTGAGAGCACCCCGGCACTATTAGGTTTTACCTCATATCATGCGTTCCGGCCCCAAAACCCGGACCACACCACAAAAGGAGGGGGTGTATCCATATTCATAAAGGATACCCACACCTCCAGGTTGGTGGCAACGCAAGCTCGAAACCATCCAGGTGCAACTAACCATAGGCAAAACTGCTCTACAAATTGTAGCATGCTACAGGCCACCCTCTCAAACTCAGGAACCCCACACAGCCTTCCTGAAGACACTGGAGGGTATAAATGCATCTCCAAACACTATCATATTGGGTGACTTCAACTACCCGAATATAGACTGGGAACATTACTCAAGCCCTAACTTTCTAGCCCAACGGTTCCTGGAGTTCATAAATTCAAATGCCATGGAACAGCTAGTCACTGTTCCCACGAGAGGAGAAAATATACTAGATCTCATTATCACAAACATGGGGACAAAATGCTCCACACCGGAAGTATATCCCTCATTGGTGAGATCTGATCATAAACTAATCTCACTGGAAATCCACATCCCGCCCCCACCCCAAACAAAAAAGACCACAGTGAAGAACTTCTCTAAAGCAAACTTCACACTACTCAAGACTGGTGTGGTATCCTTCAAGGCCCCTGAGCCAGTGGAAACCACAAACAAAGCTGCGGAAGCCCTTACAAATGCCTTCTATGAACACCTCCAGGACTGCATGGATCAGGCAATCCCAAATAAAACCAAGACTCTTTCCACAAAGGGCAAACGTCCAGTCTGGTGGACCCCAGCCATTAACAAACTTTACAATAAGAGGAGAAAGCTATTACATGATAGAACAAAATCCATAAAGGAAGTCACCCTGATCATTATTAGTAAAAAAATACGAGCACTCATAAAATCAACTAAGGCCAATTTTGAGAGAAAAATTGCCATGGATTCAAAGGACAATAATAAGGCCTTTTTTAGCTATGTTAGGAACCTGGGTGGAAACTCCCAGATATGCTCAGAATTAGTCCAAAATGATACAAAAATCACTGAACCCACAGACATTGCCAACATACTGGCAGACAGGTTCAGTGCAAACTTCACCCCCCCCTCTCCCCCCCTAAAGGAGAGATAACTATCCCAGCAGAGTGTAGCCTCCCAGACATCTCAAATGTGCAGGTGAAAGCTGCTCTCTCTAAACCTAAAAACACAGCATCAATGGGACTGGATGGTGTCCCTGGCTGTGTGCTACACGAGCTAAATGAGGAATTAAACCCGCACATAAGGCAGCTGTTTAATCTCAGCCTTACCACAGGATACGTGCCCAAGGAGTGGCGTACGGCAACTGTGGTCCCACTCCACAAAGGCAGTGCCTCTACGGACCCTGGTAATTACCGCCCCATAAGCTTAACAAGTCTAGTCTGCAAAGCTATGGAGAGGATCATAATGGAGCTCATAAACAAAGATATAGGGGACTTGCAGACATTGGAACCGACCCAGTTTGGCTTGTCAAGGGCAGATCATGCCTTTTGAACTTGGTCGACTTCTTCGAAACAGTCACCAAGGCCATTGATGAGGGAAAGGCAGTCCATACAGCCTACCTTGACCTTGCAAAAGCCTTCGACACAATACCCCACTCGGGTATTGTAGAAAAACTTACCAGCTTAAATGTAAACCCATATGTCACAAGATGGGTTGCAAACTGGCTTAAGGACAGAACCCACAGGGTTAGAGTTGCTGGCGCTATGTCAGACTCCAAGCCGGTCACAAGTGGTGTCCCACAGGGCTCGGTCCTTGGCCCCCTACTGTTCGGCATCTACTTCTCAGAAGTACAGGCCAACATGGGAAGACTTTGTCTGACAAAGTTTGCAGACGACTGCAAACTGGGCGCCATAGTGGAAAGTGCATTGGACACGGATATCCTTCAGAAGGGACTCACGGAAATAGATAGCTGGTGCCAGAGCCATGGCCTGAAGTTAAACGCCAAAAAATGTATAGTCATACCCTTCGGGAAAAACAAGGTAACCCCAAGCTACCATACAGGTGGCAATCCACTAAGCACAGAAGAGGTTATCAGGGACCTGGGGATCCAGGTTGACAGTGGCCTTTCTTTTGACACTCACGTTGCTAAAGTGGTTAGAAAGACCTTCTACATTGCCCACCTGATCATGAAGGGATTCACATCCAGATCTAGTGAGGTCATTGTTCCCTGTACTCTTCACTTATCAGACCAATGATCGAGTACAATGCCCCATTCGGGATGTATCTCACCCGACATCTGCAGCAATTGGAGAGACCCCAAAAGTTCCTCACCAAAAGGATAAAGGGACTCCAAAATCTGTCATATGCTGCCAGATTGAAGAAACTCCAGCTCTATTCAGTTGCATACCGTCTGCTCAGAGGTGACATGTGCCTGACATACAAGGCCATGTCCAACCCGGAATTAATGGATATGCTCCACCTCAAAAAATCCAAATCCACCAAAACCACTAGAGCAAGCGATTTAAACCTTAGCACGGATATAAATAGGACATGCTGGAGGGATAGATTTATCACTCAGAGACTCCCTATGCTGTGGAATAAAATCCCGATCCATGTGAGGCAGAGCACCTCGCTGGCTCTGTTCAAGAGAAATCTTGACCTGTGGATGGGAGATCGTAGGTTTATCCCGGGAATCATCTCTGTGTCACTGCTGGACAGAGGCACAACAAGCTAATGGGCACAGTATTTTTTCATATAAGGGGTGGCGTAAGCCACAAAAATTTGGGCTAGGCTTATAAATGCCTTACGGCAGATAGCCTAGTATAAACCTATGAACCTATGAACCTAAGAATAAGAAGTTATGTACCTACCATAACGTTCCATGTTAGTTGTCTTCTTCTCGCCTTCTTTCTTGCTGGATGGGTTCAGAGCCGATCCTCCGACTCGGCAAACTACTAAAGCTCGAGAGCTATTTACTGGCTCGAGGCCCTCCCTATATCCCACAATGCTAGGCATCAGATCCCCAGATCTTGTTTGGCAGAGCTAACACCAAGGAAAGATTCAAGGACACCTGTCCAACCACAAGAAAAACTATAGTACAAAGACAGAGGAGGACACAATGTACATCAGAGTTGTCCAGAGAAAGAAGGCCCCAAAAGGGGACTCTTCTCGGTCTGTCCAGGCTAGGGGGATGGAGGGTGGGATGCAAGAAAGAAGGTGAGAAGAAGACAACTAACATGGAACGTTATGGTAGGTACATAACTTCTTAATGTTAAGTTGTCTATCTCACCTTCATTCTTGCTGGATGGGACAGCATCCCTAGCACCTTAGTCCTGGGTGGCTCATCGGAACAGACTCTTGAGCACAGTGGAACCAAACTCAGCTCTATTCCTAGAGGCCACATCCAACTTATAATGCAAAAATGAATGTATTAGGAGTGGCCCAAGTGGCTGCGGCACAAGTAGATTCCATTGGTAGTCTTGCTTGAAAGGCTACCGATGTAGCCAATGCTCTGGTGGAATGACCTTTAGGTTTAGCAGGGAGTTGTTTATGTCTGGTAATAATAGAGGACAACCACCTGGATAAGGTTACTTTGGAAACTGGCCGTCCTTGTTTGCCCTCAGCATAGGATAGGAAAAGTTGGTCTGATTTTCTTATTTGCTTTGTCCTGTCCAAGCAGAAATGTAATTGCCTGTGAACATTCAAGCGGTGCAAATTTTGTTCAGCTTTGTTCGTATAGTTAGGAAAAAATACGGGCAGATCAATATTCAGAGGGTAACTTGGGTAAAAACGAAGGATTAGGCCTAAGTGAAACTCTGTCCTTATGAAACACAAGATAAGGAGGACGAATACAGAGGGCTTGAAGTTCCAAAACTCTCCTAGCTGATGTGATGGCTACCAAAAAGAGAGTCTTCCAGGAGGGCAATTTTAAGGAACAGGAAGCCGCTGGTTCAAAGGGGGGGGGGGGAATCAAGGAAGCCAATATTAAATTCAAATCCCACGGAGGTGGGGGATCCCTGACCGGGGGCCTAAGTAACAAAGTTCCTTTGAGAAAGGCCTTGCAAAGTTTGTGGGACATGACGCTGGTTTCTGACAGGCTAGCATGGACATTTGCAATAGCAGCTAATTGGACCCTAACAGTGGCAGAGGAGGAACCAGCTTGAAAGAGCTCTGCTAAAAAATCTAAAACATGATGGACAGGGGCTGTAAAGGGGTCAATATTCCTAGCCTCTGCACAGAAGGAGAAACGTTTCCACTTACTAGCATAAGTCTTCCTGGTGGCAGATTTGTGCGAAGAAAGGATGATTTCATGCACCGGCTGAGAAATTAGCGGAAGCCTGGCTAAAGTTGGAAGTGGAGCAACCAAGCTGTAAGGTTGAGAGACTGAAGGGACTGGTGCAGCCTGCCTGACTGATGGACCAAGAGGTCTGGCACTGGGTCCAGATTCCACGGCTGCTCCAGCAGGTGGTGATGCAGGAACGGGAACCAAATTTGTCGAGGCCAGTAAGGGGCAATGAGGATCATCCTGGATCCCAAAGCGGTTGCCTTCTGAATTAGCTTGGGAATTAGGGGAAAAGCGTACAGAAGACCCCAGGGCCAATCGTGAACTACAGCGTCTCTGGGGGAGTGGCCGGGAAAGGGGAAGAGAGTGAAGAAGTCGTCGCACTTGCTGTTGAGAGGGGTTGCAAAAAGGTCGCAGCAAGGTTGACACCATCTGCGGAAGATTTTGTCCGCTACTGATTGATTGAGAGATCACTCGTGAGGCATGAGAATAGCTCTGCTTAGCCTGTCCGCTATGACGTTGGACCTCCCGGGGATGTGCGTTGCTATCAGAAACCGTTGAGAGGAGATCACCCACTGCCAGAGTCTGAGTGCTTCTCGACATAAGGGATAGGACTTGGTTCCGCCCTGCTTGTTGATGTATCACACTACAGACATATTGTCTGTCTGAATTGCAATAGTCCCAGTGGGTAGAGTCTCCTGAAGAGCTTGCAACGCCAAAAGCACCGCTCTCATCTCCAAGACATTTATGTGCAGATGGTACTCTAGAGGTTGCCAGATGCCTTGGACAGTCCTGCCCTGAAAATGCCCCCCCCCCCACCTGATCAGGGAGGCATCCATGGTCACTGTGGCAACAGGAGGAGGAAGAACACATGGTCTGCCCTGGATTATCAGACGGAAGACCATCCACCAAGCTAGGTGGTCTTTGCATGATTGAGTGATTATTATCTTGTGAGACATTGGAAGCTGTTGAAAGGACCATTGAGTAAAAAGCATCCAATGAAGAAGCCGCATGTGAAAGCAAGCCAGGGGAACTAGTATGATTGCTGCTGCCATGAGGCCCAAGGTCTTTAGTAAATCTCTGGCTTGACTCCTGATGCACTGTAGTAAGACTTGCACATGTCGGCGGATTTCTGAAACTCTGTTGAGAGGAAGCCTTGCAGACAGATCTTTTGAATTTAAGATTGCGCCTATAAAGATAATAGACTGAGAAGGCGACAATGCAGACTTTTTGAAATTTATTGATATACCTAGCTCAGTGCAAGTTTGGATGGTATAATCCCTGGCTCGCAGTAGTTGATGCCTGGTGGGAGCAGTGAGGAGCCAGTCGTCGAGATATGGAAACACCTGGAATCCTCGCCGTCTCAAGTGAGCCGTAACCACTGCCATGCATTTGGTGAACACCCTGGGGGCTGTGGTGAGACCAAAGGGCAGGGCCCTGAATTGACAGTGACTGGCTCCCAGCCATAAGCGGAGAAACCTTCTGGAGCGCCTGTTCATTTTGATATGGTAGTACGCATCCTGAAGATCAATGGAGCACATCCAATTGTCCTGACCCAAAAAGGGTAGAATGGACTGGAGCGTAACCATCCGGAACTTTGGTCTTTGAACAAACTTGTTTAGCCTGCTGAGATCCAAAATGGGTTTTCAGTCCACTGTCTTTTTTGGCACCAAAAAGAACTTGGAGTAGATTCCGGATCCTTGCTGGTCTGCTGGGACTGGCTGGATGGCCCGTTTGTCTAGCAGTTTTGAAATTTCTAGTACTGCCTGTTCCCTTAGACCGGGTGGAACATCTGGAAGGGACTTGGTTGTTTGTACCGAAGTGTGGACAAAGGGAATCTTGTAACCCTCGGATATGATAGACCGTACCCATTTGTCTTGTGTGAGGAGTTAACAAACACTATGTAAGCAACGAAAAACTGGAAACCTGCAGCCTGCGAAACCAGCACTAAAGTAAAAAGCAGTCAACTTCCTGAACGTTATCCTGACTGCTTTTTACTTTAGTGCTGGTTTCGCAGGCTGCAAGTTTCCAGTTTTTCATTGCTTACATTGTGTGAGGAGTTGCCAGGCTTCTGGGTACAGTGACAATCTTCCCCCGACTGCCTCCGAAGGCGGACAGTCGAGCAGCCCCTCAGGGGTGCTGAAAGGGTTTGGCAGAGAATGATTCTCTGCTACCCTGATTCTACGGGCCCCCTCTGCCCCTCGGGAGGCGTCTATTATTGTTCCCTCCCCTGCCCCTGGAGGGAAACTCGCCACGTGTTTCAGGCACGACTCCCTGGGGTTTCCGAAACCACATTTTTTCCACTCTTCTGACCCTTGGGGTATGGTCTAGAGGGAGTGGAAAAACGGACTCCCACAGCAGAGAGAGTCTTGCCTTCCTGCTCACACCTGGTAAGGGTATCTTTTACCTGTGGTCCAAACAGAGCCGAACCATCAAAGGGGGTATTGGTGAAGGATGCCTTAAAGAGGTCAGCAAAGTTGCATAACAGCATCCAGGCATGTCTTCTCAAAGCCACGCCTGTACCTGCGGCCCTACTCGCCCCATCGGCTGCATAAGAAATGAGCCGCATGGAGGACTTGACGATAGAATTAAGGGTCGCCAGCTGGGAGTTTATCTTGTCTTGAGCCCACACAGCTGATGGATCCTGAAGGGTATCACCCAGTTCCTTAAGAAGATCCCTTTGGAGACGGGTGAAATGGCACAGATAATTCATCGACTGCATAGAGAAGGTGCTGAGGAAAACACCCGCTTCATGTACCTGTCCATTGTTCTAGATTCTTTATTAGGTGGATGGACAGGCACCGAAGGGTCAGCCAACTCCTTCTTTGTGGCTGCTGCAACCACCATGGCATCTACAGGGACACCTTTTGTCAAAAATTGCTTGTTGGGTGGGGCTGTAATAAATTTAGTGGGCCTACGGGGAGTTGGTTCCACTGTGTCCGGGGCTAACCACGCCTTTCGAACCACCACTTCCATTAATGGGTCGAAAGGTGGAGACACCCAGGAGGTGGAAGGGCGAGAACCAAACACGTCCAGGTAGACCGACTCGTCCTCCGAAGGGTTAAGGGCAGTCCAGTTCCCCCTCTGCTTAAGGATTTCTAGGATGTCTGAAAAGGAGACATCCTCAGAGGGGATCTTGGGGACCCTTCCGAATCCTCCAAGTTGGTATCAGACGTGACTGACTCGGGGGAGTCGACATGTTTCCTCTTACATTTTCTCTTCCGGGGGAGCTCCTCTGAAAGATCGGGGGAGGCCTCAGAAGAGGAAGATATGCCCAATGGTGCAACCTGGAGCATTTGCTCTCCACGCTTGGGGTCAGGAGGGTGGACAGAGACTGACGCAGGCACCATGGGGGGGGGAGCCGAAGGGGCTGATCGAGGGGCCAACTCAGGAGTCAGCACACTCCTCATGACCTCGAAGGTGCCCCTGTCAAGCAGAGCAGAAGGTCCCCACTCTGAGGAGACGAGAACCCCTATCGGCACAGAGAGGGATGGCTCTGAGGCCGATGTCGGGGCTGAGCTCACCTGCACCGATGCTCCGAGAGGGAGAACGGGGTCGGACAAGGGTCCGATGCCACTCGCCCCCTCGGAGCCGACGAGGGAGTTTCAGTGCTCAGATCCCTCCAAGGACGGAACCAAGAAAGAGATCGGAGCCGACGAAGGAGCCGAAAGGTGTGGTATCGGTTCCGATGTCACCAAGATTCGAGCTCCAACTGGCTCTGAACACAAGGAGGGAGTCAGAGGAGGAACTGCTGTAGATACCGGGACAGCCACAGTCTGTTGAGATGGGCTGGTTAAAATTTTGGCCAGGGCCTGCGACTTAAGGAGTCTGCTGACCACCCTCTCTAGGTCATGATCAGATAGCCTGGAAGACTGAGATGAGTGGGACCTATGGCTTTTCTCAGACTGGAGTAATGGTGACCTCGGAGCCAAGCAAACTGATTCTAGGGAAGGGGATCTAGAACGTTTTCGGCTCGAGGACGGTTCCGACAGTAAAGTCGGAGCCGACTGAGGTCTAGAGGTGTCGGCTCCAGCCGGAGCCGACGAGGAGGCAGGTGCTCCACCAGGCGACGGCTCCGAACTGGGAGCCGAGGGCTTGGCAAGCTTGGAGGATTTACCCGACGAAGGCTTGGTCGGGGATCCTTCTGGCTTAAGTAAGCCTCTCAGGATGAGCTTGTTCCTACGCTCTTGCAGGACTCTCGGGCTGAAGGCATGACAGACCGAGCAGGAGTCCTGCAGGTGTAGGGGGCCCAAGCAATAAACGCAAGAAGTGTGACCATCTGTCAGAGACATCTTCTGACAGCACGAGTCACACTTCTTAAAACCTGAGACTTTGGTATCCTTAGACATGATGGATACCAAAGAAAAAAGTCACTAGTGCTTAAACACACAGAACAACACACACACACACACACACACACACACACACACACACACACACACACACACTAGTTAAGCTAACAAAATTAAACAATTACACAGTTAACTATATACAAATATATATATACAAGTCTACAAATGTAATAAAGTAAAAGAAATAACACTACCCTATAACACAAGGAAAGGGAAGGGAGATTAGCCACTGAGAAAAAGGGGGGGGGGACTCTCTAACTAAAACGAGTTTCTAAGAGGGAATATTAGGGAGTAAACAGAGAGAAAACTAACTGGGAAGTTATCGAGAAAAGACTAAAGTTAACTTTTAATATATATATATATATATATATATATATATATATATATATATATATATATATAAAAGATTAATACGACCTGGAGCCAAGTAAATCGCAACCTCGTAGCTGAAGCGGCAAACGAGATCTGGAGATCTGACGCCTAGCATTATGGGATATAGGCAGGGCCTTGAGCCAGTAAATAGCTCTCGAGCTTTAGTAGATTGCCGAGTCGGAGCCAAGGATCGGCTCTGAACCCATCCAGCAAGAATGAAGGCGAGATAGACAACTTAACATTAAACATTTAACCCAGAAAGAATGTTATACGATAGTAATATCTGTAAGGAGGTAAATGGTCATATAGCACCATATTATATTTTAAGCAAAGTCTCATAATGATTTGAACAAAGATATCCTGTCTTATTATGTACTGTCTGTATTGGGTTGTAGCTGACGTATCATTTAGACAACACATTTAAAAACTACAAATGTGAGATAAAGCTTTTTTCAAAACTGTAGTTTTGCAGAACACTTAAAGTAACATGTTAAACAGCACATTTATGGTGTCAATTTACTACACCAGTAGCAGCACTACTTAAGCAATAGTGTTCTCTTTGTCTAGCTACTTAAAAAAAAAAACACTCATTTTTCTTTGCCTAGCTACGTAAAAACACTCATTTAGTATCTCTGATCGAAGCTAACAAGCTAATTAGTAAAACATCAAACTATAAATAAAAAAACTTCAATCTATCTAACAAAGAAACTTTTCTCCATTTAGCACTGTAGAACATGCACCACGATGAAGGGATCCTCGGCACACATCATAAGCTGGTTAAACAAGAACTAAAGACTCACAGTACTTGTGTTAATGTGTTTTATGTGGAGCCTTGTGATCATGATATCCAACAAAGTTCTCCTTTTGGATTGGAACAGTCATAAGATCATAAACCTTACACTATCTTAGTGTTTTTCAACAGCTAGTGGTGTTGTTCTTATAGCTAGGCTAGTTGCCATATCTTTCTAACCGTTATTCAGTGAGTTGTAAGAACCCAAAATGCTCAATAACGAGAACTGAACACATGTCATTTTTAAACAGAATTTCTGATTCTGAGCTTGAATTTAGTGGCATAAAGTATTTCGTCTAATGGGGATCTGAGTATTGTTCTTTTTTTGTACCTGGTTTCAGTAGGGAATTAATTAAAGATCAGATTTTTTTTGAATTATACTTGTGGTCAATTTGCAGGCATGTATAGCACTGTTTCTCGTAAATACTAACTTTTTTATCTGATGTTGTCCTCTCCATTCCTCCTCACGGTAGGGTCTTGGATCCGAACATCGAATCCAGCTCGGCCACATTTTCCAGACTTGGATCCAACTCTCAAGTTCCTACCTCTACGCATAATGCACTATACCCACCCAAGCACTCCAGATCTCGTTTGCCTCATTCAAAAGATAGACAGAAGATCCAGTCTCTCGAGCGATCATATCCTTTCTCAGGTTTTGGGATATTAGCTAGTGTATTCCTCCCTCATTTCTGCTAGTTAGAGTGTGTCTCAGTTGGTAGCTCTGTAGTTTGAATTGATAAGGTTAGGCCTTTACAGAGTTTCTTCCCTTTCTGCTGTGTGCTTCTTAGCGGTTTACAGTTGGCATGTGCACGTGTGTGTGTGTGTGTGTGCTTTCTTTAGCTGTACACTCCTTATATTCCTTCCTTACAAAAAAAAGTTGTTGTGTGTATGTGTAACAGTTTTAAATAATTGCTGTTTCCGTGTGATTGCTGTTAAGTTTTACAGCAGGTTTTTGGCTTTCTGCCACTGTTGTCTGTGTTCATTATGTCAGACAAGCCTTCTCCTGGCTTCAAGAGAAAGATGCTTGGATGATACTATGTGACTTTGCGGAACCCTTTAAGGCATCATTTGTTAATGCCCCTTTTTGATGGCTCATTACTGTTTGGACCATCTGTTAGAGATACTCTTAACCTCAGCGAAAAGAATGGTAAGATCCTTTCTGCCATTGGAATCAGATTTTCTACACCACAGAGGTCCTTTTCAAGGGACCAGCGTGGGAGTAAGAAAATGTGGTTCCATAAATCAAAAGAGCTTTTCCTGGACCTGCGTAAGGGATCCCTTTTCCAGAGGCAGAGGAGGAGGGTATAATGGTAGACATTGCCCCAGAGGCACAGAGGGTCCACAAAATCAGGAGTTTAGACACTTTCTCTGACAAGCCCTATCAGTACTCCTGAAGTGCTGCCCGACTGTCCATCTCTAGAGGTAGTCGGAGGTCAACTTGCTTTGCACTCAGAAGCCTGGACTCACCTGACACAAAATCCTTGGGTGCTAAGCATAATATCTAGAGGATACTACATTCCCTTTTACCTACCTCCCCCAGACACCAGCAAGAAATTCCTTGCCATGCCTCCCAGTCAGAGGGAGTAGGCAGCACAAGAAGTTCAAAAACTGCTGCAAAAAAGTAATCCAAGAGGTCCTGACCGGACAAAAAGGATTTGGAAACTAACCCAGTTTCTTTTTGGTGCTGAAAAAGACAGTAGACCTAAAACCCATATTGGATCTAAGCAAACTGAATCTCTGTGTAAAGAAGTCGAGGTTCTGAAAAGATTAGGTCCAATCCATTCTGCCACTGTTGCCCAAGGATAACTGGATGTGCTCAATAGATCTCAAGGATGAGTACAGATCTCAAGGATGAGTACTATCACATCAGAATAGACAGGCGCTCCAAGAAATACTTGCACTTTCGTCTGGGAGCCAATCATTTCCAGTTCAGAGCACTGCCCTTTGGGCTCACCAAAACCCCCTGGGTGCTCACTAAGTGTATTACAGTCATAGCAGCTCACATGAGACTCAAAGAATTTTGAGCGTTTCCATACTTAGATGACTGGCTCCTCACTGCCCCCATGAGGCATCAACTTCTTCAAGCCAGAGACTATCTGATCAAAAAATCACATTCCCTGGGAATCACCATAAATTTAGACAAGTCCAATCTGACTCCTGTACAGAACCTAGAGTTCATAGAAATGAAGTTGAACATGAGGGACCAAATAGCTTCTCTTCCTCTACACTGCATAATGACACTGAGGAATCAAGTTCAGTAACTGTTATCTCACCAGTCCTCCCAGGCATGTCTAATCTTAAAAGCATCTGGGTCCATATCAGATGCGATCTTGTTAGCTCTCCTGGCAAAATTTTTTATGAAAATCCTTCAATGGACATTAGCAGTACAGTAGTCCATACTCTGGCAATCTTTGTCTGTTCCAATCAAACTGACACCAATTTGCAAACATCATACTCACTGGTGGATTCAATCAGATGATCCTATTCTAGGCATACCCTTCACTCCCCCCCCACCCATAGCCACAGTGACCATGGACACTTCCCAGTTGAGGTGGGGGGGGGGCGTGACAAGGGAAGGATGCTCCAAGGCAAGTGGTCCCCCTTGGAGACCAGGATGAACATCAATGTCCTCGAGATGAGAGCAGTTCTCCTAATGTTGCAAGCCTTTCAAGATGCTCTCCCTCTGGGGACTACTGCTATTCACACCATTAACATGTCTGTTGTCTGGTACATCAACAAGTGAGGGGGAACCCGTTCTTACCTGTTGTGCAGGGAGGCCATGAGGGTGTGGGAATGGGTGATCTCTTCAGACTGCTTTCTGGTTGCAATGCATATTTCAGGGAAAACCAACGAGCTGGCAAAAAGACTCAGCAGTTCGATCTTGATTCTGCATGAGTGGTCCCTCAATCAGTCAGTGGCAAATGATCTTCAAATGCTGGGGTCATCCTTGCTGCAACCTTTTTGCCTCTCCTCTCAACAACAAATGCAGTGAGTTAGTCGCTCTGATCCCCCCACTCTGGGGGAGTTCCTGAGGGATGCTCCGTTGCACAATTTGCCAACGGGTCTCCTGTTTGCTTACCCTCTCTCTCTCTCTCTCTTACCTGAAATTTCTGCAGAAGTCAAGCATGTTGAAGAGTTCTCTCATCCTCATTACACCCTTCTGGCCTCGACAGATTTGGTTCCCCTTCCTTTGGTCTCACCTAAGATATCCACTATGAATACTGTAGCCAAGATAGGACCTCCTCTCTCACCCTTCAGGTTTGCAACACCCAAATCATCAGGGCCACAAACTGACCGCATGGTTTCTCCAGTTCTGACAATAGTAAGACAGTCCAGGCTTGCTTCCCCGGTCTGTAACATCATTTTAGCTTCTCAAAAAGTATCCACCATGAAGGTCTACAACAGTAAGTGGAAAAGATTTGTAGTACGGGCTGCAAGTAAAAGTATTGATCCTTTCTCTGCACCTGTTTTAGACATTGATCTCTGTCTACTTTTAGATTATGCAAAGCCTTTATGAAAGGCATTTTCTTGCTAAGGCCACCCATTAAGATCCATCCCTTCCATGGGACCTCACTATTGTGTTACAGGGTCTAACTCAAGGATCTTTCGAGCCAGAGGCTACTTGTGATTTAATGTTTCTGTAATGTAAGACAATTTTTCTAGTAGTCATTACTTCGGCAAAGAGAATCTCTGAATTGCAAGTATTATCTTCCAAGCCTCCGTACATAGTTTATCACAAGGACAGAGTCTCTTTATGTACTAAACCCTCCTTTATACCTAAAGTAGCCACAGAAAATAATATTAACCAATCCATTCAGTTGCCAGTATTTCTTCGAAATTTTACCAACAAAGGAGAGTACACTCTTCATCTCCTTGATGTTCATAGACAACTATATTTTTACCTGCATAGAACAAAACACAACAGGAAGTCAGAACAATTGTATACAGCTTTCTCAATGAACAAGCTAGGTTGAGCGGTGTCTAAAATCACTTTGGCTAAATGGATCACTGAGTGCATCACTTTCATTTATTCAAAGAAGGGCTTGGAACTGCCTCAAGGGCCAAGACAGCATCCCACTAGATCTGTGGCTACCTCTTCTACCTTCTCTTCTAGAATTCCCACTGATGATATTTGTGAGGCAGCCACACCTGGTCAAACAATTAGACCTCTGGTACTTACTACAAATTGGATATTGTTTCTAGGAGCAGGGCTTCCTTTGGCTCGATGGTGCTCCAGCACATCCTTCTATAATGGCCACACAGGAATTACGTAGCTGGGGACTCTGACCCTAAAGTGAGGAGGAATGACGAGAACATTAGATTAGAAAGATATGTCTTACCATAATTTGGCATCTGTGTTGCCCATCTTCATTTCTTCTCACTTTTACCACCCAACCATTCCCCTGCCTTTTCTTGTAGAGGATCTATGAGAGATGGCGGGGCACTCAGCTCCCATATCTGAGCCTTAGTTGCCTTTCTTCTTCTGTATCCTATTTTCTCCTGATTGGATTATTGGTTCAGCAAACTCAGTATGAGGTGCTTGGGTGGGTGTAGTGCCTTATGGGTAGAGGGAGGAGCTCAAGAGTTGGATCCAAGTCTGGAAGATGTGGTTGAACCGGATTCGAGATTCAGATTCAAGACCCTACCATGAGGAGGAATGAAGATGTGCAACACAGATGCCAAGTTATGGTAAGACATAACTTTCTATTTTACCTGACTACAGAGTTGCCAAAACGATTGAAGGTTATTTTTTGTTTTACAGTTTTACTTTGCTGTGAAACATGGCAAGAGAAATTTTAGATGGATCATCATTTGAATTATTATGAAGATCAAGTCTTTCTGCATTTTTGCAAGCAGGAGCTTCTATGTTAGGGGGGTTGAAAAGTTGCTTTAGTGAAATCCTTCCAATTGTCAAACACATTGGGAAATTAAACATTTCCTCGGAGTCTAATTAGGAAGATAAGTCCTCATAGCCTGAATCTCATTCAGGTGTGGATTCAGTTCAGAGTAAAATTCCTCTTCTTCATAAGATATTAGTGAAGATGGCCTCTCTTTTTTTCCCTCCTCTGAGAGTTTTGGAGGTACTAGTGAAGTCTACCCTTAAATCGCATTTCAAAGTCTACCTGCATCAATTATGCTTAAATATTCTGAAAAAAGTTCAGAAATCAAAAGCTCTATTTTACTAATAGTTGAGAAAATGAAGGGAATAATGTCAGAGTATGTATCTCTTCTAAAATAACATCATGTGAACACTTTTTGAAATGTCTTAAAAATGCAAGTTATGTACTTACAGTAATGATAGATCTGTGTTGTCCTATTTTCATCTGGTTCAACCGATGAGACTTGGATCCGGCCTTGGCACCTCCAAACGCATGGATCCAGTGTACTGACTCCTCCCTCATCCATAATCCTTCTCTGCCTTTCCTTGAATACCACAGATTGAGTTTGACCATTAACCTATGTGATATATTATAGAAAGCTATGCTCAAACCAAGACCAAGCATAGCATAAAGCTATCTAAGTACAGTGGGAAGAAGCAACCAGCTGAGGTTGATGTTTGCAAGACTTCTTAGAGTACTACCCATTCTCTGATGTACTATAGGTGACAATTTGGAATGGGGAAGGAGGGTGGGATGTTGAACCAGATGGAAACAGGACAACATGGATCGATTGTTATGGTGAGTGCATATCCTTTACATCCATTGTTGTCCATTTTCATCTGATTCAACAGATGGGACACATTCCCTAGCTAACATTTTCCTAAGAGGCATCATGGAAGGTTATTACTGAGTACAGTGGAACCAAAGGAGTAGCACAACCCTGATTGTACATCCAATTTATAATGAGAGAAAATGGTGTGAACAGTTGACCATGTTGCAGCAGCACAAATTTCATCACTGGGTAGATGTTGAAAAACTGTGGAAGCTGCCAGTGTGCTTGTGAATGAGCTGTTGGTTTTGTAGATAACGGTAAACCCAGTTTGTCATGAACAAATACAGTGCAGTTTGACAGCTATCTAGAGTAGTTAACTTTGAAAACATCAATAAATAACTGATCTGATTTTCTGAAGTCATTTGTCCTGTAAAGATAGAATTTAAGTTGTCTATGTACATCAAGCAAATGTAGTATATATTTTCCTTTGATAGAGAACTTTAGAAAGATAACTGGAAGATTTATGGAATGACTGACGTTAGATTCAGATGCCACCTTAGGAATAAAGGAAAGATTCAGTTTTAAGACTCTATCCTTATGAAGAAACAAATAAGGCAGTTTGCAAGAAAGTCCAGTCATGCAGAGATAATTTTGGCTGAAGTGGCTGCACCAAGAAGATAATTTTCCATGTTAAGTATTTATGGTCTGCTGAGGCTGCTGGTTCAAAAGGGAACTGTGCAAGAGCTTGCAGCATTACTGCAATGTCCCAAGAGGAACAGGATCTTTGGTGGGAGGTCTAAGAGAGTAGGTTCCCCTAAGGAAAACTTTAGAAACTTTCAAAGAGGCTATCGGTGTCTGATTATGACTGATGTGAAAATTTGATATAGCTGCTAATTGGAGTTTTACTGTGAAGAAACTGGAACCTTTATGAAACCATTCTGATAAGAAATCCAATAATGAAGGGAGAGAAGCAGAGAAAGGGTCCAATCCCTTTTCTACAGCCCAGAATGAAAACCTTTTCCATTTACTTTGGCAAACCTTTCTGGTGCTAGAATATTGAGAAGCTGTTAGAATGTGAACTACTCCTATTGAAAACCTGGCATCTCTTGTCATCATTAAAACTGGAGAAACCAAGTGGTTAGATTCAGGGTGTCTAGATCCACGAGGATGAAACAGGAAGTCTAGGCTGTGAGCCAATGTCCAGTGGAATTTTGTGGTCACACTTAGAGCACTTCTTGAAACACTTATCCGATATGATGGAAAACAACTCTACAGAAACAAAAAACACTATCAGCAACAAAACTACTATATTTAGTTATGATTTTCTGCCACAGAGAAAGAAAAACAGATCTGAGATATTCAGGGAGAGGCAGAGAGGGATTATGGGTAGGGGAAGAGTCACAGCCCTGGATCTCCACACTTAGCAGTGCCGAGACTGGATCAGAGTTGGATCCGAATCCCACCTGTTGAATCAGATGAAAACGGACAACATCAGATCTGTCTGGTTCTCTTTGGAGTACTTTTATTTTCAATATAACACTGAGATTTTGAAGTGAGGAATGGTGTTGGTTTCACATTCATTTTATGTGGTAACTAGATCAATATTAGTTTGCCCCCCCGTCTTAATTTATGTTAATTGTTTTTGAAACCCGACATGGAAGCTGTCAAAGTTGATGCACTTCTTCACCAGAGTTTTATGAAGACTTCTACTTTTTTTTTTTTTTGTTAGTAGCTGCCTCTTTTTTCCACTTATTTCTTGTGCTTTTCTCTCCAATCGTCTTCTTTTCTTTTCCTCAAAGTAGTGGTTATTGGAAACTTTGGACTTATGATGATCGATTTTGTAATGTTTTTAAGTATTTTTTTTTTTTTTTACTATATCTTTTGTTTAAAGGCAAACAAAAATTAATCTGCCTTAATAGTTCTCTAAGTTTAGGGCCAAAACAGGAAACAAAATGCATAAGAAAAGCTTTTGCAACTATGTGTCTACTACAGTGAAATGTATTTACTGATTCTGTAAAGGAAGATACACCCCTGCGACTTGAAAAGTTAAGTTTTCAGAATCTGTCAGAGGAGAACTCTGCTATATGAAGTACTTACAGGACTACTATGCAGAGGATAATGCTCCAAAGCACAGAAACGTGACAATTTCTTAACAATGAAAAAAACTAAAGATGGCACATAACAATGAGAAGAACTACAGATGGCACATGCCAATGCTGGAGTCACATATCAAACATGAACCAAATATAACTTTTAGTTATGTACTCACCATAACTTTAGATGTTTGGGATCCATCTCGCCTACATTCTGTACTGATGGGCTCGGAGCCGATCCCTCGGCTCCGACTCGGCACGCTATGCTATAGAGCGAAGCCTCTCATTGGCTGAGCTATACTCTATCCCAGGATGCACCACCGCTAATCCCCCAGATCTTGTTTGGCCGCATTCATGCACACACACATAACTTGTTTATATAACATTGCCAGATGTTTCAAGACGAAACAACAGAATTCGGACCGTCCGATCTCATCTGATCTCCAAGGCAGGGGGAAGGAGGGTGGGTTATTGGGAATGTAGGCGAGATGGATCCCAAACATATAAAGTTATGGTGAGTACATAACTAAAAGATGTTATGTGATCCTATCTCACCTACATTCTGTACTGATGGGACAGCGTCCCTAGCACCTAAATCCTGGGTGGCTCACTGGAAAACACTCCTGAGCACTGTGGAACCAAATGAAGCTCGCCCCCGGGATGCCACATCCAATTTGTAGTGGGAAATGAAAGTGTGCGGGGAAGACCACGTAGCCGCAACACAAATGTCACTAATGGCAAGCTTAGAATGGAATGCTATTGAAGTAGCCATAGCTCTTGTAGAGTGAGCTTTGACAGAGGTCGTAAGCTCTTTATTAGAAGAGGAATAAGCTTGACTAATACAGTCCCTGATCCATTTGGCAATAGTGACCTTTGTGACGGCTTTGCCCAATTTATTATCCAAAAAGGACACAAACAATTGATCTGTTTTCCTTGTTTGTTTGGTCCTGTCTAAATAAAAACGCAATTGCCTGTGGACATCCAATGTGTGGAATATGTATTCCGCTTTATTTGAGTACTTTGGAAAGAAAACTGGAAGTTCTAATGACTGTTGTAGGCAAAAACTGGAACAAACTTTAGGGACAAAGGATGGATTAGGCCTTAGAGATACTCTATCTTTGTGAAAAACCAGGTACGGAGGTTTTACAGATAAAGCTTCAAGCTCTGAAACCCTTCTGGCAGAAGTAATCGCGACCAGAAAAGCAGTTTTCCACGATAGAAATTTCAAATCACATGTTGCTGCCGGTTCGAAGGGGGAGGAAGTTAAGGCACGTAACACCAAATCGAGATCCCATGGAGGAGCAGGACGAGAAATCGGAGGTCGTAAAAGCGCAGCACCTTTCATGAAGGTCTTACACAATCTGTTGCTCATTAAAGGTGGGTTTATAGATTCATGAAAATTGGAAATAGCTGCCAATTGGACCTTGATGGTAGAGACTGAAGAGCCTTGATTGAATAGGGAAGTTAGAAATTTTAGGACTTCCGAT